>NW_006922161.1:447284-479634 GCF_000298275.1 Orycteropus afer afer
CGGCGCTGTCCGTGGTGCTGCCGCGGCCCGGCAGACGGGCGGAGAGCCGGGTCTCGACTGCGTGGAGAGCGAAGGCTCGTGGGCCCCCCACGTGTCCCTCGCCCCCACACCACGGCTTCAGGCGTCTCCCGGACTGATCTGCGCTCGCGACGTCAGGCCCGGGTGGCCCGAGCAGGAGGTGCTGGCCCAGAGTGCGCATGCGCGCGCTGCCCCCTGCCCCTCCCCCGTCGCTGCTCCACGGGGTTGGGGTCGCTGCACGCTCTGCGGGGGAGCCGCGCGCCTCTAGAGCGTCAGGTGAGGGGGTGCCCGACCCAAGGTCACCGGGCAGTGCGGGCGGAATTGGGCACAGCCCTGGCTCCAACCCCGGCGCGCACTGAGAAGGACGCGCTTCGCGGCGGAGGTTGGGAGGCGCTGAAACCACGCCCTGGGCCTGGCTGCGCTGATCAGCGCAGAGGTGGGGGTGGCAGGGGTCCCAATGGCAGTCCATGCAGCAACGCAGGAGCTGTCCAGAGATACCAGATGAAGCCATGCAGTGCACGCAAGGGCAGGTGCAGGGCTTCTCTCTTCCACCCCCCTCCCCACCTGCGCACAGATGGGCGCGCTGACAACCACCCCTGAGTCTTGTGCGTAGCGCCCCGCCCCCTGGCCTGCCGGATTAGGGGTTTGTCCGCTGGGTAGAGGATTTCTGGACTGGCCTTCTTCCCCCTCCCGGCACTGGGTCTTCATGACTCCCCAGGCTGGCCGTTCTACACAGTCCTGCGTCCTGTCAGCAGCAGCACCCGAGTGCCAGGAGAAGGCCAAGAAGCTTTTCCATCTCAGGCCTGACCACTGGAGGCCTGGAGCCCTGGAGCCCTGGGCCAGCCTTTGTGCTTGGGAAAATGGACCCCAGGGGTTCAGAGAATGTCCCATCTTCTTGGGGTCCATACTCTTCTGGATACCTGGGAACTGCTTCTGCCTAGGCCGAAGCACTTCCATTAAACCTTTATTTGCTGGGCTTGTTTTCACTTCATCTCTAGTTTCTTCGTATAATTCCTTGAGTTACAATTTAGAGTGAGGTTTCAGCAGACAACAAGGCCATGTGATGCCTCATGACTCACAGCCTCTAGGGAGACCAGTGGACAGCCACAGGCTGGGGGGCAGCACACACTCCACCCTGCTGCCCCTAGCTACAGAGAGCTGCACTTCTCAGCTAGGTCCCTGGCTTTAAAACTAAGTTTGTGCAGGTAGCTAAGCTCAGGGCTTCCCATCTTTCTAGGGTCAGCCCTGTTACCCCTGGAGACACACACACCTGCAGTCTGGGGGGTCACTGCCCACAGGTCCCACTCTGGAAGCTGCACTTGAAACCCTGTTGGTGGCCCCTGGATTCTTCCCCATTGTTTTACTTAATCCCTAAACCCCTAATGAGCTCCCTGAAGTAGCTAAACTGCTTCACCCCCTGGGAAACACAAGGACAGGGAAAGCTGTGCTTGGCCTTCCCGTAGCCATTGGCCCTAAGGCCAGCTCTAGCCATGTTCCCAACAAATGCAGCAGGAACCCCAGTAGGGGAACAGCACGAGATCTGGGACCAGGGGACCGAAGTCAAGGCTGAGTGAAGGTCAGGTGGCAATAGGAACAGGGACAGCGGCATGGTTGGGGCGTTGGCCTTGTCCTGAGGACACTAAAGGGAACTTGGCTCTGGTCGGGAGTCTGTGTAGACGGGGTGTTCATGCCCTGTGCCTGCCCTCCCCCCTGCCCATACTGGAATAACCGCCAGGAACTCACTGCCCACATGTTCCCAGCCTAATTGTGCCCACACCAGTCCCTCACCCTCTAGATTCAAGGGACAGGATTGGCTCCTTGCCAGGAGGTAGGGCTGAGCTGAGAGGCTGACCACACCAGGATCAGGAAGCTTCCCAACACAGGGTAGGGTGGCATGAGGCTAGGGCTACGGAGTTGGAGTGACTGTCCCCACAGCCACATCCTGAGGCAAGACTGAGGACACTAGGAATTCCAACTCGGAAAATGGTGTCCCAGGAGTTTATGGTGTTTTTATCAAGAGAGGAGAATAAAGAATGTTGTTTATCCGTTCCTTCAGATGACACGTAACTTTAAAAAATTGGACGCAGGGTGTGGGTACCCAAATGTTAGGGCCCGTGTGCCCGCTGTGTTTCAGGAGCGGCCCGAGGGAGGCCGCAGCTTTGTAGCCCGCGGCGGGTCCCGCGGGAGATGGCCCCGGGGGCGCACGCACTACTACTGCTGCTGCTGCTGCTGCCGCCGCTACCCGGGTTCCCGCCACGCGCCGCCGGCTGCCCGGCCGCCTGTCGCTGCTACAGCGCCACGGTGGAGTGCGGCGCCCTGCGGCTACGCGCCATCCCGCCCGGAATCCCGCCAGGCACGCAGGTGAGCGGCGGCGGAGTCGCCCGGATACGGGCGGAGGGGCCCAAATCTGGAGGGAGGGCGCCCGGCTGGCAAAGGTGACCCTGCAACGACATAAACACCCTCTGGTCGCCCGCAGACGCTGTTCCTGCAGGACAACAGCATCGCGCGCCTGGAGCCGGGCGCGCTGGCGCCGCTGGCTGCCCTACGTCACCTCTACTTGCATAACAACAGCCTGCGCGCCCTGGAGGCCGGCGCCTTCCGCGCACAGCCGCGACTGCTCGAGCTCGCGCTCACAGGCAATCGGCTGCGCGGCTTGCGCAGCGGTGCATTCGCCGGCCTGGCCCAGCTGCGCGTACTCTACCTGGCGAACAACCAGCTGGCCCGACTGTTGGATTTCACCTTCCTGCATCTGCCGGTGAGCGGGACCGAGAGGGGCAGGGGTTCTTCGGTGCTGCCAACTGCCCTGCAGGGGTGGCGCAGTGAAGGGCAGAAATGCAGGCCCCAACCTAGCGCGGACTCTGGCTCTAGCCGGAGCTACAATCTGCAGGGTGGATGGGGGAGCCTGGGGCCTGGGCCCCTTCCCTGATTACCAGTCTCTCCCTCAGCGCCTGCAGGAGCTGCACCTGCAAGAAAACAGCATTGAGCTGCTAGAAGACCAGGCCCTGGCTGGGCTCTCCTCACTGGCCCTGCTGGACCTCAGTAGGAACCAGCTGGGTACCATCAGCCGGGAGACCCTGAGGCCCCTGGCCAGCCTGCAGGTCCTGCGCCTCACAGGTACCTCCCTCTGCAGGCACAGGGGTCTCAGGCAAGGGTCTCTACTTGGGCACAGTGGTGGAGCAGAGGAGGAGGCCCAGGTGTGCAGGCACTCTGGCCACAATGGCTGAGCCACAGAACATTAGTTAGGAAGCAAAAGGGAAGGCCACCGCACATCGGCACTAGGGGAGCTGTAGAAACACAGCTCAGGGATTTCTGACCGGAAGACTGAAAGACGGGAGTCCAACAAGCCAGTGGGAGAAGTGAATGGCCAGCTATGGGGCCAGGAAAGCAAAGAGGCAAGAACGAGACAGACAGACATACAGAGAGACAGGGCAGCAGGATTGCAAGGTTCCCGTGCTGGGTGGGACGTCTGTGTGGACACTGATGTTCCTGAAAGTGGGACTTAGGGGGGGTCTGGAACTTCAGAGGAGCAGGGATTTTTTCAGACACTTGAAGAGTGGTATCCGAAACCAGAAGGGAGGGGAGGTACCTGCCCTCCCTCAAGGAGCCTGCTGTCTAAGGAGTGCCAGGCTCTAGGGTATGTGAGGAAGCTGGTGGGAGGTCAAGGAGCTGCAGCAGCGTTCTTGCCCTGGGCAACAGACCCCAACTGCACAGCCCGTGCTCTGGGGCTACCCTTGAGCCCAGCCCCCCCCCCCCCCCCTGCCCGCAGAGAACCCGTGGCGCTGTGACTGCGCCCTGCACTGGCTGGGCGCCTGGATCAAGGAGGGGGGCCAGCGGCTGCTCAGCTCCAGGGACAAGAAGCTGGTGTGTGCAGAGCCCCCGCGCCTGGCCCTTCAGAGTCTCCTGGAGGTATCTGGCAGTAGCCTCATTTGCATCCCGCCGTCTGTGCATGTGGAGCCGCTGGAGATCACAGCCAATCTGGGCGAGGACCTGCGGGTAGCCTGCCAGGCTTCCGGCTACCCGCAGCCCCTGGTCACCTGGAGAAAGGTCAGCCAGCTTCGCGAGGGCCGGCAGCAGACCCAGGCTCATCCAGCGGGTGGGACGCCCAGCCTGGGCGGGCACGGAGCCTCCGACACGGGCAGCGGCATGCTGTTCCTGACTAACATCACTCTGGCCCACGCGGGCAAGTACGTGTGCGAGGCCTCCAACGCCGGCGGCGCCGCCCGCGTACCCTTCCAGCTTCTGGTCAACGTGTCTCAGCAGCAGCGGCTGCCAGCGCCCCCGCCGCCCCTGGCTGCCGGCCCAGTCAGCCATGAGCCCCTGTACGAAGCCGGCAGCATGGCCTTCCGCGCCCTGGGCCTGGCCACACAGACGGGCATCGCGGCGGGCATCGCGCTGCTCGCGCTCACGGCACTGCTGCTGGCGACCATGATCTGCCGAAAGCGGCGCAAGCGGAAAAAGGCGGCGGGGCCCCCGGGGGAGGGCGTGCTGTTCGTCAACGACTACTCCGACGGGCCCTGCACTTTCGCTCAGCTCGAGGAGCTCCGCGACGAGCGGGGCCACGAGATGTTCGTCATCGATCGCTCCAAGCCCCTTTTCACCGAGGGGCCGGCGGCAGAGGCGCCTGCGGACCGCACCCCCGCCGAGGGCGCAGCACTCGGGCCCGCACAGGGTCTCCTGCTCCCGCCGCCGGTCGCCTACGAGATCCACTGCTGAGGCCGCGGGCCGCCGCGCGCTGATGACGTGTCCGGCGGGCCCCGGGGATTGGCCGGCCCGACCTTGCGCATGCGCTAACGCGCAGGCCAGTAAAGGGTGGAAGCTGTGGTGTGCGCCGAGCCTTGTCTGAAGGGCCGCGGGGTGAAAAGGGCAGGGGCCGGGTCTCTTGAGGGCCAGAGAAGCCGTTCCACCCACCGGATCACCCCCACTCCGCTCCAGGACCGCAGACGCAGGGTTTGCAGAGACAGCCGAGTCCTACAAGTTGGAAATGGATGGGTGGCCGGGGCATTCCCCAATACCCCAGAGACCCTCCCAGATCTGCCCAGCAGATCCTGCTCTGCGAAGACCCAACTATGCCCCTGCATAGCCTCTCCTACTGTGGGGTCTCCCAAAGGTGGAGGAACAGGGGCTGTGGGGTTGCCCAGACTGAGGAACAGAGAGGGACTGGTGGGAGGCAGGGTTCCTGGGGAAAGCTGGGGCCAGAGGCTGGCGGGCAGCAGCTGCCCAGTGGCCTGCTGGGCACAGCAATTCAATCAGCTAATTAGGACAAAAGCAGTACAGAGTCGGGTTCCAGACACACTGCACATCTGCACCTTGTTAGCACCCTTGCACCCCAGAGCCCAGCTGCTAAGGTCAGTTGAAGCAGCACAAGACACCTCCATCTCCTAGACATCAGGCTATGGCAAGCTGGCAGAGTCTAGAATGCAGGGGACCTGACCCAGTCTCACCCTCAGTGCACTTGCTCTTGGGAAGGGGCTGGGAAGTCTAGAGAGAAAACCTGGGATGCTTACAGCTGGGATCCCAGGAGGGCAGACAAGTACAGTCAAACTGGGCAGAGCTACTGCAGGCTTCAGGTCAAGGCCACACCATGACAAATGCTGCAGGCATGGACAGGAGCAAGACAGACCCTGCAGGAAACCTGAGACGAGTATTCTCCAAACGGGTCCTGAAGACTTCAGCAGGGTCCCGGAAATGGCTCTGCCTGACCCGATCTCAGGACAGCCATCGTAAGCAAAGCTGGCAGTCACAGGCTGAAGTAGTCCGCAGCCAGGCGCCCATAGATGTCTGTGGTCCAGAGAACATGCGCACGGCCTGAAGCCAGGAGTTGTTGGTGCAGCTCAGCCTCCACGCGGGCAAACTTCTCCTCATTGATGGAGGCCTCCAGTAGGACGGAGGCAGGTGGTGGCCAGGGCAGACCCTCGTAGCAGTCCACAGGAAAGGGGTGCACCACGGTGCGCAGCTCAGCTTGGGCTGCTGAGTCCCGCAGCAGCTCTCTGAGGCCCACCATGGACAGCGGGTTCCCATAGAGGCCGAGGTAGCGGAGCCTAGCACAGCGAGTCAGGGCTGGGAGTGTGGCTAGTAGCTGGGTGTCAGCCAGCTGGCACTCGGTCAGCTCCAGGTGCAGCAGCGTAGCCGCTGCTGCCTCCAAAAGTCCCTGGAAGGGCACCAGCTGGTTGCCAGACAGGTCATTGCCGCTCAGGTCCAGCTTCTTGATGTGGGCAGCGTGGACACTCCGGGCCAGGAAGCGCAGGTCCTCGGGCAGCAGGGCACAGAAGGCCAGTTCCAGGCTCTCCAGGGGGCTCTGCAGGGTGCTGCAGGAGACACGGGGGCAGGGGGTCACCTCCAGGAAGGACAGGGAAAGGCCCAGTGGGGGAGGGGCCGGCTCACCTGAGCAGCTGGTCCAGCCGCCCTGAGAGTAGGGAAGAGCCCACGCTGAGCTCCCGCAGGCAGATGAAGCGTCCCATCTGAGCCAGGAAGTAACGGAAGTTGTCCTCGCCATCCACAGAGGGCTGTCTGGAGTCTCCATGCACATAGTGCAACCGTAGGCTAGCCAGGTGCTGGAAGCGGGCCACATGCGGGATGATGACTGACAGGCCACGGAGGCCCAGGTTGTTGAAGCGCAGGTCCACACGCCGCAGGCAGCCCGCGTCCAGGAGCTGGAGCAGGGCCACTGTGTTGCGCATGGGCAGATCCTCAGCCCGTAGGTCACGGCAACAGAGGCGTAGCGGGCTGCCCACACTGCTTCGGAGCGCCTCCCGCAGGAATGCATAGGAGGCCCGGTTCACACGCAGGTCCACGCGAACTTCCACAGGAGTAGGCGCCAGCCCTGGTTCCACAGTGCCCCCTTGCTGCTGGGCAATGCAGGTGCGAGCCACAGCTGCTGTGCAGTCCCACATGCTCATGGTTCCGGGGTCCTGCTCCACGCCGTCATCCAGGAGGCCTGTCATGTCCAGCACACGCAGCACGTGCTTCCTGGGGGAAGGAGGCTGAGGTAGGTGGGCACAGGGCCCTATGCCCCCCACCAGGCACCTTGAGAGAAGCAATGTGCTCCGTCCTACGCTGAACTCGCACTAGCCTCAGGATCCCACCCTAGAACCTCCTCAGAGGATCCTCCTCGTGCTCCCAGCCCCACCTGTCACAGCCTGTACCTCACGTGGGCCTCTACCTGCAGAGGGGCTGCGTGCCGTCCTCAGCCTCTGGGCTGTGGAGCCGGGCAGTCAGCCCCAGGATCACGGCCTGCACGCTCTCGGTGCTGGGCCGCTCCTGTAGCAGGGCACGGCTGCAGTGGGCGCACTCCTGCAGCAGTTGCTGGAAACTGAGCAGCGGAAAGGGCCAGCTGTGGACCAGCTCCCGCAGCACTGCTGTCTTCTTGTCCATAAAGGCCACCTTGAACAGCAGCGGGAAGAGCTCACGTGGCAGCAGCGGCAGGGCCTGGCAGGCAGCTGGCTGGCACTGGAGCACCTGCCTCGTGCTTAGGAACACCAGTGTGTACATGGCGCTGGGCCGGGGGGCGGCCACCTGCAGGAGAAGGGGCTTCAGGAGAGGGACCCCAGCCACTGCCATGCTGCCTGGCACAAAGCTGGCGCGTGGTGGGGGCTGCTGCACACACCAGCACTGGGCAGGATAGAGCAGGAATAGGAACAAGACCACACCCCGTTCTTCGGCTTCCCGGAGCGGAGTGGAGGAGATCTGGAGGCGTAGTGCCTAAGGCATTTGACTGCTAACCAGAAGGAAACAAAATGGCCACAAGGTGTACAAACAGAACGAGCAGCACCCCCCCCTGCTTGTGTCCTGCTTTTAGCAGATCTCTGCTCCTGAGGCTCATCATCCAGACCACCAGTGCCTCTCAAGTCAAAGTCGTTTTTCAGGAGTCCCTCCTGCCTCCAAAACGGAAGAAAACCCAGATCCCCTACCCCAACACAGGAACACTGGCACCTGTGTCAGTGCTAGGAGGAGTGGCAGAGAGAATCTAGGCACACACTCCTACAGCTTAATAAAGACCACCAGAAAGGGGACAGAGGCAAGACACGGCCAGCACACCACAGCCTGCAAACCCCAAGCCCTCAGCACCAGCTGTAACCACGGTCTCCAGAGTGTGGGCAAGCATGGAGACATCTGGAGGCCTATGGCAAGGGAAGCCACCAGCCCGCACCGCCCGCACGGCACCCCCACGTCTTCCTGTGCTCTGGGAACCAAGCCTCAAAACCACAGGGTTCAGAAAGCTTCAGGCCAAGGGTTTCTCAAACGGGGCAGAACCAACTGTGGATGGGGCACTGAGCTGAGAGAATGCGCACGGCAGCATCGACAGACACATTCACAGTGTGCCACGCACCTGGTGCTGAAAACTGCCCGGAAGGCGCTGGGAGTCGGGCGTCAGCACCCTCGTGCACCAGACTGCAAAGCTCAGACGCAGGCCTTACCGAAGCCTACACAGCTGAGCGCACAGCCAGGGCATCGTGCGGCCCCAGGGCCCCCACTCCTGCTGTCTTCTCCACACCAGTAAATACTCAGGCGCGGGCTCCGCAAAAACCCCAGACGCCAGCCCTCGGCCTGTAAACAGACCGCCCGGAAACAATTCATACCTTACTCTGGCACAACAAACCAACCGAGCACCTGTTCGGAAGGCAGCAACAGCCGCCAGGCTGGCCATCGTGGGCGGGGCCTCCTGCGCAACATCCCCGGCTCCCTCCCGCCGTTCTGCACAGGAACGCCTCGGAGCGGGCTCTCCTGAAGACGCCCCCGCCGGCTCCTGCAGGCCTCGAGCCTCGGGGAGTGCTGCATCGACGCCCCTCTGCGGCGCTGCCTGCGCCCGCCCATGTGCCACCTGCTCCGCACACCGGGCTGCGTCGCCTCGCCTTGCCCGGACGTCTCCGGGGCCCTGCGCGGGACGCCCAGGCCCACCCCAACCCCGCTGGGCTCCCACTCCGGGCCTCGAGCACCCTGTGCAGGAAGGCCCCGGCCGCCCGCGTCCCGCTCTCGCACCAGGCAACGCTGGCGGGCCCTGGCCGCCCAGCTCCCTCCTCTGCACCCGCCGCGTCCGCGAGCCCGACGCCCGCGCCTCACCAGCCCCGCAGCAGCCGCCACTGCCGCCGGCGCCGCCAAGCTGTCCTCGTGCCCCACCCAGACCCGCCGCGCACTGCGCGCCACGATGACGTCAACGCCTCCCATTGGCAGCCTCGAAGCGGCCCGCGGATTGGTTGAGAACCCCGTCCCCGCCCCTGCCGAGCGTCCTCATTGGCTCGCTGGCCGGCCCGGCGCCGCCGTCCGGAGGTGCGAGCGCGGGACCGCTATGGAGCGGCTGCGAGATGTGCGGACGCGGCTACAGGCGTGGGAGCGCGCGTTCCGGGAGCGGCACGAGCGGCGGCCCGGCAAGGTGCGTGCTGCCCGGGGCGAGGGCAGGGGCGGGCAGAGGGCACGGCCCGGAGCTGACGTGCTCCCTCCGCAGGCGGACGTGGCGGCGGCGCCCGAGGAGACCCAGGGTGAGCATAGGGTCTGGCCCGGGCGGAGGGGCCTGCGGGCCGGCCGGACCCTAATCCCTCTCCGCCTGCTCAGCACTCTATCGGGAGTACCGCGTCCTCAAGCATGTCCTGGGACAGGCGGGCGGCGTCCGGCCCCGCATCCCTGAGCAGGGAGCTCTCGCGGCGACCCAGGAGGTATATCTGCTCTTTCCCACGTGAGGGTGTGGAGGAGGGTTGTCGGGTTCCTGCGGCGCTGAAACCTCTGTCCCTTGTCGGTTCCCAGCTTTCCTCTGTGCCAGGTTCCTCATCATCTTCTTTTGTAGGCTCCGGAACCCAGCTGCTGGGGGCCTCACCTGAACCGGGCCGCAACCTGGAGTCCACTCCCTACCGCTGTGCCCAGCACCCAAGGATCTGTGCGGGACTACGGGAAGAGGCTCAAGGCCAATCTACAGGGCGCCCTGCAGGTGAGGGGCGCGGGCAGGAGGCAAGCACCCCCTAACACGCACACACACCCAGGCACTAACCGCAGACCCCCTGAGCTTCCTTTCTGTCTCAGCTTTGCTGGAGCCCCATCACAGAGGGTGGGTGGGCGCCCTGGAGCAGTTTTCAGAGCCTGCGGCAGCTGAGGGCTTGAGCTGCTTGGTGGTGTGCCCTCCTCCCAGGCAGAGCCAGCCCTGGGCCGCATACCTCGGCTTCCGGGAAGACCCTCGTCTGAGACTCTTGCTCTGGGGCTGCCAGACACAGAGGCTGCCCCTGCTTCTCCAGGACTCAGCCCGGTGCCCCCTCAGTGTCCTGGACCCCAGCTGCAGCCAGCCCGGCTTCAGCAGTTACAGTTATCCCGGAGTCAGCGACTGAACTCTCTGGACCCTGGCTGGCTGCAGCGATGTCACGATGGAGCCCCAAAGCTGCTGGGGACTCCTGAGGCCTGTGGGCCTGGCTTGGGCACAGAGGGGCTATGTAGCCCTGGTGAGGGATCCCAGCCTCTGAGCCCAGGTGTGCTGGCCACCCCTGGTGCCTGCCATGGCCTCCAGGCTCCAGTGCTGCTGGAAGCCAACAACAGTGGATGGAGCACCCAGCCCAGTGAGGAGCAGAGACCGAACCCTGGGGGGTCCCCTTCACAGTGGGGCAGCAGCCATGTGGAAGCCCAGAGTAAGAACGCTGGGACCACAGAACCTGAGGAAGACCCACTGGAGGAGCCTATGGGGCAGCAGTCGTCTCGGCGCTGCCACAGTGTTGCAACACCCAGGTACCTGGCTTAGGCCACCAGGTAGGGTGCTTCCAAGTTAAGCCTGGTGGGCAGGCTCAGGGGCACAGCTTACCCTGACAACTCTTTCAGGTCTGTTTTCCAGGAAGGTGGTAACTACGTCAGGCTCAACCTAAAGCAGAAACGCTACGTTCGGGGCCCAGCCCTACGGGGCACTCATCTCCGAAAGCAGGTGATATAGGCAGGGTGCCCTCTTTGTGTGTGCCCTTGTGAGGTGGGGGAGGGTGTCTCTCCCCATGTGCACCATCGTGACTGTCCCGTACCTCCAGATGTGGAAACAGAAGCGGCAGAAGAAAGAGTGTTTTGGGGGCAGCCGGCCCAGGGCCCCAGTCAAGGACTCATGCTTCCGCTGTGGGCAGCTTGGCCACTGGGCTTCCCAGTGCCCCCAGCCAGGGAGGCCCTGCCTGTGGACAGGTCAGTTTGAAGGAACACTTTGTTCTTTATGAAAGAGGAGAGAGTGTTTTTGATCTAAATAAGAGGTCCTACCTGTTCTCTGGGAGCTCTGATGGCATAGTGCCTAAGACATCTCACTGCTAACCAGGACACTGGTGGTTCAAACCCACCAGCCACTCCTCGGAAAAAAGATCGGGCAATCTACTTTCGTAATGCTACTGCCTCGGAAACCCAAGCAGGGGTCACTGTAAGTTGGCTCTGACTCGACGGCAATGAGTTTGGTTTGGGTGTCGGTGACCTGCTTCCCACCTGGGCCCAGAATCTGCTGTAGCCCTGGAGGAAAGCAGCAGAGGCAAAGGTGCACAGCCCCTGCCCACGCTGGAGGCAGTGGCCCGGAAGACAGGGGCTGCCCACTGCAGACTCCCTGGTGAGTCGGGGCTACAGTGGGGAGCAGCCCAGCTGTGTCAGTTCTCAAGCCTACCCCTTTGCTATCTTCCCAGTGGGTAAGGACAGTGCACCCGCCAGGCCTGAGCTACTGGGGTCCGTGGAGTCCCACTCAATCCCCACAGTGCCCCCACTCTACCAACCAGGGCCCTCTGGGCAGGTAGCAGGTGAGCAGAGGCCACAGCCCAGTCTTTTGTGGAGGTAGGAGAGCATCTGAGTGCCATAGTGAACGGATGTCTGTCTTCCCAGAGACCCCACCTGAGGTGTTCCAGGCCCTGGGGCAACTGGGGCACCAAACCTTCCGGCCTGGGCAAGAACAGGCGGTCATGCGAATCCTGTCAGGTGAACCAGGGGCCAGGGTCAGGTGGGGTCATGGGAACAGTGCAGGCAGACCTCCTACTGACTCCTGGTCGCCTCAGGCATCTCCACTCTGTTGGTGCTGCCCACGGGCGCCGGGAAGTCCCTGTGCTACCAGCTCCCAGCATTGCTCTATGCCCGGCGCAGCCCCTGCTTCACGATAGTTGTCTCCCCGCTGCTGGCACTCATGGACGACCAGGTGTGTGGGGACTGCTACTTCCTGCGTTTGCCCCAGCTGTCTTTGGCCCAATGGCAGCACACCCCAGTGGCCTGTGAGCCGATACAGCAGGTCTGCCCGCACCCACAGAATTTCTGGACACTCAGTCTAAGGACCCAAGGTCCTGGTCCAGGTCTTCTGTCCCCAGAGGAGGTATCTGGAGAAGGAGGAGGACAGGGACAGGCCATGATGGGTGGGCTCCTGCCTGCAGGTGTCAGGCCTGCCTCCAGGTCTGAAGGCCGCCCGCCTCCACTCAGGCATGAACAGGAAGCAGCGGGCAGGTGTTCTACAGGAGGTGAGGGGTCTGGCCTCAGGAGAGGGCTGGTGGGCGGGTGGGGCACCTGGGCTCTGCCCGCCTCGACCCTGCCTGGTTCTGCTGCTGCAGGTGCAGGCGGCCCAGATCCACGTGCTCATGCTGTCACCGGAGGCGCTAACAGGGGCTGAGGTGGGGGGCCATGCCTGCCTACCCAAGGCCTCCCAGCTGCCACCCGTGGCTTTCGCCTGTATCGATGAGGCACACTGCCTCTCACAGTGGTCCCACAATTTCCGGCCCTGCTACCTACGCGTCTGCAAGGTGAGGCCGCTTCCTTGAGGGGTGGAGGTGTTTGGGCGGGCCTGGGGGGCAGGGCCTCACCCCTGTACTTGGCAGGTACTGCGGGAACACATGGGCGTGCGCTGCTTCCTGGGCCTCACAGCCACTGCCTCTCGCAGCACTGCCCACGACGTGGCCCAGCACCTGGGCATGGTTGAAGGGCCAGGCCCCAGTGCACTTCCAGCCACCATCCCCGCCAACCTGCACCTCTCTGTGTCCATGGACAGAGACCCTGAGAAGGTAGGGCTGTGCACGCCAGGGGTGCCCCCCAGCCCCCTCCCCTGGGGCTCCTGCTGACTACCATCCCCCCCCCAGGCCCTCGTGACGCTGCTGCAGGGGGACCGGTTCCGCACCCTGGACTCTGTCATCGTCTACTGCAACAGGCGCGAGGACACAGAGCGGGTCGCCACCCTCCTCCGCACCTGCCTGGGTACGGCCCTGTGTCTCAGAACTCGGCCCTGGGCAGGCTCAGGCCCACGTGACCCCAGCGTCAGCTCCATCCCACCCACTGTCTCCCTCCCCAGGTGGCGCTCCCGAGGCTGTGGCTGAAGCCTATCATGCTGGCATGTGCAGCCGGGAGCGACAGCGAGTACAGCAGGCCTTCATGCAGGGCCGGCTGCGTGTGGTGGTGGCCACAGTGGCCTTCGGGATGGGGCTGGACCGGCCAGACGTGCGGGCTGTGCTGCACCTGGGGCTGCCCCCAAGCTTCGAGAGCTACGTGCAGGCCGTGGGCCGGGCTGGGCGTGATGGGCAGCCCGCTCACTGCCACCTCTTCCTGCACCCGCAGGTTGGTGCTGCCTCCGTACCCTCCCCGACACAGGGTGTGCTCCTCCTCCCCTCCCTCTTCATTCTGCTCTGTGCAGGGGGAGGATCTGCGGGAACTGCGTAGACACGTGCACGCCGACGCCGTGGACTTCCTGGCTGTGAAGAGGCTTGTGCTACAGGTGTTCTCACCCTGCTCCTGTGCCCAGCGGCCCCGGGAGCACGGTGGGAGCACAAAGCAGGCTGTGGTCTCAGCAGAGAGCAGGCTGGACAGCAGCCAGGACACAACCCCTGGGTGGAGGAGATGCTGCCTGGGCCACACACGGGCCCTCTCAGTGGAGCTAACAGAGCAGGCTTTGGACATGCCCCAGGCGGGTGAGGAGCCGGGCCGGGCGGGAACAGGGCTGTCCCTGACCTCCTGCATCCCCTGACCCTGCTCTGCCACCAGCCATCGAGACCTTGCTGTGCTACCTGGAGCTACACCCCCAGCGCTGGCTGGAGCTGCTGCTGCCCACCTACGCCCACTGCCGCCTGCACTGCCCGGGGGGCCCTGCTCAGCTCAGCACCCTGGCCCTCAGGTGAGCACAGCCTGCACTCGGGAGGGGCAGGAAGGCAGGGGCCGGTGTCTCATGACCCTTCCCACCCTGGGCACAGGTGTCCCCCTGTGGCTGCTTGTCTGGCCCAGCAGCCACCCAAGGGTACAGGTGGTGGCAGCAGCTCTGTGGAGTTTGATATGGTCAAGTTGGCAGACTCCATGGGCTGGGAGCTGGCCTCCCTGCGGCGGGCCCTGCGCCAGCTGCAGTGGGACCAAGAGCCCGGGTCCAGGGCTCCGCAGAGCACAGGGGTGCTCGTGGAGTTCAAGGAGCTGGCCTTCCACCTGCGCTGCCGTGGGGACCTGAGTGCCGAGGACAAGGACCAGCTCTGTGAGTTCCTACATGGCCGTGTGCGGGCACGGGAACAGGAGGCCCTTGCCCGCCTGCGCCACACCTTCCAGGCCTTTCACAGGTATGGGGGCCGCCCACCCTTGTGCCTGGTACTTGCCCCTTGCCCCAGGCTGGGCACTGACAGCCCCCCGGCCCCCAGCGTGGCCTTCCCCAGCTGCGGACCCTGCCTGGAGCAGCCGGACAACGAGCGCAGCTCCCGGCTCAAGGCCCTGCTCAGACACTACTTTGAGGAGGAGGAGGAGCCGCCGGGGCCGGAGAGCAAGGAGGAGGAGGAGGGCCCAGAGCCAGGGCAGGCCAGAGTGAGTACCAGCTGCTCGTGGCGCGGAACGGGGTTAGCGAGGGAACTGACGGTGCAGCAGGCCCCTGCAGCCTCCCCGGTGAGAGGAACTGAGGCAGGGCATCTGTAGCCAGAGGGGAGACCCTCCCCGGTGAGAGGAACTGAGGCAGGGCATCTGTAGCCAGAGGGGAGACCCTCCCCGGTGAGAGGAACTGAGGCAGCGCATCTGTAGCCAGAGGGGAGACCCTAGGCAGCCAGCAGCGTGGGGCACACTGCAGACCTCAGGGAGGCCTTCTTACCCACCCTGCCCTAGCTCCAGGACTGGGAGAACCAGATCCGCCAGGACATCCGCCAGCTCCTGTTCCTGTGGCCAGAGGAGAAGTTTTCCAGCAGGGCTGTGGCCCGCATCTTTCATGGCATCGGTGAGGGGCTGAGGTCCTGGCCCTGCTGTGGCATGGGTGGGGGCCAGAACCAGCCACAAGACCTCACGGCTCCTCTTTGCCTGCCCACTGGACCAGGAAGCCCCTGCTACCCAGCCCAGGTGTATGGGCGGGACCGGCGCTTCTGGAGGAAGTACCTGCACGTGAACTTCCACGCCCTGATGCAGCTGGCCACCGAGGAGCTGCTGCTGTGGGGCCGCTGATCACCTGCTGTGCTCTGGGCAGAGGTGTGAAGTTGGCAGCCCTGGCCAGGGTAACTGAGCACCCCGGGCAAAGCCTGCTAGGAGGGTTAGGGGAGACAAGTGGACCCAAAGAATGCAGAATAAAAGTCATCCTTTTGACTCCAAGGACCCGCTTTCCAGTAACAGCTTCACGTGCTGCACAGACTGAGGAAGGTCCTAGCATGCTTGGATTTATTGATTATAGGTTCAGGGAGCCGGGCGCCAAGCCCAGGTAGACAGTGGGCACAGCTGCAAGAGCCAGGAAGACAGAGAAGCAGGGCCGCAGCCCCAGCCCGTCGGCTAGTGCGCCAGCCAGTGTGCCCTGCAGCAGCTTCCCCTGCAGCTCCAGGGTGGCCAGGAAGCTGTAGTGTGTGGCCTAGAGCGAGCGAGAGGGGCCATCAGGGCCCGGGAGCACACAGCCAGCCACCCCACGGCCCCACCCACCCCCTTACCTGCAAGGCGCTGGGGGCAAGCTGACTGCAACGCATCATCAGGGTGAAGGTGACAGTGGTGACCAGGCCTCCCAGGAAGTGCTGCACACACAGACTCAACAAGGCCATCCCTGCAGGGAGAGTGGAAGTTGGTGGGGCCCAGGACTCCAAGCCCCCCATGGCTAGCCGGCCCTCACCTTTCAGGACGGTGCCAGGGCTCACATCGGTCCCCAAGGCATCCAAGCAGAAGAGCAGGGCAGTCTGGCAGGCCAGGCCTCCCAAGCGGAGATTTAGCACTGGCCTCAGAAGGGGCAATGGCTGCCTGAGGGGGAGGGGGTGTGCAGTCAGGGGGAAGGATGAGTGGGCAGGATGGGAGGGGGAAGGGAGCTGGGGGCTCACCGGTGCCTGGCTAGCAGGGCTCCGCCCAGGGAAGAGCCAGCGATGGAACAGGCCACAGCTCCCATGCCACTCCACAGCCCCAGCTCTTGGGCAGAGGCGCCATGGTCCAGCAGGAGAAGCGGGAACAAGCTGCCAACACCCTGCTCACCTGGGGGAAAGGGTGATTAGGGCACCGCGAGCCTGCCCCCCTCTTCCCACCCCCATTCCTGTTCCGCCCAGCTAGGTCCCCGCCCGCCTCTGTCCCCTTCCTCGGTCCAGGTCCTAGCCACAGCAGGCAAGTAGTCTTGAAGCCAATAGGGCTTCATGGCCGAGCTCAAGACAGAGCAGCCCCAGCAAGACCTGGGGCTAGCGAACAGTAGAGGCCTAGCTGCAGAGTCCTGGGTTCACCTGCAGGTTGTACCCTAAGCACTGGGAAGGGCAGCCCTACAAGTGGGCTCCTGGGGACCCACTTGACATAGCCTCGAGCTCCAGCTTGGTGTCGCCTGGTTCAACACCTCACTCACCCAGCTTGTAGGTGAACACAAAGCCAGCCAGCCACAGGGTCCCAGGCACAGCCAGTAGGGCTTGCAGGTGGTGCTGAGGGCGTGGGCGTGGCTCTGAGGGCTGGGGCTGTGGCAGCTGGTGTAGGGCTGGTGCAGCCCAGGCCAGTGCAGAGGCCAGCAAATAGGAAGCAGCCAGGAGCACGAAGAGCAGGGGCCAGGAGAGGGCGGGCACCAGAGCCAGCAACCCACCCCCTGCCAGTGCTGCTCCCAACTTGTAGGCAACCACCTGCACCGTGTTGCCAGGGCCCAGCTCGGCGGGCTCCAGGAGCTGCACAGCTAGGGCGTCCAGGGCCACATCCTGCACAGCCGCTCCCAAGTTCAGCAACAGGAGCAATACTGCGGTAGTGGCGGGCAGTCCAACCTGGCCGGCCTCAGCTGGAGGCAACACTGCTAGCAACCCACACACGATGCCCAGCGCAGCCGTGCTGAGCACCAGCCAGGCCCGTGGAGACCCCCTTGTATCCACTAGTGGGGCCCACGCCAGTTTGAACAGCCACGGTGCATAAAGCCCTTTGGCCAGTCCCACGCGCGTCAACGAGAGGCCACGGGCCCGCAGCAGCACGGGCAGCAGGCCAGACTGCAACCCATAGGGCAGGCCCTGGACCAGGTAGAGGCCAGCCATCGGCAGCAGCTTTCCGCGCATGGCTGGGGCGCGCAGGGTACCCGGCACAACGGCAAGGTGGGGGTGCAGGTCGCTGGCGGTCTGGAAGGATCCAAGGTGAATGGGGCCAGAGGTCACAGCCGGCGTGAGAGCAAATCAGGTTCCAGGTGGGGCCTAACAAGGTGTGGTCAAGTCAGGATGATAAGGTCAAGGGTAACGTATAGGCTTGGATTCTGAGATGGGGTCAGGCTTGGACAGGTGGGGTCCTAACGCGCACCTTTGGGTCTTGTTAATGCCCCAGAAGAACAGAAACTGGGTCCAAATCGTGGAGGAAGAGGGCTGTCCTCCCAGAGGCGGGTACTCCCAACACATGCGGGGCTTTCAAAAAGAAGGGAAGCCCAAGGCTCCCGGCATGCTTCGCGTGGCTGCAGACAATAAGCCCAGGAGGGACGAGGCCTCACAGGCTCCACCTGCTTCTCTTGCACCCCGAGTCCGGCACCGCCTGCCCTGGCCCACCCCGGACTCAAGCACCCTCTCGGATCTGCAGACCACCGATCGGAGCGCGGGACGGCAGGTCCAGGAGACTCCCGCGCCGGAAGTCCCGAATCGTCGGCAAATTGCGCCGCTGTCATAGAGAACAGGAGGACAGCCTAGAGCGTCGGCTCTCTCGCTCTCTACTGCCTCCAGTGGTAAACCTGGGTAAAGGTTTCAGGCCAGCCTTGCTGTTGGGACCCCTGCCTCTCAGACGCACACAAATACACCGAAATCTTCCGAGGATGGGAGAGGCTCAGAGGAAGCGGCAGAGGAACCAAAAGTAGGAGTCAGCCTGTACCCACACCCCATCTTCACAGATTAGGCCCCCTGTGAGCTGGACCCTAACTCTCCAGTGGTGCTTCCTGGGGCCCTGGAAACCTTATGGAAGGAGGGGTGAGCCTCTTCACAGTGCCACTGTGTACCCTTAGATACCACCACCAGTGGACCCAGACCCACCCCCTGCCAGTGCTGCTAGTACCACCACCACTGGACCCATCTCCAGACACCACCACCACCACCACCACGACTACCTCACTGTGCTTGAGCCTTTAGCCCCCACCACAAGCCAGTGGCTGCAGAAGGCTTCAGAGGGCAGGGCTGGTGGGCCTAGGGTTCAGCCAGGACACAGTCAGGAGCTGCCTTCGATGCCCTCCAGTGTCCAAGTGACAAGGCTATGGGTCTCTGAAGTCAGCCACACCCTTGGGCCAAGTTGTGGGCAGGCAATGCATCCCCTTCCACTGCCATGGAAGCCACTGTGAACTGGTTTCCTGGCACTGGCAACATATTCATGGGACTCAAAGTTCCTCTTCTCTGAAGTGGACATTACCAGCCAACCTCAGAGGAGTATTTGGGCAGATGACGTAAGTGACCCCCAGCAGTGTCATCAAACCCTCCCTCTACACGCCCCCTCTGGAGCGCTTCACGCTTGGTACACCTGCCTTCTCTCCCTGCCTTCCAGTGCCTTCCCACCAAAAACACATTTCAATTTGATCTCATATGAACAGTCCCGTCCCATACACTCTAAACCCAGTACCTCATGTGCTCCTCCCTCCCCCTGGGGCACCAGGCCAGTTAAGAGGAAAAGCAAAACTCCCTAGAGCCTTCTTGTCATGCTCTGTGCTAGCTTCTTATGGCTTAACATTTCCCCTGCGCTGCTAGGGAAGAGGTGGGCAGTCCAGGAATGGGAGCCAGAGTCATCCTCTTCAGGAAAGGCCATTCTTTGTCAAGCCACACCCTTTACCGAACAGATCTGGTCCCCCATGAGCTGCTTGCCTTCATGGCTCCATCTTATTAGAATGGGTCTGTCTCTACCACACGGGGCGCACACCTGGGAGCCCTGAGGGACAGAGGTAGCATCCTCTAGGAACCTTCCGGGATCCTCCTTCCACCAGAGTCCGCTGTCCTCAAAGGCAGGGAGAATCCCTCAGGGCTGGGTTCCCCGGTCTGCAGAGAACCCAGGACCGGCAGATAGGAGTTGAGAAAGCCACAGACGCAAAGAGCCTCCAGGAAGCCCCTGGGAATCAGGCTGACTGGCAGCTTTATTAGGGGACTGCAGAGAGGCAGAGGCCCAGCGCCCCGGCATCGGGAGCAAGTCCAGAGGCCCCCAGAGACCCCCAGGGTCCTGGGCACAATGAGTCCCGGGGCGGCCCTGCCGGCCCAGCCTGGCCTGCGCAACCCCCGACGATCTCAGGAGTACTCGAGGGTAAACCTGGCGTGGAACTGGCTCAGCTTCTCCAGCAGCTGCCGCAGCTTCTCCATGGGGGGCAGAATAGTCATCCTAAAAAAAAAAAAAAAAAAAACGGGGGATGGTAAGCAAAGGGGGCGGGATACGGGCAAAGGATGTGTGGGATGGACCTCACCGGAAGTGGTAGGTGCCTTCCCGCTGCCCAAAGCCGCTTCCAGGCACCACGCAGATGCCAGTCTCCTCCAGCAGGCGCATGCAGAAGAACATGTCCGGGGCCAGTCCCAGCTCCTGGAAACCTGGCGGTTCAGAGGCGGGGGGATCCAGCCCACGACCCCACACCGGGACCTGTCCACACCCCAGGCCCACCTCACCTGCGCGCGCTGCACTGCGCGCTGGGGCAGCTCCACGCGGGGGAAAGAGTACATGGCGCCCTGCACCGGGTTGCAGCAGATGCCCGGAGTCTCGTTGAAGATCCGTTCTGCGAGCTTGGCTTTGGCCGCCAAATCCGCCAGCACCGCCTGCTTCTCCTGTGGCCACAGAGATAAGGCCGGTGAGGGCGGGCGCAGGGCGAGGCCCCGCCCAGGCCCCACCCCTCGGCCACGCCACGCTAAGGCCCCGCCCCTCAGCCTCTCTCCCCCAAGACCACGCCCCGCGGCCAGGGCACGCCACGCCCCTCTGTCAGGCCACGCCTTCCCTTCCGACAGACACACACTCCACCCACCCACCTTCCTCTGTGGGAGAGTCCGAGGCATCGCGACCCTAGAAGACAGTGGAACTGCCCCGTGGGGTTTCTAGGGCTGTAGATCTTTACCGGAGCAGGCTGCCTTCTCCCACAAAGCGTTTTCACCACTGCACCCCTAAGGCTCCTCTCCCCGCCCCAGGCCCGCTTCCAGCGCCTCCCCAGAGCCCACCTCCCTTGCCCGCCCCCTCGTCCCCTCACCGCCTGGAACTGCGCAAAGGAGGGGTCGGAGGGCGCGGGCGGGCTGACCACCGTGTCAAGGAGGGCCTGGCCGGGCACGGGCGGGCACAGCCGTACGCTCATCAGCTTCTGCAGCTGCTGCTGCACCTCAGGGTCCATGTTCACTACCTCCACGTAGCCGCCGCGGAACCCGCACCTGTCAGGGCGAGGTACGCGTCGAGGCCAGGCCGGGGGAAGGACCTGGCCCGGCCGCGCCTGCATCCGCGAGCCCCAGCCCTGCACGCACTCGCCCATGTAGCCCTTGGAAGTCGAGTGGAAGGACGCGAGCTCCTGCTGCGTAGCGTACGGCGGCCCCATCTCGGTGAGCACCTTCTTGAACGAGTGGAACTGCGAGCCCTCGGCGTACACGTTGTCCTGGTACACCTGGGGGGCGAGGGGCGGTCAGCGCGGACGCGCCCTCCGCTTCCCGGCCCGCGCCCTCCCCGCCCCGCGTGCCCAGGAGGACACCTCGTCAGCCAGTAGGAATAGGCGCTCTTCGAAGGCGAAGCGGATCACAGCCTCGATGCACTCGCGGGTCTGCACCTGCCCTGGGGGCGCGGAGGGCGCGGCATGGCCACATCAGCCGAGGGCGCGCACTGCTCCCGGGGGGGGGGGGGTGTCACAGCTGCCTGGCGGGGCGGAGCCGCAGGAAAGGGCGTGGCCGCTCCGGGAGGGGCGGGGCCACAGGAAAGGGAGGGGAGGGGCGGCAGGAAAGGGCGGGGCGGGGCAGCTCACCAGTGGGGTTACCGGGGTTGATGACGCAGAGCGCGCGCGGGCGGCATCGTTCGCGCGCCTGGCGCAGCGCGCGCCCCAGCTCGAGCACGTCGAGCGCCCAGGCGCGCTCCTCGTCCAGGTAATAGTTGACTTGCGCGGCGTCGAGCTCGGCAATCGTGGCCGAGTAGAGCGGGTACTGCGGAATGGGGATGAGCACGCCCGTGCGCGTGCGGCCCTCGCCGGCCACCAGCAGCTTGAGCACCGTCTGCGGCGACACGGCGGCGGGCTTAGCGGAGGCGGGGACCCGGGCTGCCCCAGGCACGGCCGGGCCCTCTGCCTAAGCGCCGGGCGGCGCGCCAAGGGCCCCTGTGCCCTCCTGCCCTGACCCTGGCCTACCACGATGGCGTCGCTGGCCCCCGTGGACAAGAAGATGTTTGTGGGGTCGGAGGGGATGCCTCCGTCGCGCCGCTCGATGTATCGCGCCACGTCCTCGCGGATCAGCTGGATGCCGGAGCTGATGCTGTAGGCGCCTGGCCCGGGGAGGTCAGGAAAGGGCAAGTGAGGGGACGGGTCCCCTACAGTCCACCCGCAGGGATCCGCCTCCTTCAGTGGGCGGGTCCACCCCTCCTCTGAGACGCCTCTCCAGCTGCTGCCCTCCCGGGGCCTTGGGCCGGCTCTTACCCAGGCTGTGGCCGCCGCAGGCCTGCAGGATACGCTCTGCCCTTCTCTTGGCATCCTCGGGGAAGTGGGGGCTGCTCAGGAGCTCAGGGTTGACACAGAGGGCCAGGACCTGGGAGGACCAAGTGTGAGGACAGGGCAGGCAGGGCGAGGCAGGAGGGGCACCAGGGCTGTGGGAACCTCACCTGGCGCATGAAGGTGATGGGCTTCTGCCCCATGGCCTGTGCATCCCCGATGTTGGCGCGGATGACCTCGGTGAAGGGCTTCTTCACGCCCTGGGTGGAGCACGGGCAGTGAGATGCCTTGGCCTTATCCCTCTCTGGCCCCACCCGCCATGGGGCTGAGGGCAGACTCAGCTGCCCAAGTGGAGCCCAGAGGGCTGCAGTGGGCCCAGGGTCATACCTGGCGGAGCTCCTGCTCCAGCTCCAGGGCGCGGATTACAATGGGGCCTCGCACCGCGTACTCCACCCTTCGTACACACTGGTTCATGGTGTCCACAGTCAGCACCTTGTCCCTCAGCCCGTTCATCGCAGCCTGGCTCTGGTCACCTGCCTTCAAGGCCATGACCCTGCCTGGGCCAGGCAGGGGAGAGGCTCAGGAAGTGGCCTTGGGACCCAGAAGTGGTGGCCGGATCTGGGGAGGGAGAGCCTACCTAGAGAGGGCACCCTCTTTTGCTGCAGCCTGCCGGCCCGAAGAGGGGGAAAGGACTGAGGGAGGCACTGGGCCCATCTGGCCCCGCCCCACCCGCCTGGGCACAGTTCTGCTCCAGGGAGCCAGAGGGAGTGGGTGAGGAGGCAGGCGGGGCTTGGGTCAGGCCCAGTGCCCGCCCAGTGTCCCAGTGGCAGGGGAGCAGGAGACCCACAGTGGGGGTAGGGACAAACACAGGGTCATGGATGGCTATGGTTAGCAAAGCTCTCAGAGCCCACGTGGGGGAGGGAAAAGTGGGCTGAGCGCCTGGGGAGAAGGAGGTAGCCTGGGTCTGGGGGCCTGAGGGACTGGCAGAGCCAGGCAGGGGTAAACCGAGAAGAGAGCACGGTGGCACGGCACACCACTGTGATAGGAAAGGAACCTCGGGCCTTGGAAGATTTACCCCAGCAGGGATCGGCCAAGGCCTAGACCTCTTGGACCCCCCATCTTTGCTTGGGCCAGCAGACCTATCTCCTAGGTAACTGAGCCCGGCCTCAGGAATCCTGGGGGGCATTGGGGGAGGGGAGGGAGACATCCAGACACTGGGTTCCATCCACCCCTCGCCAGCTGGCAGCTGCAGCCTGGACATGAGGAGGGCCCTTGGTTGGACCTTGGTTCTTGATCTCAGCTTCAAGGCCCCATTATGGTGTTGGGGGAGGGGTTGAGGACAGGCAAGGGCGACTTGAGTTCTCCTGATGCCTCAGCTGCCCTTTCACTGTGAACCAGCCTGGGGCTGCCCTTGAGCTGTAACCTGGGGCCTGGGGTTCCTTTCCCGACTGCTCCTGATTGGTGGGTAGAGCGGGAAGCCAGCTGGGATAGGGCCTCAGGGCCCCACCTCCACAGGCCTGCCAGGAGCTGATAGGCCATGCCCACGGGTGGCTTCCCCGGTGGCTGCCTGCCGGCTTCTGACTCTAGGCTGAGGAGCCAGGGAACTGGCCCCTGGGTGGCTGGTTGGGCCAGAGGGGGTGCCTCAGATCCCTCTGGTCCTGCTGGTCCCCAGCTAGCTGAGACGCCCAGGGCAGCCATCCCTCCCTGCCCACAGTCTCACCTCGAACTTCTCTGCTCCCCTGCCACTGTGACCTCCTAGAGTGCAGGCCTCCCCTCTGCCCCCAGTGGAAGCACAGGTTAATATGGGCCCAGCCCCAGGCAGGGCCAGCCCCCTCCCGCCCCCTGGCAGGGCCCAGCTGGCAGCTGAGGCAGCAGGTGGATGTCTGGTTGCTGCCCTGCCCACTCTAAATTTAACCCAGGGCCTTCCCCCCGCCCCTGCCGCCCTTCGAGGATACCCCTCCAACCATATTCTGGGAAAGACAGGCCCCAGGACATCGGGCTGTCCCAGTGGGTCCCAGTGTGAAGGAGAGGCCACCTAGCAGTGGTGGCCATGGGTGGATAGGCAGGTGGGCAGCAGTTCCCTTCCCCTACCCACTTAAGGCCCCAGAGGGCCCCCTCGCCCTGACACACTTTGCATGGCCAATTCGGAACTGGAATGGCCAACTGCTTGTCCCCTCTGCCAGCCCAGGCGGAAACTGGCAGTGGGCCGCTGGATTGGAGCTGCATGCCAGTGACTGGGGACCCCTCCCCCAGGGAGTTTCTGAGGCCAGCATTGTATCTGCCTCGCCCCTCTGGCTCTGGCCCAGCAGTCATGAGAAAGGCAGCCCCCTTCCCAGGCCAGAGTCCCTGGCCCTCCAGCATGGGCACCCCCAGCCCCAGTCCCCCAGGATCCCCCCTCCACAGCACCGTGCTTCCCTTGGGGAAGCAAAAGAGTTAAGAGGACTGGGGTGCAACAAGTGCCAGGCTTCCTGCCCCGTCACCATGGCCTCTCCCATACGGGCCAGGGCAGCCTTGGCGCGTACCTACAGGCCTCAGCTAAGTGCTCGCAGGAGTAGGGTGTGGCGGAAAGGCACCCAGGGCCCAGCAGCACAACCCACTCCCCGAGTGGGACGAACTCAGAGGAACAGGCAACACGGCGGCAGGCAGTCCTTTTTATCAGCAGTCACAGAAGCAAGGTGTCCACAGCCCAGCCCCATCCAGACAGGCTCTGACCCCACAGAGTCCATCCCAAAGAGTTAGTGCGGGCCTGTGCTGGCTACCTGCCCACAGCACCGTCACACACGGCGTGGGTGTCCAGGGCAGGGCCGTCCACGGGAGCCACTGGCCTTCACATGAGCAGGCAGCAAGGCCTCTTTTCCCCAGGAGCCTCCACCGAGGGCGCTGTCAGCTTGAGCAGGGGCGGGTCTCCGCCGGCCCTGGAGCTGTGCTCAGACTGGGGAGTCTCCAGGTCAGCAGGCAGGCCAGAACCAGGGACTTCAGGCCCCTCCGGCGGCAGTCGCTGTAGCTTGGCAGCGGCTCGGTGACGCTTGAGCTCTGCCAGGGTGTGGTGGGCCTGGTCCCGCCCGAGGGCTTCAGCCGTGGAGCTGTCCAGAGGGCTCAGCTGGTAGGAGACGCTTCGGTCCAACCGCTTGGAGTACAGGCGGGGTCCCAGGGGGCTCCCCACTCGGCCATTGTGTGGGTGGGTGGCCTCGGGTTCCTCCTGTGGATGCAATGGGGCTCACCGTCAGGGGGTGCCCCTCTATGCCCCAGCCTTGGGCCTGACAGACCAACGGACGTGAGGAGATGCTAGCCTGGACCCTGCAATACCGCCCTGCAGGAGGTGCCCGCACACAGGAGAAACCGGGGCATGAGGTGCCAGGGCACAGGGCAAGGCAGGAAGGACTGGGGCCCAGCCAGGTCCACCTTTTGGCTGGCATTTTGTCCTGGGGGTGGGGTGGCGCTCACTTCCGGGGGCGGTGGCTGGAGCTCAGCGTTGGTCTGCCGGTCCTCATCCTCCTCCAGTGGCTCAGGGCTGGTGGGTGGGGGCTGTTGCCACACTATGGCCTCCTGCACATGCTCCTTGCGGTACAGGCTGGAGCGCTGGGTCAGGCTCGCCCGCCGCACCACCTTCCTGGGGGAGGTGGGGGAGGGCAGGGAGTGGGAGGCCTGCCCGCCCTGCCCTGGGGACTCTGCCCCGAGCTCCAGCTGGCATGCCCAGACAACGACCGACGTCACCACGCCCTCCCCGTGACAGGGCAAAGCACAAGGGGCAGGGCTGGGCAGGCAGGGTGCCAGCTGGCAGGGTGCTGAAAGGCGGGTCTGTGTCAGTGCTCACCCCCGGCTGCCTGCGCTGGAGGTGCGGCGGCGCAACAGGGAGCGCTGCCGGCCCTGGGCCCGCAGGAGGGCGTCCCTCTTGTGCTTCAACTCCAGCAGCTTGGCTCGCACCTCCTCGTCCCCGCACACGTCTGTGGGAGGGAGGGGTGAGCCCGGGCGCCCAGCCAGCCCGGCCCACAGGCAGGGCCAGAGGCAGGATCCCCAAGGGGCTCACCGAGGGGGGTCTCATCCATCAAGGACTTCCCATTCAAGTCGGCTCCGTGTGCCACAAGCAGCTCCACCAGGTGCAGCTGAGGACGCGCAGGCGGGGTGCACGGTGAGGCTGCAGAAGGCTGCAGGAGCCTGGGGCGCGCCCCACCTGCACCCCACCTGTGCGCCCACCTGGCCCCAGTAGGCTGCGGCATGCAGCGGCTCCCAGCCGTCGCGGTCCTTGGCGCTCAGGCTAACCCGGTGCTCCAGCAGCAGTGCAGCCGCCTCGCCAAACCCGTTGGCAGAAGCGATGTGGAGCTGCAGGCGGAGCGCCGGGCCTGAGCGGGGTGAGGGGCCGAGAGGGAGTCCCTCTAGGGCTCCCCAAACCCCGTGGCGTACCCCCCACTGGCTCCAGTTTACCCCCGCAGCCCCACTCTCACCAGCGTGGCCCCGTGGTCTCTGGGGGCATCGAGGTCAGCCCCCACGTGCAGCAAGCCCCGGATGTCCTCCAGCATCCTCAGCTCCGGGATGGCCCTCGCGCCCTCGATGCCCTCCTGAGTGATGCCTGCAGGGCCCCAGGCTCAGAGCGGCCTCTGCGCGGCCCCACCCGACACGCGCCCGTCACTCAGCACACGCGCCCGTCACTCAGCACACGTGCCCGTCACTCACCACGCTCAGCCATGGCCGTTTCGAGGCAGTCCAGCGTCTGCTCGTCCTCACACAGGTCATAGGGCATATTCCCATCAGTGTTGACCGCCAGGAGGTCGGCACCCCTGAGGGAAGAGCAGGGCTCGGGAGGCGCCAGCCTGTGCCCAGCCCTGCGGGGAGGTGTGCCGGAGGAGCACTGCTGGGCCCTCCCCAGTGCACAAGCTCCCTGGTCCTCTCAGCACCCTCCTCCACCCATGGCTGCCCAGGCGGTGGACAAACATAGGGAGGCCCACCTGGACGGTGCAGGGACCCAGGGAAGAAAGCTATGTGGAAGGAGTCCACCTGCTTTGGTTAAGAGACTTGCAGAATGGCAAGGGTGCCCCCCAGGGTGAGGGGAGCCTGGGACAGAGGAGCTGGGCCAGAGGCCTTGGTCTGCAGCTTCTCAGGGTCCTGGATCTGCATGGCCCAGCCCTTCCTCCTCCACGGGGCCTGTGTGAAGGGGACCGACATGCCCCTTCCACAGCTACAAGGATGGCCTATGTGAGCACAGGGCTCAGGGACCACAGAGACAAGGGCCCCCTGACCTCCTGGACCCTAGTAAAGCTGACACCCCTCCCCATGCTTACTGAAGGGGTCATTTCAGCCTGCTCAGCCCTCGTCCTATGAAGGTAAAGGCCCTACCTATATGCCAGGGACCACCTTCCAGGTCCCAACCAGCCTCTCCACCCTCCCTTCTCACCAAGTCTGCTCTCATCACTGGGGACAGAACTCCCCAGCCCTCTGTCTTGTGCTCCTGCCCAGACCTGTCGCCAAGCCAGGATACAGGAGAGGCCCGCACAAGGGACAGTGGGGACCAAGGCCAGGGGCTTGGCTGTTGCTCAAGAGGGGATATCCCCTCCCTGCTGCAGACACCCTGGTCTCCAAGCTACACCTGTTCCCGGGCCCTACCGGGCAATGAGCAGCTCCACCAGCTGCAGGTGGCCACAGGTGGCAGCAGCGTGCAGGGGCGTCCAGAACTCACTGTCACAGGCATTGACGTTGGCCCCGGCCGCCAGGAGCTGCTGAACCATCTCCCGGAAGTCGTCAATGCAGCACTGCGAGCACAGGGACCTGAGTGGTGGCTACCATCTGGGCCCACAACCCCTCGGCCCCAGCCCCTACAGTCCACACTGACCTGGTGCAATGCTGTCAGGCCATCCTCATTGGCCAGGTCAGGGCTGACCCCGCTCTCAAGGAACTGGTGGACTACGAGAGAAGGGAGGTCATGGTCAGGGCTAGAGCAGAGGCTTTGCCTGGCCTGCACAAAGCCCTGGTCCCTGTTGCCGTGGCCTAGAAGCTACCCAGGCCCCTGTGCTCCAGGCCAACTGGGCCCATAGTACTCGGGGTCCGTATGATACAGGAGTGTCACGGAAAGCAGAGGGACCGAGAGCCCAGGCTGCAGGGCATCCTGTCTGCCCCGTCCACACCGAGATGGACGTCTTGACTTGCGCCACCAGGTACCCACTCAGACCGCAGAATGGAACCCAGCCCTTCCTGTATGAGTGCAGACCCACTGGCTCCAGACGGCTCTGCTCTGAAGGTTTTATCCTTCCTGGATCCCACAGCTCCCTCCAGCCCTGCACTGGCAGGCCTGTCCCCTATCTTCCTCCCTCCCCTTCTCTGTTCTGCTGCCACAGTGCCCGGACCAGCTCAGAGAAGACGGGGATGCCCAGGAGTTAGGGCCAGCCTCTGCCCGAGAAGGCCCTGCAGCCTTGGTGAAAGCAGGAGGCCACTCCAGCAATCGGCCTGGAGGGCAGGTGCTGGAGGCAGCCACGCATCTCTGAGCAGCCTCTCACAGGAGCCAGAACCACATCTAACCCTGTGAAGCCTGAGAACCCTGGGCCACCCCACCAGGGGGGTCAGGTGGGCAGGAAGGAGAGGCAAAGCCAGGCCATCAAGGGGAGCGAGTGGCAAGGAGCTTAGGGTTCTGGGAACAGCCTCCACGGTGCCTGTCTGTGGTGTGCCCAGGGAGGCTGCAGCGGAGGAGGCCAGAGCCCAGCACTGTGCCTGCCTGCGCCTGAGCACTTGTGGATCAAGAGAGTGCACCTGCTGTGTGGCGCTGCCCAGAGACCCTACAAGTAGGCTGCCAGCTGGGTCTCCACATGCACGCACCTTCCTCCAGGTCGTTGCGGGCAGCAGCCTCCAGGAGGACAACGTTGGCAGGGAAGAGGACCTGCTTCTTGGGCCGGCCACCATCTGGGCCCTGCCGTGGACACTCCCCAGGTCCCCTTCTGCCCTGCGCCTCCTTCTGGGCCTGGGCCCACAGCCGCACTTGCTGGGCACGCCGCTTCTGGGCATGTTTCAGCCGCTCCTGGGCACTCATTCGGCCCACCATGGGCATCTCGGCCAACAGCTCCAGGTGCTCGGCCATGGTGGGGGCTGCTCAGGGGACGCTCGGCAGGGTATGGGGGCCAGGCCTGCAGGGCGGGGCTGCTGGCTGCACTGGCACCCTCAGGGGGCATCCCCTCCCCACAGCACGTGCCCTCTGCCTCGGGCAAGGCCAAGCTGGGAGGCCCTGGAGGTCACCAGGCTGACCTGGGGCACGGCCCCTGCCAGGAGCCAGCAGGGGGTACTACAGCCGGCTCACCAGGCCACCCGGCACCTTGGCCACACGGCCGAGCTGGGCCTCACCCCCATCTCGGGGTCAGGGTGCACAGCCTGTGGGAAGCAGCCGGCCTCAGTCCAGGGTCTGAAGCTAATCACTCAGATAAGAGTTCCAGTTTCCTGGTGCCTGTCAAGGGGGAAGGGCACACAGGCTGATAGGCAGCAGCACCTGTGACCCTGAGTCCTAGAAGCCCCTCTACCCACCTTCCAACCCTCAGGACCCTTTTTGGGGCCTGGCCTCCCCTGTCCCCACAGTCAGTGCCTGGCCCAGGGTGTCCTCAGGGCACTAGAGCCTGTAGCCAGGCCTCTCCTTGAGTGCTCACAGGCTGGGCCCCAGCATGGGGGGCTACTGGGGTGAGGGCCTCCAGTGAGTGCTCGCAGGCCGGGCCCTGGGGTGAGGGTGTCCAGGGCCCAGGGTGGAAGGGCCAGTCTGCAGTCTTCCCTCCAGGTAACGCACACACAGAGGAGCAGCTGCTGAAGAGGAAACACATCAGAGAGCGCTGGGCTCCATGCACAGGCTCAGTGCTGTCTCTGGGGGCTGCCTGAGTGGGGCCACCCTCTGACCACGGAGAGCACAGGAGGGCACCAACCACAGCCTCAAGGGCCCACAGGCCCAACCTGCTCAGCCTTCCCCTGGGGGACTAGGGACCTAGGAGGGGCAATCCCAGGAACTGGGAGGCTCCCGGGCTGCTGCCTGCTGCTCGTGGACCACCGTCCTAGGCACACTCACCTGCCCGAGCAGTCCTGCCCGAGCCCCTCTAGAGATGTTTCCCAGCCTCCAGGAGGGGCCTGAGCAGCTCCCCAGCCTACTCAGGTCCACACAGGCCCAATTCCTCTATGATCACCTTCCCTGTGGGCCACCCGCAGTGTGCTGGGACTTCTAGACTGCCACCCTCAGCTGTGGGACCCCAGGGAAGCCCACCTGGACAGCAACCCCCCTCCCCCTGCCCACTCCACAGTTCTAGGCCAGGGAGGGGGCCCTAGAGAGAGCGTCCCCACTGCCCATGTCCATAGAGGGCAGAGAGTCCTCACAGACCAGGCCCCAGCAGAGTGGCCCTCACAGGGGCTTCAGGGACCAGCTTCACTTCTCAAAGAACTGTACCAACACCAGTGCCGACTCCTTTTCCTGTGTCAGAGGCTTACAGACACATACAACCCTGCCTTTTTGAAAAAGACAGGGTACACCGAGCAGCCTGCACCTTCTCCAGACAGAAGCAAAGAACCTGAGAACAGAACCAACCCCTTCAGTTGGATAAATGCTGTTTTTGAGCGAGGATGTCCCACGCACCCCCACTGTGGCTGCAAAGGACAGAGAGCACCCTGCCAGGTCCCCACAGCACGGGGGCGGGGGGGCTTGTTCTGCCCTTCCCACCACATGGCACTTGCCCCTGCAGGCTGGCCTTCCAGAGGCCCTGCCCGGCTGCCCTGTAAGCCCCTCAGTAGGTACTCCTTGCCAGAACTCCCGAGGGCAGTCTTGGGGTGACCTTGGTCAGGTCACTTCCCTGCTCCAGGGCCCAGCTGTCTCCTCTACAGGGAAGCAGTTAGCTAAGGTAATCTGGGAGCAGGGGCCTGCCCGATGGGCCTCACAGAGGTGACACGATGCCCACCTCCCCCAGGCTGAGTCTCGAGCTGCAAGTCACTACCCCTCCTGACTATGCCTGCCCCAGTCTCCTGGCCCAGAAGCCAGCCCAGAGGGGACAGTCCAACCAAAGCCCAGTGATGGCTCTGGGGGGCTACAGGAGGAAATGCCCCTCCTCCTACCTGCAACTTGGCAGCCCTGCAGCTGAGCACCACCCACCTGGCCACCTCCTCCCAGCTGCCAGTGGCCCAGAAGACAGCCACCACATACGCCCAGGCTGAGAGCAGGGCAGCTCTGCCATCCACCAATCCTACCCAAAGCCTCCCTGGAATGTCAAACAGAGATAATCTGAGTATTTTATCCCAAGGCCTCAGTCCGGTGCCTGGCAGCACCACAGGGCAGTGTGTGCCCCAAGGGTGGGAGGGCTCCCTCTTTGCCCCTCTGCCAGTAAGTACCTCCAGGCCCCAGGTATCAGCTCTCATTAGTCCCCACCAGAACAAGTCCAAGTGGGCCAGGATGCCAGGTCCTCTGACCTTGCCTCCACCACCACAGGCCTCCTCAGGCAAACCCTGTCATCACCCAACTCCGGGTGGGGAAGCTGAGGCCAGGTCTAGACCCTGCACTGCCCTGTTATCCATTCTACCACACCACCTTCTGTGGGTAAACCCTGTTCACTGATGGGAAGCCAGGTAGAGGCGGGGCCTGCTGAAGCAGAGGCAGTGGGCAGAGGGAGAGGTAGTGGGGAGCGCTGAAGGCAGTAGGTGGAAGGGACAGTAGGGATGAGGAGGGAGGGAAAGGAGCCAGGAGGGCTGGGGGACTAGGATGAGGAGGAGGTAGGAAGGAAAAGGGGAGGAGGAGGAGGAGGAGGAGGGGACTCTGGATGGCCCCTGAAACCACACCAGGGTGAGACCCGGAGACTTCCTCTCTGTGAGGCTGCAACATCAGCCCTGTAGCCCCCAAAGGCAGCAGGGCGGCTGCCACTGACCCACAGGCACAGGCGTTCTGGCTGAGGCAGGCCCAGGAGCAGGACCACCAGCATCCTGGAACGAGGTGAGGAGGCTCTGAGGGACCAGAGGACACTCTCCATGCACCGCTGCATGCAGGAGACACCCACACACTCGCACTTGCAGAGCTGCTGTGCCTGCTGAGTGTCCGGCCCTGCCGGGCGGCCCCTCTGGGCAGAGACCGGGTGGGAGCGTGGTGTGGACGACACTGCGGTCCTCCTCTGCACCCGAGGGGGCTGAGCCATGTGAATGCATTACATACTCAGAACAGCTGGGGGGCAAGCCTGACTCCCCACTAGATTAGTCACTGGGGACCCCGTGGGGAGCAGCTGGGTGGAAGCGCACCAACCGCGCCTTCCAAGCTGAAAACGGGGGCGAACCCACCCGTGCACAGCGCCAACTCAGCCGCCCTGCTAGAAACCAAAGACCCACACCAGCCTGTCAGGGTACAGGTGCCAGGACCAAGAGCAGAGCCCGCCCCGTCGTTGCCCTCGCCCCGACCCCATCCCAGCCACGCCCCCCCACCCTCACCCCAAC
>NW_006922161.1:479797-500660 GCF_000298275.1 Orycteropus afer afer
CGCCCCCTCCCCCGGGGCCCGCCCCTCGCCCCGCCCCGTCCGGGTTCCCCCTCGGCAGAGGAGGGTCCGCAGTGCCCACCTCCGGGGCGCTGTCCAGCCGGCTTCCCGGCCGGCCACGGGCAGAGGCCAGCCGCCGAGCTGCTTGGCTTCTCCGGGCGGTCTCCTACACTGGACGGCAAGCTCACGGAAGGCACGCTCGGCGTTGCTCTCCACCCTTCCTCGGGGACGCGTCTGGCACCTGGAAGACAGGAGGGACGCCCTGAGGCTGCGGGCACCCGGGCCCAATGTGTGCGGCTCTATGCCTCACAGTTGCCAGCGTCTGGGGCGGAGAAGCAGCGCGCACTGGTGGCAGTCTGCAGGGCCTGCGCCGAGACCCAAGGGCGAAGGAAGGGGTCCTGGTGAGTCCCCCAAAGGAAGGAAGGGCCTAGGTCTGCTCGCTTGGAGAGCAGAGGAGAGCCGGCAGCTCCGAGGGGCGAGCAGCGGGAGGGCTGGAGTGGAGATGGCGCGGCCATGGTGGGAAGTGGACAGTACATGGGACTGGGACGTGCAGGGCAGGGGCAGGCAGGAGCCCGGAGCCCCGGGGCGCTGTAGGTGTGAGCCCGGGAGGGCAGTTCTGTTCAGGGTGTTCTCATACTGCCATCCCCCTGGGGGCGCAATCCTCCCCTCCACCTGCACAGGTGTGAAACAGTAGGCCCAAGCATGTGTGGCAGCTAATGGGATAGAGTGATGACAACTTCTTAGCCACAGCCAAACACCCCGAGGTGTTTCACAAAACGTGAAAATAATGTACATGTCTATCAAAAAGACAAACCAAACTCACTGCCATCCAGTCAGTTCTGAGTTTCCAAGGCTGTCAATCTCTTCAAAAGCAGCCTGCCTCATCTTCTGCAGAGCAGATGGCAGATTTGAACCACTGACCTAGTTACCAGCCAAATACCTAAACACTACACCACCTGGGCTCCTTAAATGTCTATCAAAGGGGTCTCATAGACTACAGTATGTTCACACAATGGAATCGTTAGGCATCTGCTAAAAAGGAAAACGAGAAGCTTTCTGTGTACATTATGGACAGATCTCTAAGAACTGTTTGCTCAGTAAAAGGTATAAAAGTATCTATGTCTGTGCTACCTTGTGTGGAAAAAGGAAAAAGGATATACATATATATTTGCATAAGAAACACAAAAAATACATAGGTAGACAGGCAAAACGATCAGGTAAGGCTAGGCCAAAGGGTCTAAACCCACGACCATATGTAAGTCTGGCAGATACTTCCACATACTTATTTGTATATACCATCAGAATGGCCATACCCATAATGAGCTAATGGGATAGAGTGATGACAACTTCTTAGCCACAGCCAAACACCCCGAGGAAACATGTCACTGGGCCCATGGTCTCAGGGGACATCAAGCTCACCTGGCATAACGTACTACACAAAAACATTGTTCTACTTCCAACTTTGGGGAGTAGCAGTGACTGGGGTCTTAAAAGCTTGGAAGCAGCCATCTAAGATGCAACAATTGGTCTCTCCTTGTCCGCAGCAAAGAAGAAGAAATTAGTCCAAGGGACTAGTGGACCATGCAAACCTCAACCTACATGACTCTGAGACCAGAAGAACTAGATGGTGCCTGGCTACCACTGCCTACCACTCAGAAAGGGATATAAACAGGTTATCTTGGATAGAGTTGAGGGGGGAATGTGGAACAAAACTTAAAAAAAAAATAAAATAAATAAACGAGCAGGCTTACTGGTCTGATAGACTGGTAAACCCCCCCAGACTACGGATCCTGGTCACCCTTTGGCCTGGAATTGAACTCACTGCTGTGGCTTCCAGCCAAATGACAGACAGGTATATAAGGTGAACATTTACACCAGGAAGGTGCACTTCCTAGAACAATCAACCACGGGAGGTCAGAGGGGCGGCATTTGCACAGGGAGACAGCTCAGAGGGCAGGAATGCACAGGAGAGGAGGACACGGGAGAAGGTAAGCACACGGAGGGAGTGGGAAGAGAGCTGTTGCATTGTGGGGATTGCAGTCAATGGTATGAAACAAAGTGTGTATGAACTGTTGTATGGAAAATGAATTTGCTTTGTAAACTTTCACCCAAATCACAATTAAAAAAAAAAAAGGGGGAGAGGACACAAAAATGACACACATAACCAAGTGTCGCTCAGGGCAGGTGGGGGGACAGAGAGGTGGGGCGAGCGTATGCTGTATTTTAACATCTGGGCCACGTGAAGGCGACCCTCTCCACAAACAAACATGAGGGGCCTGCTTTGGGTGGGAGGCCTGCAGGGCCATAGCACATCCAGGGGGATGTCAGTGGGCAGAGGGCTAACAGGGAAGGGAGCATTGGGGTGAGGGTGGAGGGGAAGGATAAGTGAGTGTCAGGTCCCACACAAGGAGAAGGGCAAGTTGGCAGCATCAGGTGTGGCTGCAGTGGAGGTAGGAGACACATGGCTGGGGCAGGGAGGGGAGAGGATGTGAGGAGAGTACACACAGGGAGCCAATGAGGGCTGAGGTGGCCAGACGCAAAGGAGAGCCAGGAAGGGTGGACAGAGGAAGGACGAAAGGGGCCCAGGACGGAGGTGGCTAGAGGAGGGCCTGGTCAAGCACGGTCAGGAGCGTGGTCAGCAGAGGTGCAGGCAGGGGACCCAGAGCGGTCACTGCAGAAGGTCAGTGCAACAGCAGGGAGGGCCCCACAGAGACCCAACAGCCACAGGAGGTCGTACTGGATTTATGACACATCACAGCAGCAGAGCAAGTCTTTTCAACCAGTGGTGCTGGGTCAATAAAACATTCAAGTGCAGAAAAACTAGTCTTACGTCACGTCTACTAAACCCTTTGCCGTGGAGTCCATTTCAGCTGCTGGCAACCCCATGTGTTACGGGGCAGACCTATACCCAGAGGGCTTTCTTGGCTTGTCACTTCATGGGAGCGAATCCTCAAGCCTTCCCTCTGCAGCACTGCCGAGTGGGTGCGAACCTCTAACCTTTAGCTAGTAGCTGAGGGCAAACCATGTGGGCAACCCAGGGATCTTTCACGGCCACCTATCCAAGAAGCTGAACAATATGTAGGAAGCAGCACAAGGACTGGAGGAAGACTCATTAACAATCTACGATACACGGATGACACAACCTTCCTTGCTGAAAGCCAAGAGGACTTGAAGCACTTACTGATGAAGATCTAAGATTACAGTCTGCAACGTGGATTACACCTCAAAGTAAGAAAACTAAAATCCTCACAACTGGACCAGTAAGCCATATCATAATAAATAGAGAAAATATTGAAGTTGTCAGGGATTTCATTTTACTTGTATCCACAATCAATGCCCATGGAAGCAGCAGTCAAGAAATTAGACAGGATCTTAAAAGCTTGCAAGCAGCCACCTAGATGCACCGATGGGTCTCTCCTTGTCCAGAGCAAAGAAGAATGAAAAAAAAAAAAAACCACAGATGATGGAAACAAACAGTCCCAGAAACTGGTACACCATGCCTAACCAATGGATTAAAGAAGAGATGAAAATGTAAATCAGAACATATTTTGAACTGAGAATGAAAACAAAAAACTATGGGGACACGGTGAAAGCAGTGCTTTGAGGCTCTTGCCTTTGCAAGCTCATACAAGAAGGAAGGTGAGATCCGAGCCTCCTCCTCTAGCCCCTCCTCCCGTTACCTTCCTCCCTCTCCTCTCTTCTTTTCTTAGAAGGTGCTTATATAAGAAAGGTCCAATCGATGACCTAAGCTTCCAACTTAAGAAGCTAAAACTAGAAAAGAAAATTAAACCCAAAGTAAACAGAAGAAAATAATGATGAGAGCACAGATGGATAAACTAGGAACAAATAATAGAGAAGAACATGAAAGCCAAAAGCTGTTTCACTGAAAATAAATATCAATAAAATTGATAAACTTTTTGCTAGGCTGATCAAGAAAAAAAGAAGACAAAAATTACCCAAATCATTAATGAAAAAGGGGACATCACTACCAATCCTACAAAAATAAAAGAATAAAAATCATACTACTACTTACAATTTATGACAAGAAGGTGAACAATGTAGATCAGAGGTCGGCAAACCTGGCCCACCATCTGCGTCTGTAAGTAAGTTTTACTGGAACACAGCCGTAGTCATCCGTACACACGCTGTCTATGGCGGCCCTGGAACACAGCCGTAGTCACTCGTACACATGCTGTCTATGGCTGCCTTGTGTACCAACAGCGAGCTCAGCATTTACACCAGAGACCATATGGCCTCAAAAGCCTCAAGTACTAATATAAGTCTTTCATAAAAACAAAGTGGTGTAAAGTGAACCTTTGAAAAGCAGGGTTATCTGTATATGTTGGGTGATTGTGACAACGGTGCTAAGGTAACACAATAGAAATGGACAGTCTTTTCAAAAACTGGTACTGGAAAAACTTGGCATCCCTATGAGAAAAGATGGAACACTGACCCACTCACACCACAAAAAGTAACATGAAATTTAATGGGAAAAAAAAAAAAAAAGATAAACTGGGCTTGATCAAAATTAAAAATACACTCTTTACTGTTAAGAAATTTACAAGGCAAGCCACAGATTAGCAAAAAATACTTGCAAAACATACATCTGACAAAGGACTATTATCCTGAATAAACAAGAACCCTTAGAACTCAATAAGATGAACAACTCATTTTTCAAACCAGGCAAAAGATTTGAACAGACACTTCACAAAAGGAGATAACCAAGTGGCCAAGAAGTTCACGGAAAGCCGCCCAACACCGATCATCACTGGGGAAATGCAAGTTAAACCAGTGAGGTACCAGTACACACCCATAAAATGGCTACAACTTACAACAGCAACACCAAGCGACAGAGGGTCGCAGTCGGTGGGAAAGTCCGAGGGTACAGCCACCTGGGGAAACAGTTCACACTTTTGCTAAGGTTCAGGGACACCACAGCCAGCCCATCCATCCTCTGCTGGGTATTTACCCAAGAGAAATAAAAACACGTCCAGACCAAGCCTCGCATGCGTGAGTGTTCACGGCAGTTCCACTCATGATGGCCCTGAACTGGAAAGGACCTAGATGTCCATCAACAGGTGGCCGCCTATCTCCCGGAAACCAAACCACTCAGCACTAGAAACAGGGCAGGCTGCTGAGACACCCAGCATGGACCTCCCGAACATTACGCCTGGACAATGAAGTCAGACACAAACTCACTCAGCATGGTTCTGTTTACGTGAAGTTCTGAGAGGAGAACTAAGTCTACAGAGAAGGCATCAGGGGCTGCCTGGGGCTGGGAGAGACTGACTTCACAGGGCAGTGAGGCAACATTTTGAGCTGACGAAAATGTTCTATATCTTGATTATAGCAGTGTTTACAAGGATATGTAAATCTGCCAGAACCTATTAAACTTAAAACAGGTACATTTTATTGTATGTAAATTACACCTCAATAAAGTTTGATGTAAAAAAAAAAAGAAACATATAAAATGCCAAAGTTCTACCCTAGCTTATAAAAACCCCATGATTGACCCCTGCTTCCAGTTCCAATCCCATCCACCAACACCCTCCCTCCGTACAAGCATCAGGCTTCAAGCATCTCAGGGTTTGGAGCTGGCTCTGACACTTCTCAGGTGTGGGAACTCAACCTCATGCGGTCCTTGTGAGGACTCAGTGAGCTGATGTCCTAGCAGCTATGGGCTAAAACCAGACCACGAGCTAAGGAATCATTTTACGTTTTTAATTGGTTGGAAAAATCAAAAGGGTAATGTTTTGTGACACATAAATGACACAGAATTCAAATTTCAGTGACCACGAGTAAGCTTTGTTGGCACACAGCCACAGGGACAGAGCAGATTGGTAATGATGAGGTTGGCATGCCTCCCACCACCACCAGCACAGGGAGGGACATCCGGCCCCACCTGGCCGTGGGGAGGGCTCCACATGAAAGTGACTGCAACTGAGTCCTGCAGGGGGTCAACTGCATCTGGACCACCCCCCTTCCGCAACTGAAGGAGGTTCCGGGAGCACATGGGGGTGGGTGGCCCTACCCAGCATGACACATACAACTCAATCAGCAAGAATCACGTCAAAGACTGGTTCTCAGGAAGCCCTAGCAGGGTGGCAAGGCCGAGGTTGAGCAGAGGACTCAAGCCCCTTCAGGCCACCTGGCAGCACCACCACCTAACCCCAGGCAGTCACCAAAGACCAGCCCCTCCAGCTTCCCCTGCACCTCTTCCACCTTCCCAAGACCCCTAAGCTCATCTGCCCTCTCTGTAGCCTTTCCAGGTGCTGTCCAACCTTGCAATTCAAGACTACCCCATCCCTTCCACACACACACCCCTCTGCTTCCCATCAAAATGTTTTAAAAGGCTTGCTAGCCCTTTTCCACTTCCTCCCCTCCCATACGTGCTAATGCAAATCATTCCAGCCTGCACTTGCTAAGGACACAGTACACAACCAGTGTCTGCACCACACCTCGCCCCACACGGAATGGCATCTACACCACACCTCACCTCACATGGAATACAACCAGTGTCCACCCCAGACCTCGCCCCACACTGCACAGTGTCTATACCACGTCACAGGGAACAGTGTCTACCCCACACCTCCCCTCACATGGTACAGTGTCCATACCAGACCTCACCCCCCCACAGTACAGGGTCCGTACTAGACCTCACCTCACACGGTACAGGGTCTATGCCACACCTCCCCTCACATGGTACAACATCCACACCACACCTCCCCCCACATGGTACAGCGTCCACCCCACACCTCCCCTCACACGGTACAGCGTCCACACCTCACTTCACACAGTACAGGGTCCACTCCACACGTCACCTCACCTAGTGCAGTGTCCACACCACACCTCACCTCACACAGTACAGCATCCACCCTAGATGTTGCCTCACTTCTTGAGAGATGAGCCCTGTTCCCTTGGTTTCTGTGGTGACACAGGCCTCTTGGCTTTTCCCCATGCCTCTCTGGCCCTTTTTTCTGAGGTCTGGCCATGGCCACAGGGCTTGAAAGCAGAGATGGCTCCTTCCTCTGACCGGTCTTCCCAACCTACCACTGAGCAGGGTTGGTGTGGCTAGGTGGGAAGTCAGCAGGGACAGGTGGCCAGCACTGAGGCTGGGGCCAGTCTCACCTGCCCTAGGTAGGGCCAGCCTGCAGACAGCTGGCCGGATCTGGTCCAGGGAAGCAGGCCTTGGATAGGGTAGGGAGACTCTCATGTGCATCCCGCTAGCTGAGGTGAGGGGGATGAGGCCAAGGGGCAGAGACAAGCCAAAAAAGACCAGCCAGGGACAACTGCCGGAACACTGACGGAGCCAAGAGCTGCAGCGGCAGGCTATATGGTGTAAGGGGTGGGCTGGATTCCAGGAATTCTTCGGAGAGCATTTTGAGAGAGCCTAGCAGTGAGAGAAGAGCCTGGAACTGCTGCCCAGGTGTCCCACTTTGGCCAACGGGGGCGGGCAGTGACACGGGCACTGTAGTAGGCCACACTTGATCTGTTGGGTCACCTGAGACCCTAAGCTGCATTCAGCGGAGATGTCCACATACAGACTGAAGACTCAGAAATCCCTACAAAGTTATAGAAGCCCCATTGCCCAGATGCCCACCTGGGGAGAGTGGAGTCCAGGAGAGCCCAAAATAGGCAAGAAGTAGCCCCAGCCAAGAGGTAGGAACTCCAGCCCAAGAGTATCAGGAGAGGGGAGGAAGGCCCAGCTATGGCCTCCTGACCCCAGCCCCAAGCACTTTTCATGGGACAAGCAGAGCTCAGTCTCCTGGTGGGGGTCCCCACCACAGACAGGCTGTGTTCTAGCCCTCACTGGCTCATCGCTCAAGCAGTCTTGGGCAGTGCAAACCCTGCCCCACTGCCCACTGGCAGTTCTGTTCTGTGGCCCTGAACTGAACCGCAGCAGCAGAGCCAGCATGCTATAGGCAAGACACTTCTCCTGGGGGAACCCCATCCTGCCAGGGGAGCCCCTGGAAAGGTTATGTTACCAGGAAGGCCCACTGCGGGGCCAGACCGGGTTTGAGCAGAGCAATATGTCACCCCACCTCTGTCCCCAGAACAGACTGAAGACACAGAACTTTTGGGAAGGTCCCTGTGTGATTCAAAAGGTTAAGTACTTGGCTACTGACGGAAAGGTCGGCGATTTGAATCCACACAGTTCCTGAGAAGGAGGTCCTGGGAACCTAGCTCAGGAAGATCAGGGCTGTTGGAAACCCTAGGAAGTATGGATCTACCCCAAGGCTGCACACAGACAGGTTGGTGACCTTGCTCCTCCCCTCTCTGCACCCGGGGAAATCGATCAATTCATCCTGGAGTCCCACCCCCAGGCCCATAGCATCGCTCTGGCCCCTGCACAGGGCCAGATACTCTTCCCAGCTGAGTTAGACTTCTCATGCTGACCCCAACTCCTGAGGGGCCAGGACCCCCACTCTGCAGGTGCTCACTCCAGTCTCTGAAAGGGTCTGACTCCGAGGCCCACACCGTGCTCCCGGACGTCGCTCCGGCTCAGCTCACTTCCTCATCCGTGCTGCTACCTGACCCACAGGTGCCTGCAGCCTCTCCTGACCCTTAGCACCTGCCGCCCCGCGGCCTCACCCACCACCAGTGCTCACCTGGCGGTGCTGCCCAAGTGCGCGGGCCTGGGCTGAGCACAGACCCTTCCCCAGACTCAGCCCCAGTCCCACCGCTTCCAGCCTGCTCCTCCTCTGCTCCCCTCCCACCTGGCCTCTGTCCCCCACTTTGTCTTCTCACTCTCCCTGGGCCTCACCCAACCAACTCTAGGGTCTTCGGTGTGACCCCACTCACTGCTCTCCTGTTCCCTCCCCACCGCCTCCTCTCCTGCCTCGCATCCTCTGCGCCCAGGGACCGGCCTCCTCTCCCCCAGGGACCCTGACTCCTCTCCCCCGGGGGCCCGGCCTCTCCCCCGGGGGCCCTGACTCCTCTCCGCCGGGACCGGCCTCCTCTCCCCCCAGGGACCCTGACTCCTCTCTCCGGGACCGGCCTCCTCTCCCTCCAGGACCCTGACTCCTCTCTCCGGGACCGGCCTCTCCCCCGGGGTCCCTGACTCCTCTCTCCGGGACCGGCCTCCTCTCCTCCAGGGACCTTCCTTCTCCCCCCCGGGCCCGGCCTCCTCTCCCGGGGGACCCGGCCTCCTCTTCCCCGGGCTCGGCCGCCTCCCCACCTCGGATCTGGCTTCTCCCTCACTCCTTTCCCGCTGCGGGTTCCGGAAATCCGAGCCTCACCTTCCGCCTCGCGCAGGCCGCGGCCGCCGCGCCCGATCCTGTCCGGTCGGCCAGTCAGTCAGCCCCGAGCTCCTCCGGGCGCCGCGGGGGCGGGCCCCGCGCCCGGCCCTCGCCATGGCAACGCTACACTTCCGGTCCGTGTGGACCGGAGCCGGAAGCCGCTGTGTCCCGTGGGGGCGGGGCCAATCTTCCGAGGGCGGGACCTGGGAGTGACGGGGAGGGTGGGCGCTAGGCTCAGAGACTCGCCGGATTGTGGTGACCTGTTTATGCTGCTCTTCCAGGGAGGGTGTGGTAGTTATGTTTTTGTGTCAACTTGGCTGGGCCTGGTTGAGTGGCCGGGCAGCTGGTGGTAGTTATTCCCCATGATGAGATTGGCAGTCAACTCCACGGTGGGACCTACCACAAGCAGCTGAGTAGCTGCCTTTGGGTATGTGGTCTGCTTCCTGTGTATAAGGAGAAGCTTTGAGAATGGTCTCTAGCCTATGGCACGCTTGGACCCTGCATGTAGCCGAGTCCTCGCTCAGCAGCTTGGTATGCTCTGCCGACCTTGAGACTTAGAGTGGACTTAAGTTAATGGCCTGCCATGTGGATTGGTAACATCGGGACTGTGCCTTTTTACTTGTCACCCTTGGGGCTTCTCAGCCTCAGCAGCCAGCAGCTGTCTGAGTGAAGAAACGCCTCTAGCTCCAGTGGGCTGGGAGCAGGAGGCAGAGCTGGGCCCCAAGATTGAGGGGCTTTCACCCAGCCCCTAGAGCCTGGCACCTTGAACTTGGACTTTTGTAAGCATAAACTCCTGTTTGTTAAGGTCATCCCATTTGTGGTATATTTCCTGTCAGAGCGGCACTAGGGAACCAGAACAGAGGGCTAGGGTCGACCAGACTCAGCAGAGACAGCTCGGGGGTGGGTGGGAACGGCAGGTGCACTGGGGGAGTGGCAAGCCGCTCAGGTGGGGCTTGAGCGATGCCAGGAGCCGGGGAGGTGGGCGATCCTCAGCGAAATGGAGCCACACAGTGGCTGCAATGATGGGCGCAAGCATAGCAGCCATTGGGAGGGTGGTGTGGGACCGGGCGGTGCTTCCTTCTGTTGCACACGGGGCCACTGTGAGTTGGAACCGGCTGATGGCACCTGACAACAACAGGAGCAGAGTGTGGTCAGAAAGATGGGTGGTCTGGACAGAGCAGCCTCCACCGTAGCGCCTGACCGAGGAAGTGGGCTGCATCCTGGGCAGGGATGTGACCAGGAGAGGAATACCTCTTTGCTGGAGAGTGGAACAGGCAGACCGTTGGGAGGCTGGTAGTCATAGCCCAGGGGAGACACAGGATCTCTCAACTGGAGCCCTGAGGGGTGGTGAGGGTGAGGGGACTGGGGTCCAGAGCAAGTCAGATGAGGTTGAAGGCAGAGTTCCAGAGGGTGGGCGCGACCCCAACATGGGCAGCCACGAGCACTGGCTACAGCGGCTTCCTCCTCCACCCTGCATCAGCAAGGTGTGCTGGGCGCCCTGCACTGCAGACGTCCTACCCTTTAAGGATGTAATGGAGGGAAGTGCTGCACAGAAAACGCTGAATTCCAGGATCAGTCCTACACGGAACATCCCAGACCTCTCTTCCCAACCCTCAACATCCTCTGCCCTGCCCACCTGCACTGTCTTGGGGGCCACGGATATTAAGGTGCTGTCCCTGTGTCTCTGCAGCCTCACTTTACATCTGGAAACCTTTCTCACCCCATCCTCGTACCAGCACCACCCACCAGTCGATGCCCTGGACCTGGTACCCTCTCGGGCAGACTCTGCCAGTGTGGCGGGCTTTAGGGCAGGATCCAGAGCACAGACTTTGGCTGACCCAAAGATCAGGTGACCAGGGCAGAGAAGGGGTAGGGACAGAAGAGTCTGGACTTAGAGGAGCGCTAAGGCTCAGGGTAGCTTCCAGAGGCATCTTTCTGGAAAGACACTTCAGGAGCAGGGCTCGCTTAAAACCCCTCCCCAGGCCTGAGCAGTGGGTGCTGACCCCTCAGCCTTCCCCATTCTAGAGTGCCCCTCTTCCCCTCAGGCCACCCAACCAACTGTGGGACATGCTCCTCCTTCTGGATCAAGTCTCAGGACCCCGTGGCTGCCTGCAAAGCCCTATCTGAGCCCTCACACACGAACACCCACACTCTAGTGCCCAGGAGAGTCCCAGGGGGGCTCTATGGGTCACTCCCATGCAGGGACCACAACCCAACTGAGCCGCCTCTAGACCTGGCTGCAAGAGGCACCTAGAAAACCCCTACAGGGAACCCTCTTCACGCACACTAACTTGAGGGTGACGGCACCCCCAGGGGACCTCCAGGCCCCAGAGGAGGGTACCCAGAGCCCTGCAGCTCACCCTGGAGCCAGTCATTTGGGTCACTTGCTTTCCTCTTTTGTTCCAGGGCTGGGGGCTTCTGTTGGTCCTCCAGGACCACCAGTCGCCATCCTGGTTCCTGATTCCGACGCCCAGCAACCCCATGTGTGCTCCGTAAGATTTTCAGTACCTGACTTTTCAAAAGGAGATGGCCAGGACTTTCTTCCGAGGTATCCTGGGTGGACTGGAGCCTCCAGCCTTTCAGCCAAGTGCATTAATCATATGCACCACCCAGGGGCTGCAGGAAGGCCTCCCTAATCACTGGCCTGGGTGGCTGTCCCAGCCTCTGGAACCCTGGCTCTACTGACTGTTTGGCCTTGAACTCCAGTGGGCCTCCCACCCCCTCTCGGCGTCTTGGGTTGGGGAAGCAGACAGAGAAGGGAAGCCCAGCATGTACGGCCTCCAGCCTGGGCAAATCACTGCCCTGTGTGGATGCCTGAGACCACCGCCCAGGCGTGAGATGCAGGACCCTCGCCATGTGCCGCTTCCTAGGCTCTTCCTTCCAGTTTGAAGAGGAATGCCTAGGCAAGAGGGTAGGGCCAGGGGTGGGGGCTGAGGCCTCGAAGTCCCCACTGGAATCTTTCCCGCCCCTCCCTTCCAGATTAAACGAAACTTGCTAATTGTGGTAGCCACTGCCCTCTCTCCCCTCCCCCACTACCACCTACCTCTGTCCCTCCCCTCCCCCTTCCATCCGAATGATAAAGGGCCTGGCCCGCCCGCCCAGGCCCGGCCCCTGGCCCAGGCCTTGCCTCTCCACACAGCTCCAGTGCCCTGCACCCCTCCAGCGGTCCAGGCCTCAGCCCAGGTGGCCTGCCTCTACTGCATGGGGCCCTGCAGAGACCCTTGCCCAGGTCCGCCGGGGGCGGAGTCCCCCTCCCAGCCTCCCAAGAGGAGAAAGAAAAGATACCTGCGTCATGACAAGCCCCCCTACACCTACTTGGCCATGATCGCCTTGGTGATCCAGGCCGCACCCTCACGGAGGCTGAAGCTGGCACAGGTGAGAGGGTTCCCCCAACCCCCTACACTCAGTGGGTGCCCCTTCCCTCAGTCACCCCATGAACTTCCACCCTGGTAGGGCTCATCCTTTCCCAGGCCTCATCCCCACCCACCCAGCTCAGGCTCCAGCCTCCACCCCCACCTGGCCCCACCCAGCTCTGCCAAAAGGGGCGAGCTGAGGGACTCAGGCCGGACCCTTCCACGGGAAGTGCCTCTGGCCTGCTCTGGGGAAACCGCTCATGGGGTGCCTCCCGGGGTTTCAGATCATCCGACAGGTCCAGGCTGTGTTCCCCTTCTTCAGGGATGACTACGTGGGCTGGAAGGATTCCATCCGCCACAACCTTTCCTCCAACCCATGTTTCCAAAAGGTGAGGTCGGGCAAGGGTCGGAGCCTGGGGTCAGGGGTGGGCGGGGAAGTCCTGGGCATCCGAGGTCGGGCGCTTCCACCCAAGCCTGCTCCCCTCCAGGTGCCCAAGGACCCTGCGAAGCCACAGGCCAAGGGCAACTTCTGGGCGGTCGACGTGAGCCTGATCCCAGCTGAGGCGCTGCGGCTACAGAACACGGCTCTGTGCCGGCGCTGGCAGAGCAGGGGCGCTCACGGCGTCTTTGCCCAGGACCTGGGTCCCTATGTCCTACACGGCAGGCCCTACCAGCCGCCCAGTCCCCCACCGGCACCCAGGGAGGGCTTCAGCATCAAGTCCCTACTAGGGGGCCCTGGGGAGGAGCCACCTTGGCCCCAGCCTCCAAAGAAAAGTCCATCTCCAGCCAGCGTGGGGTGCACCGGGGAGGAGGGGGTGCCCACTGCACCCCTGCCTTCCTCGGAGAGGCCTCTGTGGCCTCTGTGCCCACTCCCTGGGCCCACAAGAGGTGAGGGGGAGACGTCCCAGGGGGAGACCACCAGGCCCTCCCCCCTCCCCCCAGAGTGCGGGGCCTGGCCCCTCCATCTCTTGCAGGCTAGTCCAGACACTCGGGAACTGTCTGGCGGGGGACACAGAGCCCCACTCTGGGGGCAACTGCCCACCTCTTACTTGCCCATCTATACCCCCAATGTGGTAATGCCCTTGGCCCCCCTACCACCCACCTCCTGCCCCCAGTGCCCACCTGCAGCCAGCCCAGCCTACTGGGGGGTGGCCCCTGAAGCCCAAGGGCCCTCAGGGCTGCTCTGGGATCTGGATGCCCTCTTCCAGGGGGTGCCTCCCAACAAGAGCATTTATGACGTGTGGGTCAGCCACCCTCGTGACCTGAGTGCCCCAGGCTGGCTGCTCTCCTGGTACAGTCTGTGAGGTCCCTCCTGCCATGAAGGAGGGTGTCTGCAGCCACAGCAGCTGCCAGCCATGCTGAGAGTCCACAACATTTATTAGATGGCCCACAGAAGGGTGGCAGCCAGGCCGGGCCCCAAACCTGGCCCCAAGAGTCAGACCTGCCTTTCCCCACCCCCAAGACGCAGGGCTGGGCCTGGTGAAGCCCTTCCTGCCTCATCTTCTCAGCCCTCTGTCCGTCTGTCCATCCATCCATCACCCTCTGTCACCTCCCCTCCCTGGCTCTGGGTTGGGGGAGCTCATTGCTGCTGCCTGTTCACCCTCCCTTGCTGTCTAGCTGGGAAAGGAGGTAGCACCTTTAGGAGAGGGGGAAAGGAATGAAGGCTGGCCCCTATGTGGTCGGGGGTGTGGGGAGGCAGGTAACAATAAAGGAACTTAAAACATTTTAACGCCAAGTCTGGTTTTTGGGGGCAGGGATGGTGATTTGGGCAACCGCCCAGTGGGTCATTCTTCCGCGCGGCTCCCGGACCCCCTGCTGTGTGTCTTGATAACAGCAAATGGTGATAAGGTGGGAGCAGAGGGCCTGTGGCCCAACTGGGGAGGGGGGTGGCATCATTTCTAAAGCTTAACAATCCTCCTGAGGGGGAGGGGAGGCTCTGGGAGGTAGTGGACTCCCAGGGATCAAGAAGGCTGCACCCCAAAAGACAGGTTGGGAGGCCTCCCCCGCAGCCTCTGCCGGCAGAGGCGCGACCTCGGACGCCTGGGCACGACATTATGGGGGCTGAACCTCTGGGAGCCCGGGGGCCGAGCCAGAGCCGCTGTCAGCGCGGGGGCTTGGAGGGCTGCCCGGGGACAGCGTGGGAGTGCAGGGGGTCTCGGTGAGCTGGGTGTCGGTGCTGAGGGAGGAGGGCGTCCCGGAGCGCCTGGCTCTGCGGCGCCGCGCTGGCCCCAGCTCCACTTGGCCCACCCGCTCCGCGAATTTGAGCGAACAGACGGTCTCCCCGAGGTCCCCAGGCCGCGTGGAGATCTGCGAGGAAGCAGCGCGGGTGGGCGGTGCCCGGATGCAAAGGTCATGCAAACGAGCCGCCGAACCCCGCTGCCCCAGCCGCCCACCTGCAGCAGCAGTACGGCGGTGGCGCCAGGTCCGAGCGCCGGCTGCAGCAGGCGGGTGAGCTGCGAGTCGCGGAAGGGCACGTGGGGCCGGCGGGCGCGCAGTGCGGCCATGACGCCTCCGAGCGCCAGCAGCGAGCGGTTGATGGTCCGGGCCTCCCGCAGCCGCTGAGCGCGGTCTTTGTCTCCTGGGGCTGCGCCGGCCGCCCCCGCCTTCCAGGCGCGCTCGGATCCAGCCAGGTCCACCAGGTGCAGCGTGCCTGCAGGGAGGAGCGAGGCCCAACGTGGAGGGCAGCCGGCTCCGGGGGAGGCGTGGGCGCTGGCAGGGCGCGGGAGCGGGAGGAATACCTGTGGTGCCCCGACCCAACGGTGGGGACGCGGCGTGCAGCGTCAGCGTCACCAGGGCGTGGGAGCGGGAGCTGTGCCGGTTCATGGCTGTGGCCGCCGTGGCCCTGTTGCTCCTTCCTAGACTCAGCATCTGGAGAGCCGAGCGACAGGGCTGACCTGTGCAGGGTGCCTGGCTCCCAGGTGGACGGGGAGGGGGTCTTACCTGCTGCAGTGTCTCCAGGTTGGGTATGTCCCAGTGGGTGAGGCCAGCCACCTGAATTTCTCCCTGGCCTGCTGGGCCCTGTCTCACGGCCAGGCGCTCAGGAGGCCCTGGGGCCAGGAGGTCCCTGGTGAGAAAGGGCACAGGGATTGGCTCTGGCTGGACTCCGGGGGACTGTGGCAGGAGGGCACGGGGGAGGTGGCCTCTGGCCTGACCTGACAGCCTCATTGTAGATTTCCACCATGCTGAGGGTCACTCGATGCTGCCCTCCGGCCCCCATCTCCCGGAACAGGGACTGCAGCGCCCTGGGAGCTATGCCGGGGTCCTCGGGCGGGCCCTGGGGCAGAGTGCCACATGCAGGCTCACATCCCACCCAGCCCCAGGACCCCCGGGCTCCCTGGGTCTCTTCCCTCAGGGAGTGGCCGCCACCTCACCTCCATGCTGTAGGTCTTGCCTGTCCCCGTCTGACCGTAGGTGACAATGCAGACACTGTAGCCACGGAGGCAGGACAACACGGCCGGTTGGAGCTCCCGGAAGACCTGGGCAGAGGGTCAAGAAGGCTGTGTTGGGCTGTCCTGCTTGTGCCTGGCAGGGAGTGGGAGGGGGTCCTGGGAGCACTTGGGCATTGAGTGTAAGGCAAGGGCTTCGGAGGGGCACAGTGCTGGGGGGACCCCAAACAGAGGAGGCTCCAGGGCAGAAAGTGGCCGTTGCCTGAGGTCTGAAGGTAAAATGAGAGTTTGCCAGAGAGAGAGTGAAGGGACTTGACAGGCAGTGGGCCAGCCCATAAGAAGGACTGGACTCCTGGGATTCACCGGGGGCCCATGGAGCAGTGGTCAGGAGCCTGCATGCTGAGCTGAGTGCCTGTTCAAACCAGTGGGAGCAGAGGTGAGTACTCCTCACTCAGGGCCCTTCCTGGGTGGTTCCGGTCCCTGCAATGGCACCTGTCCCCCACTGGTGTAATATGCACCCTGTGAAGCCTAGAGGAGGGGCCCTGGGCAGCCAGCCCAGACCACAGGAGCCTGGGCCTTTGGGGTACAGAGGAGGCTATTGGGAAACAGGGCTGGGACTTGCATCCTGCTGGAAACCAGAAAGGGGCTGGCACCTCACTGGACTCCCCACCTCTGCTGGAAGGGCTGGCCAGCGTGACCACTAAGATCCCATGGAGGAAAGTGACATGTGGAGGGGTAGACCATGACGCCATTGCCACCCTTGACATAGGCTCTTTGGTTTGGACACATTGAGTTGGAGGACTTTGTCCAGAAAGACTACCTGGAGGTCAGAGGGCAAGGGGAACCGGAGCTCTGTGCAGGGCTGTGGTCTGAGGTGCAGCTGAGGCCCTGTCTGAGAGGGGACATGGAGGGTGAACAGAAGGGTGGTGGGAATGAGGATCAATGAGACCTCAGGAGATGCGGAAGGAGCACCTGCTGCCTTTGGCCACTCCTATCCCACAGAGGCCACACAGGCCACTGGACATCCAAGTCTGAGTCCTCGCCGGCTCTGCCAGTCCCACCCACTCTGAGCTGCCTCGTCGTCTTCTGGGACAGCTCTAGTGGCTGGTTTGTGTCAGTGGGCATGCTGTTGGTGGCAGGGTAGGGTTTGAGCCCACGTCTGTCTGGCCAGCTCCAGTACTTTCCCATGTGAGTGCGGTAGCAAAGGGAAGGCGGGTGGGGGCACATGGGCTCCAAGCTCCCCTGCCCACCCACCCTCACCAGGGCTTGTGGGGTTGCCTACTGCACACTGGGCAGAGCCCAGGCCATGGGGAGGGGTGGCCAGTGCACCTAGAAAGATGAGCATCAAGACATTGCCCGTGGGTCCTAGTCACACTCAGTGACGGCTCTGCATAAGCAGTGAGCTCGTGGTCCTTCAAGTTTGAGACATTAGCTGCCTGTTCAAACGAAGATGCCTGTTGCCCCTGGGCCTGCATAGTTCTGTGGAAGAGGCACCCAGCTAGGCTCTGAGGCCTGCTGCTCCCTGCCCTCTCCTGCAGAAGGCCAGCATGGAGAGAGAAGGACTGGGCCCTCCCTGGATCTGGGGGACTCTGAAGAGGGGTCAGGACAGAGGCAAGGGGTGGGATCACCTCCTCCTGGCTGGCGTCGGGAGGGAAGACCCAGTCCAGGCGGAACCGGCGCTGGCGCCCTCGATAGCAGGTGGTGACGATCCCGCCGGGGCCAGGCTCTGTGCTCACCAGGCCACAGGGCGTCCCTGGCCTCAGCCGGCATAGCACCCGAATATTGCCTGTGTTGGAAGTTGGGTCAGTGAGCCTGGTGCTTGGAGAGGCGCGCCTCTCCCCTCCTTCACCCTCCAAATCGGCCTACCCTTGAGCTCCAGCAACCGCCCTGGGTACCCCACTGGTGGCCCCTGCTGCTCCTCGGGGACCTGGGAACCAGTGCTTTCACATTCGGCTGACAGTGCCCCCAGGACCCAGGATACCTGAGGGAACAGGGGTGTTGAGCAAAGTCCACAAACAGGGCTGACTGACCGCAGTGGCCACCCACAATTTGCAGTGGCAAAAGAGATCTTCTGAGCCTGGGACAGAGTCTGAAGTCCACGTGCAAGGACATCACACCCACCCATCTCTGAACTTCACAGCAGGCCTGCGAGGGCTTTGCTGACACCCCAGTTGCACCAGAGGAAATAGACCCAGAAGTGAGGCCAGCCCAGGGTCCGCCAGAAGCTATTCCAGAACCCCCTTTGGTGCATAAACAACTCCCCCCACCCCATGGGGAGGGCGAAACAACAGGTTGGGCATGTCCAGCATGTCCCTGTGGAGGACTCAGCCGGACGCCTGGAGAGAAGGGGTCTGACCTGGCCGCGGGCCTCTCTCAGTGAGCCCTGGCAGCTCTGGGTGAAGGTGCTGACCAGCCCTCGGAGGTCGCCACAGCCTTGACGCAAGCTGGCCATACGTGCCCGGAGCCCTGGGGGGGCAAGGCTGTTGGAGGGGAAGGCCAGGCCCGCCCACCCCTACAACCCCCCTCGGGCCCTTACCTGCAAGCTGCTTGTGCATCTGCTGCAACGCCTGCCTGCAGTTCTGCTGTGTCTCCTGCTGGAGCTGCCGGAGGGCCCCCTGGAGACCCTGCAGTTGTGCCTCCTGGACCCCCAACTGCCCCGCCCAACCCCACCCCTGTCACTGAGGAAACAGGCACTTACCAGGCCTTGCCTCCACCCCCACTCCCTGTGCCCCAGCCCTCCCTGCTCTCTGGGGCCCGAGCCCACCTGGGCTCGCAGGGCTTCCGTGGTGTCCTGGGCCTCCTGAAGCCGGCTCTGGAGTTCCAACAGAGTTTCAGCTTCTCCCTGCTGTGGGGACAGGAGTCAGGCGGGCTGTGGAGCTGGAAGAGAACTTAGGGGAGGCCATTCCAGTGTCCCTAATACTCAGGTGGGGAAGTAAAGTCAAGGGGGACAGGCTGAGCCCGTGTAAGCCCACACCTTCCAACTGTTCGTGGGGTTCTGTCTTCCAAGTCCCTCTGCTTTCCTGGGGCCAGGCACGGGGGGGAAGGTTTCTCCCATGAGTGTCAGCCTTTGGATGGGACTGTCCTGCCAGGCCATTCCAGGGCCCATCCACAGGCCTGGGACTGGGCACTTGAAAGCCAAGCCAGAGGCCGTGAGGAAGCATGAGTACCTGGCGGTCCCTGGAGGGAGGGCTGGGCCCCCAGCGCAGTAGGAGGTCCTGCATCAGGCTCAGGCTCTGTTTCAGGGCTTCATTCTCCAAAGTGAGGTGCTGCACCCTCTTCTCCGAGTCTGTCGCCCCCTGGCGGAGAGGGAAGCCTTCAGAACCTCACTTGAAAGTATGCCCCTTCATACCCCGCCCGGCGCCCCCAGCTGCTCACCACGCCCAGGCGCAGCCGGCCCAGTTCCTCTTCCTGCTGTCCCAGCTGTAGCTTCAGCTCTTCCAACTGGGGAGGCAGAGGGCACAGTGCAGCACTTCCTGTGGCCCCCGCCCCTGTCCCTGTGCTCCTGGGCTCACTCTCACCTGTCCCAGGATGAGCTGCTCCAGCCGATGCCAGGCCCTCTGCTCCTCCAACTGCGGAGGCTGCTGCCCCCGGGCCTCATCCCTGGGGGCCTCCCCCAGGGCTGGGCCGGGGTGGGAAGGGCTTTCTTCTTGGGACAGAGGTCCTGAGGTGAAGTGGACCCAGTTAGGAATGAGGAGGTCTCTGTCCCAAAGAAAGGGGCACCCCCAGAGCAGGGCTTGGGACTCTGGACTCCAAGCTGACTGGGTCTGTGTGGCTTTGTTCCCTCCGAAGGGTTCCTTTCACCTCAGTGGCCCTTACACGCACCATCCGGAGTAGACGGCTGCACCCCCGAGGCTGGCTGAGTCCCTTGGAGCAGGCCTTGCCTTCCCCTGGGGCTCCGAATCCATGCCAGAAGAGCCAAGAGCTGGCTGGTCACTGTCAACAGCGGGGGGGCCTCAATGGGCTGTAGAAGATAAGACCAGGGCAGGGACACTGGGGGAGTGGGCCAGGGCGAGGACAGCAGGGCTGAGGAGGGACGACAGGTCTGGGGACAGACGGGGACAGGTGGTTCTTTGGCAGGAATCTTCCCAAAGGAGTTGTAAGTCTTCCAGGGGATGAGGTCAAAGGCACGAAGTTCTTAGGGGTTGAAGTCACAGGAGGAGGGGGTCAGGAGAACTGGGAGCGAAGAGGGGACTGGGATCAGAGCCAGGCTCACCTTGCCGGTGTCGGGAGGGTTACCGCAGCTCTCGTCCGCCCCCAGGTGGACGGAGAGGAACTCGGCAAGGCGCATGAGAGCCTCTTCCAGGGAGATCTCACCCCGGCGGCCCTCGGCGGCCCCTGCCAGCCCATCCTCCGACTCGGAGCCACCTGCGGGCCAGGAAGTGAGAGCGCGAGGCACTCCACGTCACGCAGAAGGCCGAGCCTCCAGGTGCCACCTCCGCGTCCGCGAGGAGGTCACGGCGCCCCTCCCTCCCTCGGAGGCCAGTTCTTGCTGGCCCCCCAGGCGCAGCGCTCCCAACCCGCGGACAGCACCTACCGGCCAGGCCGGTCAGCTCCGTCCACAGGTGCGGCATGGGCTGGCCTGGGCGGCGACGGCCTTTCGTAGGGCAGCGGGCACTCTAGGAGGGAGCAGAGGGGCCCCTGAGGAGGGGCGGACAGCCCGCGGGCTCCTTGCGGTCTCTGGCCTCCAACACCTGAACAGAGGCCCCCCACTCCCCAGAGGCGGCGCCCGAGGACGTGGGCTGCGCGGGCCTGCGACGACCCCAGCCGTCTCCTGAGCGGGGCGCTGCGCCCGCCGGCTCACCTGGGTGGAATCCCCCGCGCCCGCGGCCGCCGCGGCCCCACCATCCCTGCGGAAGAGGCTGTAGAAGATGTAGATGAGCAGCGAGTA
>NW_006922161.1:500809-506638 GCF_000298275.1 Orycteropus afer afer
GCGCGGCGGAGGGGCGCGGGGAGAGCGCCCTGGGACGGGGTCCGGGGGCCGCAGCCCGAGGGCAGGTCCTCACAGCCCCACTCCACGTTCCCCTCCCCACACAGCAGAGGGCTCCCACCGAGATGGCCTCGGCCCCCTCCTTTCGGAACACCGCCCTCCGCGGGGACCCCAAAGTCCCTCTGACAGGTGTGCTGCTCCTCAGCGGGGCCTCTCCGCTCCACATCCCGCTCTCCAGACCCTCCTTTCCTTTGAAATCCGTCCCCTCCTCCAGCCCCGCCCCAAGCCCCACCTCTCGCGGCCCCTTCCCAAGGTCCCGCCTCTCAGAATCCCCAACCCCGCCCTCCGTGGAGACCCCGGTGGCTTTCTGTTCCTAAAGCCTTCTGCTGAGAGGTAGCGCCACCACCTCCTCTCCCAGTCCCTGCCTGCCTGCCCGCGCCAAGCCCCTCCTCTCCTCCCAGCTCCGCCCCAAGCTCCTCCCTTTCTCCCTGCTCCGCCCTAGGCCCCTCCTCTCTCCCCAGCCCCGCCTCAAGCCCCGCCCCTCCTCTTCCACAGGCCCCGCCCCAGGCCCTGCCTCTCCTCCCGGCCTCCCCCAGACCGCTCCGCTCCTTCCAGTCTCTTCCCCAAAACCCCTTCTCTCCTCCCCAGCTCTTTGCTCAGGGCCCTCCTGTGACAGCCCAGTTCCTCATCACCTATCCTTCCAAAGCATTCCTTTCACATGTTGTTAGGTGTCTGTCTAGTGGATTTCTATTCATAGTGAACCCATGTACAATAGAATGAAATTGCCCTTGTCCTGTGAGATCCTCACAATTTTTTGCTACGTTTGACTCCCCCGATCCAGCCACTGTATCAATCCATCTCATTGAGGGTTTTCTTGCTCTTTCTGCTGACCTCTATTTTACTAAGCATGATGTCCTTCTCCATGGACTGATCCCTCCTGATAACACGTCCAAAGTATGTGAGATGAAGTTTTGTCATCCTTGCTTCTAAGGAGCATTCTGGCTGTACTTCTCCCGACAGATTTGCTCATTCTTCTGGCAGTCCATGCCATTTCCAATATTCTTCGCCAACATCAATCCTTCTGCAGTCATTGTCCAGCTTTCACAGGCATATGAGGCAATTGAAAATACCATGCCTTAGGTTAAGTGCACCTTAGTCTTCAAAGTGACATCTTTGTTCTTTAACGTTTTAAAGTAGTCTTTTGAAGATCTTCCCCCATGCAATATATTGTTGGATTTCTTCACTGCCCTTAGATGGGCACAGATTGTGGATCCAAGTAAAATCAAATACCTGACAACTTCAATCTTTTCTCCATTTATCATGATGACGTCCAGTTTTGAGGATTTTTATTTTATGTTGGAATGTAATCCATACTGAGAGTTGTAATCTTTGATCTTCATTAGTAAGTGCTTCACCTTCAGGAAGCAAGGCTGTGTCACCTGCTACCTTGGGTTGTTAACGAGTCTCTCTTCAATCCCGATGCCACATTCTTCTTCATACAGTCCAGCTTCTCGGATTATTTACTCAGCATACAGACTGAATAAGTATGGGGAAAGGATACAGCCCTGACACATATCTTTCCTGATTTTAAGCCATGCAGTGTACCCTTGTTGTTTTAACAACTGCCTTTTTGGTCTATGTACAGTTTCTTCATGAGCACCATTAATGGAATTCCCATTCTTAACAATGTTACCCTTAATTTGCTATGATCCACAAGTCAAATGCCTCTGCACGGTCAATAAAACACAGGCAAACGTCTGTCTGGTTTTCCTTGCTTTCAGTCAAGATAGCCCTCGTTCCATGCCCTCTTCTGAATCCAGCTTCATTTTCTGGCATTTTATCCATAGAATCCTTCAATATTGCAGTTTGATGATTGAAATTTTCTCTTCAGTTCTTTCAGGTTGAGAAGTGCAGAGGGTGTTCTTCCCTTTTTAACTCCAGGTCTTGACACTTTCATTATAATAGTCTTCTTGAAATCTGTTCAGCTTTTTTACTTCATTACTTTTTCCATTTGCTTTAGCTATTCTACATTCCAAAGAAAGTTTCAGAGTCTCTTCTGACACTAATTTTGGTCTTTTCTTCCTTTCCTGTCTTTTAATGACCATTCATTTCTTAATGTATGATGTCCTTGGTGTCATCCCACAACTCATCTGGTCTTCAGTCATTTGTTTCCAGGGTGTCAAGTCTATCATTTGAGATGGTCTCTAAATTCAGGTAGGGTATACTCAAAAAATTGTCTTGTTTTGATTTTTTTTTCAGCTTGAACTTGAACTAGTTTGTTATGTTGTTGAGAAAAACTATTTCCCATGACTAGGTCATTGGTCTGGCAGAATTCTGTCATGGCATCGTTTCTATCATCCTTCTTCTACGAATCCTTCTTCACTTCCAACTTTCCCATTCCAATCGCCAGTAATTATCAATGATCTTGACTGCATGTGTGATCAATTTCAGACTGCGGAAATTGGTAAAAATCTTCAATTTCTTCATCTTTGGCATTAGTGCTTGGTGTGTACATTTGAATATTAGTCATATTAATTGGTCTTCTTTGTAGGTATATGGATTTTAACCTTTCACTGACAATGTTGTACTTCAGGATGGATCTTGAAATGTTCTTTTAGATGACTAACGTGGCACCATTCCTCTTCAATCTGTCATCTCCTGCATAGTAGACCATATGCTTGCCTGGTTCAAAATGGTCCTTTCCAGCTCACAAATGCCTAGGACGTAAACCCACTACGCACTGCCATCGAGTGCTTTCCGACTCACAGCAACACTATAGCACAGAGTACAACTGCCCCATGGAGTTTCCAAGGCTATCAATCTCTATGGAAGCTGACTGCCTCATCTATCTCCTGAGGAGCGGCTAGTGGGTTTGAGGCGCACATTATTTTTGATTAGCAGCTAAGTGATTTAACCACTGTACCACCGGAGCTCCTTATGTAAAATGTAAGTCCCTCATAGTGCCTAAGGCATTTGACAGCTAACCAGACGGCTAGCGGTTCAAACCCACCAGCCAGTCCTCAGAAGAAAGACTGGGCAACCTACTTCCTAGTGATACCGCCTCGGAAACCCAAAGAAGGGTCGCTATGAGTCGGGACCGACTCCACGGCACTGAGTTTGTTTTTTTTTTTTTTGCTCTATCAACCCGTATTCCTCCCCTACTGATCCCTGTCGCTGTAACCTCGGAGTAACTCTCCCAATCGCCCCGCCCCCCAGCCGCTCTAGCCTCGGCTCCTCTCGTTGGTGGCGGCGCTGTGGCTGCGCTCGCCGGTGCATCTGGAGGCCTGGCGTGCGGACGCCGAGCCACAGCCAGGCCGGCTGGGCGGCGGCTGGGCCTGGCCTCCCGTTCGCCGCTGCGTCGGGGGATCAGGAACTGCACAAGGCCGGCTGACGTCCCAGAGACCTGAGTTCCAAGGACGCGCCTGCGGCCCAGCCTTCCCGCTTCACCAAGCGCAGGCATCAGACCAGCAGGTGCGCCCCGGCTGTCCCTCGGCCCTCCTCTCCTCTGGCCCGACCTTCCCACTTGGGCTCTGGAGCCCCAGGGCTCATGCCCACCTTGCCCAGACCTCGCGCCCCTTCCTCCACTCTTTGCCTGGCCAAATATTGTTTTCCCCTAGGGGCCTCAGGGCCCAGAAATTTGAGGGCTGAACCTATCCCAACACTTAATACTTGGGGCTCTGGGACGAGGCAGTCCTGGAGAGCGGCCCTTGGGCTCCAGGTCGCTGGCTTTTGTGCTTTTTTTCTGTCCAAAGTTGAGGACCCCCTCTCTGGTACCTCATCAAACTCACCACTGCCATGACCCCAAAATCTGGGGGAGAATGGGGTACAGTCCTCTCCCACCTGGTGCTTGGAGTGGTGTCTCTGCATGCAGCTGTGTACACTGCCCAGGTGAGTAGATGGGGCAGGGGCAGGTGCTCCATGGGCCTTCTCTTCCTCTGGGCTGTGAGCCCCACCCCAAATTCAAGGACCCAGGCCAGTTCCCTGGAATTGGGGCGGGGTGGGGCAGATGTGTCTGGGGGCCAGGCTGCCGTGAGAGCCCCAGATCCCCTAGCTTAGAATATCACCTCCCTCCCCTGTGTTCACAGGCAAGTCGAGGGGCTGCTGCTGGCTTCTTGCTCCAGGCCTTGGCTGCCGCCAGCATGCTGGCCCCAGGGTTGTGCACAGATGAAGACTGTCTCGCTGGGGCCTGGGTGGCCACTGTCATCAGCTTACCCCTTCTGGCCTTTGATTTCCACTGGGTGAATGGGGACCGCTCCTCTGCCAACTTGCTCCTCGGAGGAGGCATGGTGCTGGCGATGGCTGGTGACCACCTCGGTGCTGAGGGCCGATCTGTGGCTGGTCAGGCAGTGGTGTTGGTGGTCTCAGTGACCATCCTCATTGTGGCCGTTTTCACGGCCAACACTCACGGGATGTGGGGGGGTGCAATGCTGGGTGTGGCTGGCCTCTTGAGTCGGCTGGAGGAAGACACACTGCTGCTGCTGCCTAAGGAGGACGTCTGCCGCTGGGCCCTAGCTGTGGGCAGTTGGGCCTACCGCCAGGCCCTGCACACACAGCACCTGCAGTGGGAGTGACAGTGGGGATGCAGGGTTGGACTGCTGCTCAGCTGTACCTCCCCCACTCCCATCACCTGCTCCTGGGGCCTCCTCCTGACACTTGTCATGGGGCAGAGTCTGGGCTTTGCCTTTCATCTGGATTCCACGAGGGGCCTTTCATAGACCACAGTCAAAGTGAACAGGAGGAAGTCTGAAGCATGCTTCAGAGTCTGATTTTGGGCTGGACATGGATGTAGATCCAGAGTGAGGCTTGAGCTCCAATAAACCTTAGGGATTCAGCAGGAATATTGACTCTGCCCATTCTTAAAGGGACTGGGTCTTCCACTGAGCTAGCTACCTAAGGCCCAGGGCAGCAACCGGTTCTCCTGAACAAAGGGAACAACAGGTGCTCTGCGACCAGCACAGGGCGGGCTTTATCCACCCTGGCCTCCTGCTGACATCTGTCAGGAGGGCCCCTGGCTGAGAGGACATAGTTCTGGGCTCTTGCTCTGTTGAGACACGGTGGAGCTCCAGATATCCTTGCACAGTCTGGCAGGTGGCCCTCTGGGCCGTGACCTTCACGGGCTGCGGGTGGGGTGGGGGCAGGGGAGGCATGTATCACAGCTGTTCCCAGAAACCCACATCCCCTCCCTGGGTCTCTAGGTATTCGCCCTCAGCCTGCTCGGAGGCCTGTGCCAGCCAAGACCCTCACTTTTCCCTGCGGACGCTTTTTCAGCGCTGCCCCTAGAGTCAGGAAACTGGTTTTGCCAGAGCAGTGGGTTCCCCGGAGGCAGTGCCCCTGCTGGCGTCTCTTGGAAGCACATCCGGTCCCGCGACAGGACTGGGTGCCGGACTGGTTTGCTCGCTCGGGCCCATCCAATCCGGCGAGCCAGACCAGAGCCCCCCGTCCGCAAACCCAAGTCCTGGGCACAAAGGCGCAGTTCCACCGAGACGTTCAGGGCTCGGGACTGCCTTCCGCCCCGCTGGTCAGGCGGATGCGACCTCCGCGAGGGCTTCCCTGCCACAGTTTCACTCCCTGCCGTGGCCGCCGCGGGCCCGCTCCCTTCCTGCCCACCAGCTGCAGGGGCGGGCACTCAGGTGGCCTCACGCGCCCATTGGCCCCGGCCGCCGCGCCGAGCCGCGCTTCCATTGGCCACGCGCGCATTCACGTGACCGGGAGGACGGAGGGGGCGGTGGCGGCGGAAGGGGGGCGCCCCGCACAGCGAAAACAAAGATGGCGGCCGCGCCGGGGTCGGTGGCCGCTGAGGCTGAGGGGAGACGCGCGGGCCGGGCCCTGTGA
>NW_006922161.1:506983-543805 GCF_000298275.1 Orycteropus afer afer
CTGCAGGAGGCGGCCGGCGACCCCGACGCTCCGCCCAAGAAGCGGTTGCGAGCGGCCGAGGCGGCCGAGGCGGCGGCGGCGGCGGCCGGCAGCGGGAAGCTGGAGGAGCGGCTCTACTCGGTGCTCTGCTGCACCGTCTGCCTGGACCTGCCCAAGGCCTCCGTGTACCAGGTAGGGCCGCCGGCCCGACCCCGACCCGGCCCGGGGCTTGAGCCCCCGCCGCGGCCGCCCGGGCACCGCGTCGGCCGGAGGCCCCGGGCCCACCGGTAGGGAGCCCTCTCCTGGCCTTCTGTCCGCGTTCTCCCGAGCGGCACTCCAGCGCCGGTTGGGAAGCGACTGCTGCTTCTCCGGACTCTTGTCATTTCCGGCTCCGAAGCCCCTTTTCCGTGCTCTGATCCCCGCGTCTCGCGATAGGAGTTTTGTCTCCGGGCTCTCTGCACATGCCTTTGTCTCCCTCCCAGCATCCCCATCCCGCCACCTCAGGCTGACCCGGGCCAGATGCCCGTCCCCCGTCCCAGGTCTGCTGGGCTCCTCACTGTGGGCTCCTTGTGTATTCTTTTGGCAGCCACACCCCCACACATCTCTTTGGCCCTCCTGTAACCTTTTCCTCTGTCTCCTAGTGGAATACTCTTGGCGGTCTGGGTCATTTCCTCCTGGGACAGCGTTGGGGAGGGAGAGCATGGTTTTTCCCTCCCCCGCCCTTCCCTGTGCCCCTGGCTGGATGAGTGCATCTGCATGAAGTTGGAGTGCCTTCGTCAGCAGCCCCCCGGGCTCTCTGGACCTGCTGTCCCCCATACTAAGCTCCCGCCCTTCCCACCTTACCCCTCCCAGGAGCTCCAGGGAGTTGGTGCTGCTCAGGTTCTTGGAGGGGGGACAGCCCCCAGCGGGTGCACCTCCCAAGGAGCAGCAGAGCACACTTTTGGTTGAGCTGAGTTCTCAGGTGGCCTCCTTTGTCCCTACTGCTCAGCCCCCACATCTGAGCCACCCCCAGAGCCCCCAGAGGCATGAGGAATGAGGCTGGTTTCCCTAGGCTGTCTCTGCACCTATGGGAGCTAAGAATGAGCAGTGGGCTTGCCCCCTGCTTGTTCCAGTTGGGGCCTGGCCGAGGGCCCACTTGTGTAGCCAGCCCTCTGGTAGGGGGCTGGGCAGGGCTGCCATTTCCCCCACTCTGGCGCTGCCAGTCCATCAGTTCCTTGCTGTGAGCTTGCTTGGGAGGCCCCAGTGTGCCAGGACAATGGGAGAGGAAAGGCATTAGAGGGAATGTGGGCTGAGCTGTCTGGGGAGAGGACCCACCCTCCTGGCCAGGGCCCTGGCTCCAGAATCCTATGGCCTCCTGGCCCAGGGCCAGCCAGGGGAGCACTTCCGACAGCTGCCGGCTCCCAGAGCACCAGGCGCCACCAGGCCCCTCAGGACTTGCACGGCTCTAGCTCCTTATCCAGGACGGGGTAGTTCGCCCAGGGCCTTGAGTGAGAGAGCCCAGGGAGCTGAGCCCAGGATGGGGGGGTCCCAGGGGAATTCAGGAGTCTCCTCAACTTGTGGATGACCACAAGGTGCTGGCTCGTGGTGCGCTCTGCCCCCCAGCTGTGGCATGCCCAGCCCAGCCATAGCTCTGCCTCTGGCCAGCCCCTGAGCTGGTTCAAACCGGCCAGACTTGCACAGTACAGGAGCTGAACTCCCTCCCAGACTGGCTGTGGCGGGAGTAAGGCCTTGGAGCTGTTCCGACCCAGGGCCTTGAAGGCTCTACTCTGTTCCCTGGAAGCCGGCTGAGGTAAGGGCCATGGGTGTTGACGCCCGCCCACCGCACCATCCACTCTGCAGGTGACCTCTGGGCCTCAGTTGCAGGGGTGTTTTCCTTATGTCCCTAGAGGTCTTGAGGCCTAGAATGTGTGGTCAGCAGGACAGCCCTTTCCTCTCCAGGGTTCCCTGGAGGCCCTGGCCTTGCTGGCTGCAGGCAGACGTGGGTATGGAGTGGGGGGCGAGGATGCACAGTAGTGCGGTGCTGGGGATGGAGCGGCAGCTTGTAGTGGCCGCCGAGATTCTGGCCCTGCTGTGGGTGGTGCCTCTCTTGCCAGCCCTTTTTTACTGACAGGAATGTTGAGGGGCAGGTTGACATGGGCCTAGAGGCCGTAGGCATCTTGCCTGCATCATAGCTGGGTCTGCTCCCTGGGGGGGGGGGGGTTCCCATCTCAGATGATATGAGCCATTCAAGCTGCCTCAGAACGTGTCGGTTTCCCCTCGCTGTTCCCCTTGCAGCCGCGGTCTCTCATCTTGAGCTGGCTTTGCTGAGCCTTGTTGATGGGCAGCTGTCTGGTGAGCAGGTCTTAGGCAGGTGGTGCACACCAGGCACACTATGTCCTGGGTGCCAGCTCAGATGGCTAGGGGCTGGGGTTGGGTGGTGTGCCCGGCTCTGGGGTAAGGAGAGAGCAGGTGGCCACGCTTAGCCTGTGTGCTAAGCCAGGTGTAGTAACCCGAGCTGTGCCCTCCAGCTCCCCCCCCCCCGCCTCCAGGGCCATCCCGTGTGGTATGAACCCTTTCTTTGTGGGTGGGCAGGTTGGGGACCTCCCACAGGTGTCACACCAAGGCCTGCGTGGGCAGCTCTTTCCTTGCTGTGGCCAGTATCACATTAGGTGTACAACAGGAGTGTCAGCTTTGACGCCTTCTTGAAAGTCATGGGTGTGCCTGTGGTGACTGGCCTGACAAGGTGTGCAGTCACCTCCTGGGGTCCTGAGGGGGCAGCAAGGACAGTGCCAGGAGCCCCTGGCCACCCAGGCTGCGGGGCAATACTGCATTACTGGCCCTGAGTGTAGCCGGGGGCTGAGTGACCCCGCTGCCTCTACTGTGGGGAGTTCCTGGTGCCTAGTCCCTGACTCCTCCTTAGCTCCCCCTGCCAGCCTTGTCCACAGCACAAAGCTCGCCCTGACCCTTCATGCCCTGTACAAGCCCTGAGCCCTGAGCCCTGGGGCCTATCTGCAAGAAGAGACCTCACGTCTCCCACCCACCTCCATGAGGGACCCTGCTCCTCATGCCCTCACCCTCTGAGAGCCCTGTCTGTGCCCATCTCTGCTCTCTTCCTAGACAGACGAAGTAGCCCACTGTGAACCCCACCTGCCACTGTAGGCATGCCTCTCTGCCTGGCTGAACAGGGCCACTCCCTCCATCTTCCTGCAGGGCTGGTCCTATCCTATTGTGTCCCCCACCTACACTCAGAGCAGGACCTGGCCCTGGGACTCGTTACCTACGGGACAGTCTCAGTCTGTGTGAGGCTCCCGGTGTATGTGTGGGTGCATTCTGGCCACCAGGCCCTCCAGGATTGGGGCTGCAGTGACTACAGACAGAAGGCACCCTGGTCAGGCTGCCCAGGTGGGCCCTCAGTTCCTGCAGTGGGGGAGACCAGGCCCAGGGGCTTGGCAGCAGCTCTTGGGGGTGCAGCACAGAGCCATAGCAGATGTGTCCTTGGAGGGGAGGAAGGTGGCAGGAAAGAGCTGCCCCATGTGTCTACTTACGTGTGCTGGGCACAGGAGAGGAGGGAGTTTCCGGAGCCCTGGCCAGGTGCAAATGGTGTTTGTCCTTTTCAGTTTCTTTGGCTCCCAGTAGAGCAGGGACGGGGCAGGGAGGGCTGCATTGAGGGCCCTGCTTTCTGGGTGGTGTTAATAGCACAAGATAAGGAAGTGACAGCTTCCAGGACCAGCCCTCCACCCGTTTCTATTTGAAGATGAGGAGGGGGCTGCCTACTTGGTGCAGGAGGAGGGAGAGGTGTTCTGGCGCTTGTGTCACAGGGCATCCCCTAGCTGTGTTTGGAGCGCAGCTGCCGCTGAGGCCTGCAGGTCTGAACCCCTGGAAGGGCAGTGGGCCGCCCTGGTGGGCCCCAGCATCTCTGCCCCAGAACATTCAGGGGACCATGCTGCTTTCTTGTGGGAAGGAGTGGAGTAGGGTGCCCAGGGTACCCCTATACACGAAAGGTATCTTAGGCCTGCTGACCACAGGGCTGCCTGGTCCCCAGGAAATGGGGAGGCCCATTCTCCAAGCCTGGTCCAAGTGGTCCATCAGTGCCCCCTCAGCCAGCAGGAGCTGACAGAGGTCCCCAGCATAGGGAGGATGGGCCAGTGCCCTGTGCACTGGCCTCTCCTCACTGTCCCTACTCTGCTCAGTGGGGTTGCTGCCCTTCAGGGTCATGATGCTGCACCCCTGTGGACCAGTGCCTCCTGGGTGGGGAGCCCCTTGGTAAGGCGTGGACTTCCACTGAGATCACAGTGCTGTGCCTGGAGTCCCAAGGTGGGAGGAGGGGCTGCAGGACAGAAGTGGTGTCTCTTCACTGCCCTGCGTCTCCTCACCAGTACACTGAGGCCCACTGTCACGGCCTACCAAGGAGGAAGCTGAGGCCCAGAGGGGAGTCAGCCAGCCTGAGGTACACTGCTGATGGCTGGGCTGGCTGGCCAGTGGTGCTGCTTGCAGGGCTGGCCCTTCTCTCCTGGTTTTTTAGGCTGAGGGGTACCTGGAGGCAGCATGGGGCCCTGGCTGGGCCGCATGGTGAGAGGTGCCAGCTGGCCCAGTCACGTGGCCTACAGGTTCTCAGGCCTGCTGCCAGTCACGCAGTCCACTGGGGGCCTGGTGCCCCATTGTGGAGTCTACAGGCCTAGCTTCTGGCTGGGTGGTGGCAAAAAAAAAAAAAAAGAAAGAAAGAAAATGGGGGGCTAGCTCAGTCTTGGTGTCACACGGCAGCTGAGGCCGTGGCTGCCTTATGGCTGGGCTGCATACACAGTCGGGGTTTTGCTTAGAGGCCATGGGGCCCAGTGGCAGGGAGGAGGCTTTGGAATGTGGCGGCCACCTTCCATGGACAAACCTGCTGGACTGGATGTCACTGGGCAGGACGCACCCTGGTATTTACCAGCCTGGTGTCCTGGAGGTGGCTCATCCTTGGCCGGGCCGGCGATGTTCCTGAACTCCACGCCAGCTCACGCAACCGACAGAGCCAAGCTGCCGGTGCTGAGGGGGCAGTGAGCCCACCCCTGCCAGAGCTCATGGACTCCCTTCGGAAGTCCAGCAGGGCCCGGAGGAGGGCAGGGCCAAGCCACTCAGAACCAGCGTCTCACCTGTCGGTGTTGCGGCCGGCCCAGAGCACAGCCCAGTGGCCAGCAGCTGAATTAACTGACCTTGTGTTGGAATCCGGAGGCTCCAAGAGAGGAGCACTGTGGTGGGTGTGCTGTGGGTGAGCGCGATGCCGACTGGGAGTGCAGGGTCTGGGCAGAGGCCCACTAGCATCATTTCTCTTCTGCACAGAAGCCGTGGGCCCCAGGATGGGCAGCAGGGCTTAGTGCTGGAGCCTCAGCTGGGTCTGGGCTCTCTCCCGAGGCCTCTCTAGCATCAGTGGCCAGGTGGGCCTGTGCATGTGGGGCACATGGACCCCAGCCCTGCTTGGGACCATGGGCCAGGTGGGGACCCTGGAGCAGTTGTGCAGCCCCTCATTAAGAAGACCTTCACGGAATCCCAGGTCCTGGGAAGGCATGGGTCTTGAGGTGACGTGATGGCTGTTGGAAACCTCACCAAGCATGGTGCTGCGGGTCTTGGCCTTGCTCTAAGGGGGCAGACATCTGAGCTTTCTCTTTCCCACTGCTCAAGCTCCTGCCTTTGAGAAGTGGTGACAGGCCTTGGCTGGGGCCTTGGCACTGAGCAGTCCAGCCTTGCCTCCCTCTTGCCAGCCCACTGTGGGCAGCCACAGAGGCCACAGCCAGTGTGGGGCTCGGTGGCCAGTGGGTTCCGCACTGTGTGGGGTAGCCCTAGACGCACAGGCCACTCGGGAGGGCAGGGCTTTGGCTTCCCGGGGACCTTTGCCACATGGGTGGATGGTGGATGCAGGCCCCTGGCCCTGATCTCAAGCCAGCCCTCGGTCTGATTGCCTTGTGAAGCCCTGGGCAGTGCTGCAGTGGGGACAGGGGTTGGGTGGTCTGGGCTCTGGTCTGTGACCTCTGCGGCAGGCTGTTGTGCCATCCGCCCACCCACTGTGCCCTCCACACCTGTGGTTCTCTGCTGACCCCAGGATGGATGGGCCAGCCAGCTGTGCCTCCCTGCTCTTCCTCTGGCAGGCTGACCCCTCACTCCCATACTCAGACAGCCTTGTCCTCCCAGCCACTACAAGGCCCATTCCTTTTCCAATGGGTGCATCTTGATTCTGACCTTGAGGTCAGAAGTTGAGGTTTGGATGTGGAGAAGTCAGTGGAGTTGGTGTGACTGGGTCCTGCTGGGTGCCTAGGACTCAGGCCTGGGAAGGACCATGCCATCTGCACATTGTTCTTGGGGCCCACGGCCCTGAGCAGATGCTGGAAGGGTAGTGAGCACTGCGGGGCCTCAGCACATGTGGGCGTGCTCCCCAGTCAGACTGTGGTCACATCCCCCTCCCGCTGCTCCCAAGGGCTCCCCTGGCCTGGTGGCTTTCTGGAGGTTTGCCCTGGCTGGCAAGGCCCAGCCAGCACTGGAGCAGCCTGTCCAAATGGCAGCCTGGCCTGCCCCTACTCCTGGGCAGCCCCCTGGGTGTGGCCCAGGCCCCAGCCTGGCCCCTGAGGTGCTGTTTTGCCCTGGTCCAGTCTGTGCACCTGTCATAGGCCTTGCATGAGCAGGGAGCTGTCTGGACACTTTGGTTCCCCTGTGGGACTCCTCTCAAGGCCTGAGTCACAGTCTGTGTATGTCCCTAGACAGGCACTAAGGGGGTACTCTGGGGGTGTCAAACAAGAAAGGGACCGAGGATAGCAGCGGCCTGCCATTCATGGACAGGGCCCTGGGTGGGGCAGCTCACTGTGGGCACAGTCCATCCTTAGCCTTGCCTGCCCAGAAAGGGTCATGCCTTAGGCCCTGAGGGGGACGGGCTCACTACCCCACTTACATCAGCCCAGCGCCAGCCCTGTAGCACCGGGCCTGTAGCCCCAGATCCTGCCCCCAAAGCCACACACACTGCCCTGGCAGACCTGGCCTCTTGCTGGCCCTGCAGGTGGCTGGCCTTACTAACCAGTGCGGGTGCCTGCCCTCAGTGCACTTGGCTTTTCTAAAGGCTGAGGAGCAGACTAGGTCCATCGGGGTGGAGAGCAGCATCCATCCACCTGCTTGGCAGTGGTATGCCGTGTGCACCCCCAAGAGCTGCCAGCTGGGTGCTCCTGTAGGTTCCGCAGTTGAGGGCTGCAGGAGCCTGGGCATGGGTCAAGCCCAGAGCCCCAGTGTGGGCAAGCTAACCACCTCCTGTGGGGCCTGTCTCGGTGAAGAGCCTCTACCTCGGCCAGCCATGAGGGCCGTGTCCTTGACGCACCACATCTCCAGGGGATCTGAGTCGGCTGTCCTTGGAGGGCCCTGGGAAGAGACACAGGCACCTCTGCCGCCAGTGACCCGCCTGCCCGGAGTCCCCAGAGGACGGCGGCCTAGCTGGAGCTGCGGCGGTGGGCGCGTGCCTGGCCCACCAGGTCTGTGAGCGTCGTCTCCCTCTCCTTCTTCGCAGTGTACTAATGGTCACTTGATGTGCGCTGGCTGTTTTATCCACCTACTAGCAGATGCCCGGCTGAAGGAGGAACAGGCCACGTGCCCCAACTGCCGCTGCGAGATCAGTAAGAGCCTCTGCTGCCGGAACCTGGCCGTGGAGAAGGCTGTCAGCGAGCTGCCCTCCGAGTGCGGCTTCTGCCTGCGCCAGTTTCCCCGCTCGCTGCTGGAGAGGCACCAGAAGGAGGAGTGCCAGGACAGGTAGCAGGCTGCCGCCTCGGGGCTCTGCAGGGCGGGGGCCGGCAGGACACACTGCCCGCTGCTAGGTCTCTGTTCCTGTAGCCACCAGCCCAGCCTCAGTTCGGGCACACGAGGTTGTACTGCTGTTCAGACCTGAGCCTGCAGTGCAGCCACATAGGGCAGGGGGCCAACCCTGCAGCCGAGGCCTAGACGGCACGCGTACTCCTTGTCTCTGTGGCACGCACGTGCACATGATGAGCTTGTCCTTCAGGGCTGTTCCACGTGAGTGGGAGGGGGCACAGGCCGTGACCCTACCATGCCACTTTCTGCAGGGTCACCCAGTGCAAGTACAAGCGTATCGGTTGCCCGTGGCACGGCCCCTTCCATGAGCTGACGGCACACGAGGCTGCGTGCGCCCACCCAACCAAGACAGGCAATGAGCTGATGGAGATCCTGGACGAGATGGACCAGGGCCGCCGTAAGGAGATGCAGCTCTACAACAGCATCTTCAGCCTGCTCAGCTTCGAGAAGATTGGCTATACAGGTGAGGTACCACGCCGCCTGCTGCATGCCGTGCAGGTGGGCACCACTCACGGGTGGTAGGGGGAGCCCCTGCGAGGGCACGGGGCTGCGCCGTGGCGGGGGCACCAGGGGGCATCCTCGGACTCGGGACAGGCGGTGCTGACCAGAAGACAGGCGTGTCTGCGGGAGGCCTAGGCACAGGGCGAGAAGATGTTTATTGGGCCAGGTCCTGCTGGGCAGGCACCGCGAGGCCAGCACAAAGCTGACCAGGCTTCAGAACAAACTGAGAGTGCTAACCCCAACTGCAGAACTCGTGGACACCACAGCCGGGCCAGCTCACGGGCTGCCCACCTTGGACGTGACGGGGGCCAGGCCACAGGCTGAGCCTGCCAGAGAGGAGCTCGGAGCACCTGCTGATGCCAGCCTGCGCAGGGACACCGACCTCCGCTGCCCACCATGCCAGTGGCCAGCTCGAAGTCCAGGCAGTCATGGGAAGCCAGTCACACCTCATTGCCGGGGCAAGCCCATTAGGTGTGGGCTGTGCAGGCTTGGGTGGCCCAGGGCCCACATGGCCTTAGACGGCAGTGGAGGCTGCGGCCCCAACTGGGCGCCGTGGTCTAGGCAGTCCAGGCCTCGTGGGATCCGGGTGGCTTGGCGTGTCATGGCAGCGGGGCTCAAGGCCCTGTCTGTGCAGGAACAGTTGGCTGTCTGGATGCTGGCCCCTCCACCGTGGACTTGCCGGCCATAGGCTTCAGGCAGAGCCAAGAGGACTGTGCAGAAGGCAGGGGCTGCCGTTGCCTCACCGATCCTCCAAGACAGCGGGCGGAGCCCCATCCCCTAGCAAGAGGCCGGCCTGGGTGCAGCTCGCAGTGCAGGCAGGGTGGGTGCTGGGCGCCCGCCCACCAGCTTTGCTGGCTGCTGTGTATTGGAACCAATAAAATGCACTTGTTCTCAGAACTGCACCCTGTCTGTGTGTCTGCTTGCCCCACCCCCTGGGCAGATGCCTCTCTCCTACCTGGACTGGGCCTGGGCCAGGGTGATGAGGTGGTGTGCTCGGGCTTCCCCCGGTCCTGGGCACTCACCTGGCAGCCTCCAGCTCCAAGCCAGTTCACATGACCTCCCCCAGGCATGTGTATGCCTCGTTTCCCTGCTTGCCTACCATTTGGCCAGTGGGGCACTGCAATGCTCTCCGGTAAGTGCTCCTCCCGCCTGTCCTGCCTGCTCTGACTGCTGCCCCTGCCTGTCTGTCTCCACAGAGGTCCAGTTCCGGCCATACCGCACGGACGACTTCATCACGCGCCTGTACTATGAGACGCCCCGGTTCACGGTGCTGAACCAGACGTGGGTCCTGAAGGCACGAGTGAATGACTCGGAGCGCAACCCCAACCTGTCGTGTAAACGCACACTCTCCTTCCAGCTCATTATCAAGAGCAAGGTCAACGCGCCCTTGGAGTGCTCCTTCCTGCTGCTCAAGGGCCCGTACGATGACGTGAAGATCAACCCTGTCATCTACCACTTCGTGTTCACCAATGAGAGTAACGAGACCGACTATGTGCCGCTGCCCATCACCGACTCGGTGGAGTGCAACAAGTTGCTGGCTGCCAAGAACATCAACCTGCGGCTCTTCCTGTTCCAGATCCAGAAGTAGCCACGCTAAGCCGACCGCCACCCCGGGCCGCCGCACGTGCTCAGCACGTCTCACCCCGTCACAGGTCATTTCAGCTAATGGAGGAAAACACGAACCAGAACACGTAGGGAAAGTCTGCATGCGTGTGGGACATGTGGCCGCCCGCCCTGACCGCCCACTCCGTCTCTCCTGTGGTGGCGGGAGAGGGTGATGGGCCCCGCCTGCACTCCTGGCAGAGGCTTGGCCTCCCATGGCTCCGTGCTCCGCTCCGGGCTGGCTCGGGGTCCTTGCTGACTTCAGACGGCGTATTTGGTTCCAATTAAAAAGGCTCCCTTGCTTCCTACTTTCTGTTTTGTTGGCGGGGAAGGCGTGGCCGCGAGTGGACAGCGTGGGAGCCTAGCTCTGGCGTGGCCTGGGAGCCCGACGGCACCTAGGACACCAACAGGAGCCAGCCTGCTCCCCCCCCCGGTCTATCACCTGCACCCCGTTATACCCCTGGATAGACTCGAGATACCACACCACCACCCCTATCCCCCATCCCAGGGCACGAACAGTGGGGGGGCTGGGCAGTCTACCGCTCTGCAGGGGATTGACCAGGGCTACCCCGCGAGGGGGTAGGAAGGCCAGCAGGCCTCAGCAGACGTTTTCGGAATGCAGGGTGAAATTCTGTCTCCTCCCAGAAAAAAATGAAACTCTTTCTAGGCTCTTCTGTAAGTTAGGCGATTTGGCAAGAGAATCTATTCCCATTTCCATCCCTGAGCACCACCATCCCTGAGCTGTGCAGTGAGCTCTGGGGGCTGCAAGTTGCAGAGCAGGCCTGGCTAGGTCTAAGGCCACCATCTTTCCCTGAAGGGGGCTGGCCCTTCCCAGCCTGTGTGATGGGAGCAGCAGATTCCCTTGGGCGGGTTACGTGGGGGAGCAGCACAGCAACCTGTGCTGGAGGGGCTGACCAATGGCCTGGGAACCATAAAGCCCTCCAGGGCTAGAGGGGGCTGCCAGGCCCTAGTTTTGTGTTGCTTTGATACCAAAGAACTGGGGTTCCTCTGCCCCCACACCCAAATGGGTGATGCCTGCAGAGAAGGTGACCTGGGGCACCAGACTGGGAGTGGGGCAGCCCCCTGCCCATGAGTGCAGTGCTGCTGGTCTGGCTGGCCTCTCCAGAGGAAGGTCTGAAAGGACACCTGGGCCCAGACAGCCAAGGGGGCTGCTGGCGGAGGGGGAGAGGCTGTGGGGTGGGTCGCTGAGCCCCACATCCTGAGCGTGGCTGGGCAGGTGTCCACATGGGCTAGCAGTTGCTTCAAGCTGAAGAGCCTGCTTGGGTTCCCTTCCCAACCATGCAGCAAGGGGCACATGGCCTGGGTCCCCAGGGTAGAGAAGACCTGTAGGTTTGCAGGCTGTAGCAGCTGCAGAGGAAGGTCTGGGTGGTGAGCCTGACTCGGGCTCCCTGTGTGAGTCCTGACTTGGGCTGCCCCCTGCTCCCAGCCCTGCCCGAGGCAGAGGGCAGCGCTCAGGGTAGACAGTGTCTGTCAGGGTTGTGTGTGTTGCATGCTGGCCCTTGAGGTCATGTGTGTGCTGGAGGCTTTACTGCCACATCTCAGTGTCTCTGTTTCTGGATCCTACGGTGACTGTGTTGGGAGGTTGCTCCTGTCTGCATGTGTGTGGGTGCCTATAAGAGAGGGGTTCAGGTAGAGGGACCAGCTTGTGTGTGTGTGAGGAGTCTTCTGGAGAGGGGGAGTAGTGAATGTGTCCACTACCTGGCTACATCAGGCCGGGACAGTGGCCTCAGAGGGGCATGCTCCCTGGGATCCTGGAGGCAGCAGGTCAGTGTGCCGGTGAATGTATGATGTTGTGGGGGCTGAAGATGGAGGCCTGCCTGGAGGAGGAGGAAACCAAGACTGGCTGAGCAGTCTTCAGGGCAGGTGGCCCTGTGTATAGTTGGGGTGGGGTGGAACAAATGGACAGGAAAGGTCTTGTGTGGGGTATGCACAGTCCCCTACTTTTGGCAGCCAGGCTTGCAGACTGATGGGACAATGCCTGAGTTCAAGGTGAGACCCTGGGAGAATGTGGGTATGTGTCTGCAGGAGCACTGTGCTGTCGTCATCCCTCCCCCCCCAGTAGTTCATGCGAAGCTGAGCCTTATAGCCTGGTCAACTGGGCACCCTGGAAGACTGTAGTATGCCCGTTGCCACCACCAGGAGGCAGGCACCCAGCACTCCTAGCAGCAAAGCTGTTGTGGGTAACAGGTTTACTGGCCAGTGTCATGCCCATACCATCCCGTGACCTGCACCATCTTGGCATCCTGACCTGGTCCTTCACTGCTCTCTTGTCTCTGAGATGCCTCAGTGGGGACAAGGAGAGGGCAGCCCCTCCCCTGTGAGCACTACACCCCTCCCTTTGCCCGAAGTGGGAAATTCACAAAGATAATAAAAAGTTTTTACATAGAGCGAGAGGCATTTTTTTTTTTTTTTTTTTTCCGCGAGAGGCATTTTTAACCCATTGGCCATGACTCGTGTGTCCCTGTTGTAGTCTGAGTTCGCTGGATGTTTTGTGTATGTAACTAGTTTAAAAAAGTATTCTAAACCACGGCCTGTCTGTGTTTCCTTCAGAGAAGCTGGCCCCCAGAGATGGGCCCCCTCAGCCCAAGGGCTCTGGCCCACGCTGCCCAGAAGCTCGTGGCCACTGCTGCCCGGCCCCTGGCAGCACTGCCTCATTCACAGATCCTGTCTGGTTGGTGGGGAAACGCAGGCATGGAGCAGTCAGGGGCTCCCCTGCACCCCTTTGTCTGACCTGCCCTGTCCTCAAGGCCCCTCACCAACTCACCCTTTGCTTCTGTGACCTTGTGACCCCTCCTCTCGCGCCAAGTGGCTGCCTTGGTGTCAAAGCTGAGCTTTGGGCTGTCGAGAGGATGGTGTAGGTCTTTTTGTCCTGTCCCCCATACTTGGGCTGGATCAAGCACCCACCTCCAGCAGCGGCCCTCATGCCACACCTGAAGGCTATGCTCTGCTGCCTTCCAGCCTGGGTTCTGGCTGTGGGCAGCCCTCCCTAGTTCTAGGAGCCCCGGCTGGACTGCCATTGGCCTTTGCTGTCCATCCAGGGGCCTAGAATTTTACCCCATTGGACCTGTATTATAAACGTGTTTGTTTCTGCTGCTTTGGGCCTCAGTAGGATGCACCCTCAATCTCAGCAGGGCTTTGGGACACCTGCTGTGAAACTAGGCAGCCCAGGGTTTAACTCTGAACTCTAAAAGTAGCCAGGAATGAGAGTGGACCAGGGCTCCCCTGAGAGCATTTGGTCTTGACAGCACTGGAGGACAGCACGGGTATTTGGAGGTTTGGGCCTGAGCTGCCCGAAGTCCACCAGATGCGAGACGTCCTGGCAGGCGTCACCCCGGTGAGCCTCTGCACCTGGGCCCTAACTCCTGTTCACCACTAAACAAAGCATTTCTGCAGTTTGAGCACACATCCACTTAAGTTTTCAGGAACACAACTGGCATGCACAGTGAGGCAATGGTACCTCACTGCTCATTTTTTAATTCACCCCCCCATACACAGCAGTGTGGGACTCTACAGACCAGATAGGACTCCACGGTGCCTGTCCAGAGCCAGCCTGCATTCTGGGTTCTGTAGAAGGGGGGCTTCAACATTCATGCTCAAGGATCCAAACATTCAAGTACATCTTGTCAGACTATCTTTCATGTCCCCTTGTATCAGAGCCAGGAGCTCTGGTGGTGCTCTGGTTAAGGCATTTAGTTGCCATAATGGGAGAAACATGAGGCAGTCAGCTCCTGAAAAGATTTGCAGCCTTGGAAACCCATGGAGGCAGTTCTCTTCTGTCCTTTAGGCCCTATGAGCTGGAAGCTACTCTGGCAGTGGCTTGGGTTATCTGACATCGAAGCATTAAAAAAGCCAAACTCACTGCTGTCAAGTCGATTCGACTCATAGCAACCCCTCCTTGGGTTTCCGAGGTGGTGTCTACGGAAGTAGATTGCCCAGTCTTCCTTCTGGGGAGTGCTGGTGGGTTTGAACCACCAGCCTTCTGGCTAGAAATCAAATGTTCCTTTCTTAAGTTGTGTGTGTGTGTGTGTGTGTGTGTGTGAGAGAGAGAGAGAGATTTGGGTGAAAGTTTACAGAGCAAATTCACTCTCCATACAGCAGCTCACATACACTTTATCTCATGACATTGACTACAATTTCCCACAATGCAACAGCTCTCCTCCGACCTACTCCCTAGTTACCTTTTCCCTGTGTCCTCCCCTCCATGCACTTCTGCCCCCTGAGCTGTCTCCCTGTGCATACACAGCCCTTCTGTTCTCCCATGATTGATCTCTCCAAGGAATGTATCTACCTAATGTAAATGTTCAGCTCATATGCCTGTCTTTTGTTTGGCTGAAAGCCACAGGTGTGGGTTGAATTCCAGACCTGAAGGGCAGCTAGGGGCCATAGTCTCAGGGGTTCCACCAGGCTCTATCAGACAAACAAACCTGGTCCTCCTCCTCCTTTTTTTTTTCCCAAATGATTTTGAGTTTTGTTCCACATTGTTCTCCCTTCCTATCCAGGATCTCCTACATAGATCCCCCTCTGGGTGCTTGACAGTGGTAGCCGGGCACCATCTGGTTCTTCTGGTCTCATAGTCATATAGGCTGCGGATCGCATGGTGTACCAGTCACTTGGACTAATTGTTTCCATGCATCTTTGGCTTTCTTCATTTTTTGCTATAGAGGAGGAGAGACCAGTCATTGCATCTAGATGGCCGCTTGCAAGCTTTTAAGATCCCAGTTGCTACTCACCAAAGTAGGAGATGGAACAACGTTTTGTGTAGTATGTTTTGCCAACTGAGCTTGATGTTCCCTGCAGCAGGGTTTTTAAATACTTTCTGAACTTTAATTGGCAGTAAGGGTGCCCTTACGGAGTATTTATAAGGAAAGGGGACGGTGGACTCCTAGTCTGAACGGCTGAGAGCCTCCAGGCCGGCTGGCAGCTCTGGGGCTACAGCCAGGAGACCTCACCTCAAGGGGGCGGGGGCGGGCTGCGGGAAAGGACGGCTGCTCTGCACGCCTCTGTCTCACAGGGGTCATTTCCCCCCATGGCGGGGAGCTGGCCGGAGGGGCCGACGGGCAGCCGGGGAACAGGGATGGCCAGCCGGGGGCGAGGGATGGGCAGCGGCGACCGCGCGACGGCCGAAGAACCCCTGAGTCTGCTGGAGCTTCGCATTCCCAGCCCGCCTCTCCGCCGTCTGCTAGGAGGAACTCCTCGGGCTTAGGCGACCACAGGCCGGGGCAGAGAACTCAGCCTCCGGGCGCGACTCTTTCAGCCCAGGTAAACGTCCGGCCTCCAGGGCTCGCCCCATTGATGCTGTATCCCAGTCTGAGCCAGCCGGACTATAACTCCCAGAATGCTTCGGGGTAAGCACGACTACACGTACCAGAATGCTCCACGGCCTAACCACTCCGCCCTCGCCGCTGGCGCCAACGCTGAGGGGTGCGCCGCGCCGGTGCGCGAGGCTGGGGGCGGGGCCCCGGGAGCTGAGGGGCCGGGCCGGGCCTGCGCACGGAGCTGGGGGCGGGGCCGCGGAAGCGCGGGAATTCCGGATCGCATCGGAGGCCCCGGCCCGGGCAACCCGGCGGCAGCATGAGCTTGGAGCGCGAGCTTCGCCGTGAGTCCCCCAGGTGCCCCGAGCTCAGGGGAGTGGGACTGGGACCTGGCTCTCGGATGGGGCGGGCTTGTCCTGCGCGCGCTTCCACTCCTCTCCTCCGCAGAGCTGAGAAAGGCCAAGGCCAGGGCCCAGCGGAGCGGGCAGCTGCGGGAGGAGGCCGCCTCCTGCCACCAGCTGGGGGAGCTGCTGGCCAGCCGCGGTGAGTGCCGCCCGCCGGGCCCCGTCCAAGGAGGGCGGCGTCCCCGCCCCGGCGTCGCACCCCCGGCTGCGGGCCGGGGTGAGTCTGAGGCTCTCTGTGCCCTGCCGTTCAGGCCGCTACGCGGAGGCCCTGGAGGAGCACCAGCAAGAGCTGCAGCTCCTGGAGAGCGCCGGCGACCGCCTGGGCTGCGCCGTGGCCCACCGCAAGATCGGGGAGCGGCTGGCCGAGATGGAGGACTACTCGGCTGCCCTGAAGGTTGGGGGCGTGGGGCGCGGCAGGAGCAGCCAGCCACCCCGCAGCCTGCGTTGTCTGGCCTACAGCCCTCCGGGTCCCTTTCTGGGAAGGGAGGCGTGGTTTCCAGTAGCGGGAGAGGAGAGATGTGCAGTCTCACCTCCAGGGGGCCCCAGGACTGATGGGCACCACAGCATCTCCTGGGGCCCCGCAGGAGCAGGTTCTGACCTGAAAACTTTCCTGGGCTGCGATTGTGGGCCAGATGGCCGGAGGTCCAGGACCCAGTGTCCGCACAGGGCTGCCCTGGCTACTGGGTGCTGGGCTGTGGCACCCGCTCCTGGTGCTTCCGGCGCAAATGGCCCCTTCTGCCCTGTGATGCTACTAGCTGGTTAGAGTGTCAAGGGGAGCTGTCACCACAGACAGCTCTTGGCACAGAGGAGATGGGAGGGGTGGGGCCTGGTCTTTGCCTGCTCTGTAGGGGCCTTGGGGATTTGGGGGAAACGAGGCTCCTTCCCCTGGGGAAGATCAGGCTTGCTTAACTGGGGTCAGGCCACAGCAGTGGTTCCCCTTCCCGCTCCAGCACCAGCATTGCTACCTGGAGCTGGCCTGCTCTCTGTCTAACCACGTCGAGCTACAGAGGGCCTGGGCCACCATGGGCCGTACCTACCTGGACATCTATGACCACAGCCAGTCACGGGATGCCCTGCTGCAGGCGCAGGCTGCCTTTCAGAAGAGCTTGGCCATTGTGGATGAGAAGCTGGAGGGTGGGTGCCTTCAGGGGCCTGGCCCTTCGCCACCGCTGCCCCCTAACTGCAGGCAGAGGAGGCTGTGGCCCAGTCACCAGCCATCTTACATGGCTGGTTTCAACTGCCTGGGCTCTCCCTGCACCAGCAGCGTCTCCTGTGGGGGAGTGTACTGGCTGGGCCTCAACCTCCCATCAGTCACCGTGACCCTCTGCCCTCACCCTCCACCCACAGTGTGTCTGCGGCAGGGCCCATGACACCCACACAGGGGGGAGAGGAGGGTAGACAGCCCTGGAGAGGTCACAGGGCCAGGCTGGAGACCCCGAGTGGGGATAAGGTGGCTGAGTGTCTGGGGTGCATCTTGCAGGGGCTGTGACCCACCGAGAGTTGATTGAGATGAGGACTCGGCTTTACCTAAACCTGGGCCTCACCTTTGACAGTTTGCAGCAGCCGGCCCTGTGCAGCGACTACTTCAAGAAGAGCATTTTCCTGTCTGAGTAAGGCCACCACTGGCCTGTTCCCTGACTCAGGGAAAGCACCAGGCAGTTCCCGGGACCACCCACAAGGGCAGTCTGGCTGGGCCTCACCTCTCTGTCTGCACTGACTGCCAGGAGGAGCAGGCTGGATTTGGCCTGGGGAGGCGGAGAAGCCCTTGACTGAGGCTCGGCGGGGCTGGACTCCAGCGTGGTGGCAGTACCTATAATTTATTGAGCACTCACTGCACGTCAATGACCACCTGAGGGGCCTCAGGTGTCCCCTATGCCAGGGGCCCTGAGTGCTGATTCCTCCGCCCGCAGGCAGAACCATCTCCTTGAGGACCTGTTCCGTGCCCGCTATAACCTAGGCACCATCCACTGGCAAGCAGGGCAGCACTCCAAGGCCATGCGCTGCCTGGAGGGCGCCCGGGAGTGCGCCCGTGCGCTGAAGAGGGGGTTCATGGAGAGTGAGTGCTGCGTAGTGATCTCACAGGTGTGCCGCCACCCCCGGAGCCTTGGCGGGGGGGGGGCCTCTGGGCAGAATGCAAGCCTCACCTTCTTTCCTTGGCCCCCAGATCCTCCAAGACCTGGGGGATTTCTTGGCTGCCAAACGTGCCCTGAAGAAGGCCTACAGGCTAGGTTCCCAGAAGCCTTTGCAAAGGGCGGTGATTTGCAGGAGCCTCAAGTATGGTGAGACTGGAAGGGGGACCTGCGGCACAGGAACCCCGTGGGAAGGGGTGGGAAGCTGGGGAGGGCTCCCATGGAGCAGCAGGTGGGGTCTTTTGGTTCATAGATGAGTGCTTTAACCATTGCACCACCCAGGCTACTCTGAGATGGGCACAGTTTATAACAGCAGCTTCAGTGACAAGTAGGGGTGACGTCCCTCCATGCAGTGCCCATGGCTCTGCAGTGGGCGATAGTAGCCAGGTCTCCCAAAGGCAGGTGTGGTCTCAGATGCTCAGTTTACTAGTTTTTCTGTGTGGTAAGCTTTCACTGCCATGTTTTACCAATGGGTGAATGGAGGCCTGGAGGCATTGATGGCCTGCCTGCAGGCACCCAGCCGGGAGGGGCAGCGCTGGGAGCAGGGCCCCGTTTGCGTGAGGCTCTTCTTGCAGTGCTAAAGGTGCTTCGGCTGCAGCAGCAGCTGGAAGAAACCAAAGGCTCAGACCCTGAAAGCGCCATGGGTATCTGTGAACAGCTGGGGGACCTGTTCTCCAAGGCGGGCGACTTTCCCAAGGCAGCTGAGGCCTATCAGAAGCAGGTGTGCAGCCCAGCTGGTCTGGGGTACACCTGGAGGTGTGGGGGTGGCGAGGCCTCGGCTGGGTGGGGCGTCCCGGGGGGCAGCAGGCTGGGAGTGGAGGCGCGGGCTCACTGGCACTGGCTCCTCAGCTGCGTTTTGCGGAGCTGCTTGGCCGGCCAGGGTCCGAGCTGGCCGTCATCCACGTGTCCCTGGCCACCACCTGGGGTGACATGAAGGAGCCACGCCGAGCAGTGCACCACTATGAGGAGGAGCTGAGGCTTCACAGCGGGAACCCCCTGGAGGTGAAGTGCACCGTTGTCTGCTCACGCGGCTTGGGGTCTCTCGACTGCACCGTGTGGAGGGCACTGATAAGCATCTCCCTCGCCCATGGCTTTGGGCGAGGCTCAGTGCCAGGGCAGACCTTGCTGTGTCGGGTGGCAGTGGAGGAGCTGGGGCGAGCGGGGGCTGGTCTGGTGTGGCCACCAGGCTCATCCCTCCTCCGTCTGCTCCAGGAGGCAAAGACCTGGTTCAACATCGCGCTGTCGCGAGAGGAGGCTGGGGATGTCTACGAGTTGCTGGCTCCATGCTTCCAGAAGGCTCTCAGCTGTGCACAGCAGGCCCAGAGGCCCCAGCTACAGGTGTGAGAGCCCTCCCACCCATACTGCAGTATTCGCCAAACCTGTTGCCCCTCCCGGTGTTCTGCACCCTGGGTTGGCTGGCATCCAGGACCTGCTCTGAGCTGGCCCTGGCCCCTCTGCCCCTGTCCTTCAGAGGCGCATCCTGCAGCACCTGCATAAGGTTCAACTGAGGCTGCAGCCTCAGGAGGCCCCTGACTCGGAGGCCAGACTTCAGGAGCTGAGTGCAGCCGAGGAGGGGGAGGAAGAGGAGGAAGTGGAAGAGGAAGAGGAGGACAGTGAGGCTCTGGAGTCCAGTGAGGTGGAGCTCTCGGAGAGCAGCGAGGGTGCGTGCCACCGCGGGGCTGTGGTGGGAGGCCCCCTGGTAAACAGCTCACGCAGAGAGTCATCAGCCTCTGTGGAGGTGGGCAGAGGCAGCAGGACCCAGGCCAGGCCCAGGAGCACTGGAGGAAGAGGCAGGCAGAGGAGGGGGCGGTCGGGTCAGAGGCCAAGGACAGTGCTGTGCTAGAGACAGACAGACATTAAGACCAACTTGGCTCAGCCAGGGATGTGTCGTGGAAGACCTGAGCAGTGTGTGTGTTCCAGAAAACCCCAAGAACTATAGTGCAGCCACTTCTCCAGGGCTGCCAAGGTCAGCTGTGTGGGGTGGGTTGTGAGTGAGAGGCTGGGATGGGGTTGGGGTTATGGATACCTGGTTGCCGAGTGGAGGAGGCAAGATAGAGGTGGTTGAGAGCTGGCCTCTGGCTGGAGCAATGGGTGGCTGGGGGTTTCCATCTTAGAGGGGCCCTGGGCCCAGGTGAGGGGTCCAGGAGGCCAGGGATTTGAGACTTAGAAGAAGGAATCAGGCTAGTTGCTGGGGTGCAGATGGTGGGCACCCTACAGGGGACAGAGGACAGTGGATGTGAGGTCCAGGTATGCCACTCAATAGACAGGGTAGGAGAACTGAACTCACCCCCATGGCTTAGCTGTCAGCCAAACAACAGACAGGCCTGGGAGGGAGGTGAAGGGCAGCATCCACCCGGGGATAAAGGGAGAAGCGTAGGGCAGGAAAGAAAGGGAGGAGGAACGGAAACAGGACGCACGGGGAAGAAGTAGGAAGAGCTGCTACGTTGTAGGGATCTCCGCCAATGTCCTAAGTCAAAACACAGTAGGAACTGTTGAATGGAAAACCAATGTGCTCTGCAAACTTCCACGCAAATCACAATAAAAAGTTAAAAAACCATGAAAAGACAGTGAGTGGAACCATGGTAAAGAACATTCAGAAAGGCTCAGACAGCACGGCCAGAGGGAACCAGTACCCTAAGGAGTGGGTGGGCATGACGTCATGGGAAGCGGTGGGGGCCTGCGACGTGTGGACATGCAGGTGAAGGGGGCATTTGAGCTCCCAGGGAGGGACGCAGCACAGCTGGGGCAGAGGGTCTAACCAGGGTAGGGGCACAGACTGAAAGGATGAGTAGTCTTAACACTGGGGTGCCTTGGCCCTATGAGCAACACTGGAAGAAGGGTATGCAGAGGTCTGGGAGGGGGAGACTGTGGACAGGGTGGGTGTCAGGAAGGTCACAAACATCCCCTGGGGCAGAGGAAGCGGGTTGGAGGAAGAGGAGCTGTCTCCTTCCGGGAGAACTACAGAGTAGGGCCACCACCTTCAGTTGGGGCTCCCCCAGGCAGAAGTGCGCCCCAGAGGCCTCTGGCCACAGCTCAACTCTCCCTGGTTGGAGAGCCAGCCAGGGACTTCTGGTGTTCACAGGGCTCGGTGTGCTTGGTTCTTCCAGAGAATGAGGGCCTGGAGGATGAGGAGCTGCGGGGCTGCCTGCGCCCTCGGAAAGCGAGCAAGGTGAAGAGCCCCTGGCTGTCCCCACCCCTGCACTCTGGCCGGTCCAGTCCCCCTCACGTGCCCCTGCAGCCTGTCCTCACGGGTGGCTGTGCCCACAGTGGAGCCGGAGGAATGATATGGGTGAGACCCAGTTGCACCGGGCCTGCATCGAGGGCCAGCTGCGCCGTGTCGAGGACCTGGTGAGGCAGGTGAGCCCTGGCCCCACACCCTGGCCGCCCATCGGGGTGCTCCTCCCTGCCCCAGCTGCTCCCAGCCCAGAGCCCCCCACAGCCAGGCTGCTTGCTGTCCCCGGCCCAGGGCCACCCTGTTAATCCCCGGGACTACTGTGGCTGGACACCGCTGCACGAGGCCTGCAACCACGGGCACTTGGGTGAGTGAGCCAGGTCTGTGTACAGTGGGGCGGGTCCTGGGGGTGAGGAAAGGACTCGGCACTAGGTCCACCTTCCCCACCGGCCATAGAGATTGTCTGCTTCCTGCTGGACCACGGGGCTGCAGTGGATGACCCAGGTGGCCCGGGCTGTGAAGGCATCACCCCGCTGCACGACGCCCTCACCTGTGGCCACTTCGAGGTAGCTGAGCTGCTCATTGAGCGTGGGGCATCCGTGACCCTGCAAACCACCAAGGTAAGCCAGGTGGGCGGGTGAGAACAGGGGACACAGCCAGGGAGTTCCTCTGATGGCTTGCTCAGGGCCCGGTGTGACTCCTGCAGGGCCACAGCCCCCTGGAGACACTGCGGCAGTGGGTGCAGCTGTACAGCAGGGACCTTGACCAAGAGACACGGCAGAAGGCTGCCACCATGGAAAGGCTGCTTCAGACAGCTGCCATGGGCCGAGGCAAGCAGGCCCCCACTGGCCCTGGGACGGGTGCCCTGAGGGACGCAGTAGCAGACTGGTGGATGGTGGCTGGGCCCTCATCTCACCCAGCTCCTTTCCTCCCTGCAGGGTCCCAGGCCATCCCGAGCAGTGCTTTGTTTGATCCTGAGAACTCCCCTCCCTCGAGCCCCGGTCCAGAACCTCCCTCTCATACCCCAAAGGCCCCAGAGGCCCCACAGGCCCATGCCAGGGTCTCCACCAGACAGGTAGCACCCACTGTGCCTCGGAGAGGCCGGCTTGAGCTGGCCAGCAGCAGCAGCAGCTCAGAGGGTGAAGATAGCCAGGACCTCCTCCAGCCAGCCCAGAAGAGGCCTCGGCCCTTGGCATCCACCCAGCAAGCCCCAGGCCAGAGGGCCAGCCCTGCCAGGGACAGAGAGGCAGCCGTGGCCAGTGCCAGCCGGGCGGCCTATCAGGCAGCCATCCGGGGCGTGGGGAGTGCCTGGAGCCGCCGTTTGGGGCCCAGCCAGACTTGGGGCCCGGGTGATGCCCCTGCTCCCCGGGCGGCTCTAATCCCTGAGGAGGAGTGCCTGGCCGGGGACTGGCTGGAAGATGACTTGCACTTCACCGTTGGCCACCAGAGGGGCAGCCGCCTAGGCAGTGGGGACAGCACCAGACATGGAGGGCCTGGCTCTGGTGGCAGGGAGCGTCCCACCAGGCCCCGGGCCCGGCAGAGCCGTCTGGCCCTCCCAGTCCACCGTGAGAGTCGGCGTGTGGAGGTCGAAGCAAGCCCAGAGGGCGGCTCAGCTGAGGAGCCCCTGGGAAGCCCCAGTACCACGGAGGTCCCTGGGCCTGTCCAGGAGAGCCTCAGAGCAGGCCAGCCCTCGGTGGGTGTGTGCACAGCAGAGTGGGTGCTCCCTGGCTCGGGCGGTGGGGTGGTAGGGACTGTTGCAGTGCTGGGTGAGGGTCTGCCTCCTGATTTGGCCCTTTTCCTCCTGCCCCACCTGCCAGGGCCCTGCCTTGCCCCCACCTGTCCGGGTTCGTGTCCGAGTTCAGGATAATCTCTTCCTCATCCCTGTCCCACACAGGTAAGGTGTCAGCCTGCCTCCCGCGTCCTGCTGTGATCTGGTGGCTGGGGACGTGGGACTTGGGAGGCACCGGGCAGCTGGGCATCTCCACTGAACCTGGGCTTGGCATTATCCACGCTGCAGCACTGAGGCCCACTCTGTGGCCTGGCTGGCCGAGCAGGCCACTCAGCGTTACTATCAGACCTGCGGGCTGCTGCCGAGGCTCACGCTGCAGAAAGAGGGGGCCCTGCTGGCCCCGCAGGATGCTATCCTGGATGTGCTACAGAGCAATGAGGAGGTGAGTGAGGGGACTGTGGGGACTGGGGGTCAGGTGCAATGGGGGGCTCACTGACCACGCCTTCCAGGTATTGGCTCAAGTGACTTCATGGGACCTGCCCCCATTGACCGACCGGTACCACAGGGCCTGCCAGAGCCTGGGGCAAGGTGAGAGCCCACAAGCCCCTCAGGACATCCTTCCCTCCAGACCCACCCAGGTCTTCACTGTAATTAGGTGGAACTCCCCCCCCAGCCCCAGGGCTGGTGCCTGGTGGGTACTGCACCCTATGCTGGCACCAGGAGCTGGCAGGTGGGTGAAGACAGGGCCAAGCTTACGGGTTCTATCTGAAGGGAGGCGGGGCAGAACTACTGGAAGTCACATGGTGAGAACTTGGTATGGGCGGGGACCTGTAAGGGAAGGATGGCTGGTAGAGGATCAGCCTGGTGGGATGCGGGTCTGACATGGCAGAAACAGGGCAGCAGTGCCCTAAGTGGGCAGCAGGGCTTAGGGCACGGGGTGGTGTCCAGCCTGTCTCGGTGACACCACGTCTGACCCCCACAGCGGAACACCCGCAGGTGCTGCAGGCCATGGAGCGCCATGGCTCAGGCCCCACCTTCAGTGCCTGCTGCCTGGCTCTGCGTCAGGCCCAGCTCACCCCCCTGCTGCGGGCCCTCATGCTCCATGCAGCCTTGCGGGAGCTGCGCCTGGCAGGGAACCGGCTGGGGGAGGGGTGTGCTGCCGAGCTGCTGGCTGCCCTGGGCACCATGCCCAGCCTGGTCCTCCTCGACCTCTCCTCCAACCACCTGGGCCCAGCCGGCCTGCACCAGCTTGCCTCGGGCCTCCCAGACCAGTCTGCCTCTCAGGTAGGGCCTGGGGCATTCCTGGTCCTGGGTCCCCTGGCAGGGCAGAATAGGGCAGTCTCTTTGGGGAGGGGAGCTGGCCCTTGTAGCCCCCTATGGGCCCTTGTGGCTCCGGGTCCCAGTGTCAGTTCGTGTCTCCTACAGAGCTTGGAGGAGCTGGACTTGAGCATGAACCCTCTTGGGGACACCTGTGGCCTGGCCCTGGCTGCTATCCTCCGGGCCTGCCCCTCGCTCAACACGCTGCGCCTCCAGGCCTGTGGCCTTGGCCCCAGTGTCTTCCTGAGTCACCAGGCTGTCCTGGGCAGCGCCTTCCGAGGTGAGCTGGCAGGCATATCTACTCCCTGGCCCCACAGCTGGGTTCTAGCTTCAGGAGAGGGTGTTGGGAGGCTTAGCTGGCCCTCAGGACACCCAGTCTGGCCTTGTCCAGGAGTACTCAGCTTCTGGGAGCATGCAGGTGGATAGATGGAGGGCGGGGAGCGTGAGGAGCACTGTGTCCCAGGCATGCAGCCTCCTGTGTTCACTAACTCTGAGCATTGCCTTTGCCTGAACATTCCCACCTCAAATCCACTCCAGGCGACAGAGAGTGGTAGTCTCAGGGTGCATCGAGAGCCAGGGACAGGCTTGTCCAATGGGGCTCCCACAGATAGGGCACTCTCTACTCTTTGCCCTATACACAAACATGCTGGCCCAGGGACCACCTCAGGCCACTGGACCTTCTGATCTTAGGGGGAGAGGTGGAGAAAGCCCCCAGACATGGCAAGAGGCTGCGCTCCAGAGTCTGGCCCTCTAGCCTCTCTGAACCTATTTTCTCAAGCAAAAGGGGGCCAGACAGAGGTCTTGAGAGCCCGTGGGGGGGTAACCACACAGCACTGACAGAGCTCTGGCTCTTGCAGAAGCTGAGCACTTGAAGACGCTGTCACTGTCCTACAATGCCCTGGGCACCCAGGCCCTGACCCAGGCCCTGCAGAGCTTGCCCGTCCGTACCCTCCTGCACCTGGAGCTCAGCTGTGTGACAGCCAGGAAGAGCGACCCTGGGCTCATGGGACCTATGGTCAGGTACCTGACCAAGGTATGAGACAGGAGAGGCCGTGCCCCCAGGGCTGGTTACAGGGTCCTGGCTGGGGAGGTTGGTTGGGGCTCTCAGCCCAGCTTCCAGCTGAGACCCCACCCCACTGCCTGCAGGGTAGCCTGCCCCCGGGGCTGTTTCTTCCCCATTCATATCTAAGCAGGCGCCCAGGTCCGGGCCAGCCCAGGGCCCTCTGCTCACACCTGGGAGGAGAGGCACTTCTTTCTGAGCTCCAAACTGAGATCAGGCTGCTTCTCTCTGTGCCCCCTTCCTGAGGAGGGAGCAGTGTGACAGCTGGGGGCGCCCAGACCCAGGTAACCTGGGCCCCTGGCTGCTGCTTGTGTCTAGGAGGGCTGTGTGCTGTCACACCTGACCCTGTCTGCAAACCACCTGGATGACAAGGCTGTGGGAGACCTGAGCAGGTGACATTGCCCCACTGCCCACCACTCTGAGGGAGGGTCTGTGCTCACCACCTGGGAGCCAGGAGTCATGATCAGACAGGGAGACTGCAGAGGTGGTGTGAGCCCCAGCCACCTCTCTCAAGTACCCCGAGATCAGGACCTTGCTCAGGGTTCTGCCCCACCCCCAGGTCTTAGCACACCCTTCGGACTGGGTTCTCTCTGCAGCACTCCCTGGCTCTTCCCCCTATTGGTGCCCCTTCTTGTCCTGTTTGCTTCAAGCACTTGAACACTGGCTGGCTCTGGGGGGGGTTGGGTATCAACAGGCTCCCGAGCTGGGCCTGGCATGCCAGTCCCAGCCACTGTGACCCTGATGCCTGAGTGCTAGCTAGGGCATACCTGTGGGCCTGTTGGGGTCCCTGTGGCTGTCTTCCCTGACAGTGGGGTGAGCTCCCTTCCAGGAAGCTGAACCCTGCACTTCTACCCATGGTCCCCTCAGCTGTCTCCCTCTCTGCCCCTCACTCATCTCACTGGACCTGTCTGCCAACCCTGAGGTCAGCTGTACAGGCCTGGAGGGGCTCCTGTCTGCTCTCCAGGAGCGGCCCCGTGGGCTCATCTTCCTCAGCCTGTCAGGTGAGGGCCTGGGGCTCTCTCCTCCCACTACTGTGGCTCCTTTCTCTGTGCCCTGCTTGTTTGTGCCCAGGGGATGGGGTCAGGGAGGCGGATATGGTAGGGAAGTGATGCCCCACCCCCAGGATAGAGCCATAAGCCTATGGGGAGCCAGGGGTAGGGGAACAGGGCAGCTCCAGGGAGTGGACCTTAACCTCTGTCCACTGCCTGATACTGGGCAAAAAATGCCACAAGTGGAAGCCCTTCCATGGTGGGAAGAGGGCGTTCAGGGTGGGTAGTCGTGCCACCAAGGGGCTTCCCACCTCTCGGCAGGGGCTGCTCTGGACCAGCTGTGTTCAGCTGGAGCTTTTCCTCCAGGGCATGGCCTCCCCAGAGCTGTCTGGAGGACGACCCACTGTTCTCATTGGCAACCCAGCCAAGACTTCTGACTTCTAGGGTTCACATCTCCAGGGATGTGGAGGGGTGGGCATTCACACGGAAGCCCCTGGGTTCCTCATGCACCCTCCCTAGCCCCAAAGGCCAGGCTGGTTTGAAACTGCAGTGCTGAGGGCTACTCCCCATGCACCCAACACCCAGGTCCTGAGCCTGCAGGGGAGCCCTGAGAATCAAAACCTAGTGCCCTCCTGAGCCCACTTGGACTCCAAACTTAAAAGCTTGGGGGCAGGCATATGATTCCCATTACACAGATGGAGAGGCTGAGGCACAGCCAGAGCAGAGATTGGACTGTTAGTTCCAATCTGGCTATGCCTGGTGTGCTTCCCCAGGGCAAGGGGCCTCGGGGCTACTCGAGTCCAGCCTTTGGGGCCCCAGGGGAAGGAAGTGTGTTTCTTCTAGAGGGCCACGTTGGTAGAGAGAAAACAAAGAATGTGTGCCTTGGGAGCCTGTGCGGGACCTGAAGCAGAACACTTCAATAACCCTGGCACGTGCAGATCCTGCCCGAGCAGTTACCCAAGGCTTGCTCTTGCCCCGCAGGCTGCGCCATCCAGGGTCCCCTGAGCCTGGGCCTTTGGGACACAATTACTGCACAACTGCAGGAGCTGCAGCTATGTGGTCTGCGGCTCACCCCCGAGGACCGGGACGCCATGCGCCGGGTGCTGCCCAGCCAGCCGGGTCCCGGCGTGTGCACACTGGACCGTGGTGCCAAACTCTTCTTCAAACGCCTCTGACGGGCCGGCGTCCCCTTCACCCACCCGCCCACTAGATGCGCCCTGCTGCGGACACTGCGAAGCCCTTAATAAATGAGCCTGCTTCCTCCACCTTTGCTGCCTGAAGTAGGGAGGGTGGGACTGGCGGCTCTCTGCGGGAGGGAAGCTGAGGCCTCTTCCCCGCGGACCTTGCCTACGGTGACCCGGAACAACTGGGATGAGAAGTGTTAGTACTGATTCTTGTTCTCTAAACAAGCTCCCGCGTCTCCAAAGCGCGGAGCCACGCGTGCTCCTCCCGAGCCGCGGCAGGGCGCAGGCGCGAGGGGCGAGCGCCGAGCCATCGATCGGGAGCGGCCCTGGTACGCAAACGCAAACGTGAGGCGCGAGCGTCTGCCTGTCGTCGGCGCGCCCCGCCCCCGGTACCGTCTGCCGGATCCGGCGAGCCCCTCAGGTACCTGGGGCCGGGGTCTGAGGGCAGGCGGTGGTGGGGCCTGGTGACTGGGCTGGGCCTGTCGCTAAGGGGGTCCCTCCAAGGGTGTTTGAGCCCCTCGGTGGATGTCTTTGCTGCCGGCTTGTTCCCCGACGGAGATGGCGCCCTGCTCCGCGGCCCAGGCTGCTCGCCGCGGGTGGGACGTGGCTCTGCGGGGGTCTTGGGGGTCTGGTCAGTGCCAACTCCTGCGCGGCCCGGCGCCCCGCCACTGCCGGGTCCCCTCGTGTCCCTGCTCAGTGGCTGGGCCGTGCGGTTGGTTCGCCTCCTGTCGTGACCGGCGCCTTCCTCCACGGCCCGGTCCCCACCACCCGCTGCTCGGTCCCCACCTGCCACTCGCATTGGTCCTGGCCTCGCCTCCCTCTGGGACACACCTGTTACCCCTGGTGACTGTAATTGTCCCGGTTGTCATCGTCCCCACTGGCTAGCGTGCTGGGCTGACAGATGTTTGCCCCAAATGACTTCCTTGTGTGGCTTCCTGGGGAGCTCTGGAGGCATAGTGCCCAAGGCATCTGAGTGCAGTCCAGAAGGCTGGCAGTTCAAACCCACCAGCAGTCTTGGAGGGAAGATTGGGCAATCTACTTCCGCAGTGGTACCACCTCGGAAACCAAGGAGGGGTGGCTATGAGGCGGGGGCAACTTGACAGCAGTCAGTCTGGGGTTTGTTTGTTTGTGTGGCTTCATGCACTTCCTTCATGCTAAGCGATGTCTTCATGGTGACAGGTCTCCCTTGATGGCGGCAGTCTGGGCTTCTCCCTAAGCTCCGGCTGCCTCAAACCAAACACACCCCAAGCAGGATGTGCCTGGCATCCACCTGCCGGTGCCCAGACCTGTTCCTCCTCTGTCCACTCCCACTTGGATCACCTTGCCGTCATGGTACCCCTGGGCCGAAAGCAGGGGTGTCAGTCTTGACTCGCTCCTGGTGTTCACCCCTATTTCACATCCTTCAGTGGGTGCTGGTGGGTGTCTCCAGAGCCAAAGTGGAACTGCCTCTTCTGCCCTCTCTCCCCAGCCACTGCATCCTCAACTAGGAGGGCCCTCCTGGGACCCCCGTTTCTTTTTCTACGGGCTTTGCCCCCCTAAAGATTTTGCTCTGTATGAACCGTACTGAGCATCCACCCAGCCCCCTGCCCTTCCCCAAGCCTTGGCTTTGGCCTTGTTTCCACCTGGCAGCCCCCTGGGGGGTTTGGTGTCTCCCACTCAGATTCACGCCGAGTCAGTGGCAGCTCACTCCCCAGATCTCTCTGCTGCATCTCTTGAGCTTCCAGTATGTTCCACGGGATCCCAGCCACTCCAGGCCTAGGAGGTGAGTGTGGCCAGGGCTGTCCCAGCTGCAGGGCTGGCAGGGGCTGAGGAACTGCGGAGGATAAGCCCAAGGTTTCATATGGCATCAGGGTGGCCAGGGCTGCGGGGCACAGAGATTATCGCCCTTTAGTTCAGCTGGAGCCTCAGGCATCCTGGTCACGGAGCTGGGGGTGGCTTAGGCCTAAACCTCACAGAGAGCATGAATCTTGCTCATGCCGCATCGCGGCACCATACACCAGGTGCTGTCACCCCATCATGCCGACAAGGGGGCCAAGGAGCAGCGACAGAATGGGGAGCTGGTCCTGGATGTGGTCTCCAGCCCCTAGCCAGCACCCCTGGGCTGGTCTTCCTGTAAGCTGGTGGGGGGCTATAAGAGTGGAGGCAGCTGACTTCTGACCTTACATGGGGAGAAAGAATCAGCATGGCCCAAGGCTGGTTCCTGTGAAGCAGAGGTCAGCAGGCATCTTCCATGGCACTCACTGCTGCTCTGCTGGGTTTGTAACCTGGCAGTGGCAACACAGAACTCACAGACTCTACTCACGGGTTTATCAGGAAGTGACAGGTCCAGGTGTGCTCAGGATACAGTGTCCCATCAAGACAGCTTCTTAGGCCTCTCTCTGGCCCTCAGCCTGGGCTCTGCCCTTTAGCTCGGCTGATAACTGCCCACAGGCCCTCCACTCTGCCAGTAAGCCACCTGCCCAAAGGTGCTCAGCTTTCTCTCTGAGTGACAAAGCCTATGCACTTTCACCTGCCAGTCTCCTAGTTCTGCCACTTTCCATTCTTGGCTCTTCTTTCTTGATGGCAGTGAGATTCCTGCCTTCCCATCTCTGGTTGGCTCTTTTAAGCCTAGCGGGGTGGCAGGACATACCAATCCCTCGTTAGGATTCTATATACTTTATTCACACGGGTGCTCCCCTCAAGGGTGCCACGTACCTTATTTACTTATTGTGCTGTCCAATTTCCTTGGTGAACCACAAGCACCCTATTTGCATAATCCCACCCAGTCATTTGGTGGGAGTTACAAAGACTGTGGCTGGAAGGGGCATATTCACAGCAAGGCAGGGGCTGAGACTCAAACTTCTGTCTTCCAGCTCCCTACACATCTTTAGGGCACAGCACGGGGGGTGGCACCCAGGAAGGGAGCTGAAGTGGGTGGGGTGGGGGGAGCATGTCTGCCAGTCCTCTGTGGCCAACTGCCAGCTCTGCCTGCTCTGTTGCAGCTTCTGGGAACAAGCCTGAGCTGTATGAGGTGAGTGTAATACCACAGCACTTACCATGTGACCACACCCCTGCAGAGCCCCAAGCCATTTTCACGGTGCTGGGTTGATGTACCCCCACTCTCTCCAACAGGAAGTAAAGCTATACAAGAATGCCCGGGAACGTGAGAAGTGAGTCCAGGCCCCCATGCCCATGCCACCTCCTTGGAGCATCTCCTCTGCTTGCCCCCACCCTGATGGTCAGGACGATGGTGGTCAGGCCAGGGAACCCTTCCTCACAGGGTGGGCAGAGCACACTGTCTGCCCCATGTCCCCCTCAGTGGGGTCTGATGGGCTGCATGCCCCCAGGTACGACAACATGGCCGAGCTCTTTGCGGTGGTAAAGACAATGCAGGCCTTGGAGAAGGCATACATCAAGGACTGTGTCACCCCCAATGAGTGAGTCTGTGGTCTGTGGCCAGCACCCTGTCACCCTGTGCCTATCCTTGGAGGACTGTTTCTGCCCTTTGGGGCCTGAGTGGCTGGTGGGAGCAAGAGCAGGAACCCAAGGGTCTGAGCTCACCTTGCCCCTGTTGTCAGGCTTGTGGCTGTACTGAGAGACCCCAGGGGAGGGTTGTGCTTCCCACTGTGCTTCTGGGGGCTGGGTGGGCAGGGGGTGTTTCTCATCTGTGGGAAGGTCTCAGGTAGCCGCCCGGAGGCCTGATGGATGGAGCCTTTCCATTGTGGAGGTGGGTTGGACAGATTCTTCTTGTGAGCTGTCAACAAGGTCCAGGCCCAGAGGTAGATGGCAGTCGGAGTGAAGGGCCGGGCCACGTGGCCAGCCTGGGTTTGTGGTTTGTGGCATGTGTGTCCCCCCCCACACACACCAAGAGCCTTTTCAAGAGCTGTGTCAGACCCCTCATCTCTCTGTGGGCTGGGTGAGGGCTCCACACCCATTTCCGACCTGCGGCCCAGGCCCCTCTCTTCCCAGGAGAGTCTTCCATCTATCTGGACAGCCCAGGGGAGCCGCAGGATTTGTGGCATGGCTGGGCATGTGCTGATGCAGCCCTGGCCTCCCAGGTACACGGCTGCTTGCTCCCGACTTCTGGTCCAGTACAAAGCCGCCTTCCGGCAGGTCCAGGGCTCTGAGATCAGCTCCATCGATGAGTTCTGCCGCAAGTTCCGTGTGAGTTCTCAGCCCTCTGCCCCCTTGCATGGGGTTAGGGGTGCTTTTGGGATAGGCCTCACTTGCTCAGGGCACCATTCCCATGAGGGCAGGCACGCACTCTACTCTCCCTGCAGCTGGACTGCCCGCTGGCCATGGAGAGGATCAAGGAGGACCGGCCAATCACCATTAAAGATGACAAGGGCAATCTGAACCGCTGCATTGCCGACGTCGTCTCGGTGGGCCAGGGCCCGTGAGGGGCGGGGTGTGCGTCCTGAGAGGGTCGAGACTGACTCATTGGAGCAAGGGGTAAGGGGTGGGCAGGCCGTCGCCCTCGGCAGGATCTCCAGGCAGCTCCCCCAGACCTCGGGCAGCTTGTGATGGAGAGGAGCCGTTTCTGGTGGGCATTCTGTTGGAACAAGCAGGGAATCGACCTCCCTCCTTCCAAGCTCCCCTCTGGGGCCTTGAGAGTCCTTGTGGCTGGGATGCTTGGATGAAAGCACGTGTATGGGGCCACATACCTGCAGGGTCATCCCGGGCAGGGGCTCCAGTGCCCCAGGTGCCCTCGGGAGGTGTGGGGCCGGGGGAGCCCCTGTACCAAGATGCTGAAAGGCAGCGAGACCAGGGTGTGGGGAGGAGGGCCCACACCCTGAAGACAGGAGCTGAGGCTGAGGAGGGGCTGGGAGAACAGGCTTCAGAGGTGACCCCACCTGCCACAGAGGTCAGGCCGGGAAGAGGGGAAGGGACATGCTGGTCTAATTCACACCTCTCCCTCAGCTCTTCATCACAGTTATGGACAAGCTTCGCCTAGAGATCCGAGCTATGGATGAGGTGATTCTGCTGGATGGGGCTTGCAGGGCCTCCTGCTTCCTGGGAGGTGGGTGCCCGGAGGCAAGTTCTCAGTGAGGCTGTGATGTCCATAGATCCAACCCGACTTGCGGGAATTGATGGAGACCATGCACCGAATGAGTCACCTGCCCCCTGACTTTGAGGGTCGCCAGACAGTTAGCCAGTGGTGAGTGTCTGGGTTAGTCCTATGAGCCCACCCCTGCCCCCCAATCTGTACCCTGCCCCCACATACACCCCCCTCCCATTGTAATGCCCCCAGGCTGCAGACACTGAGTGGCATGTCGGCCTCAGACGAGCTGGATGACTCCCAGGTGCGGCAGATGCTCTTTGACCTGGAGTCTGCCTACAATGCCTTCAACCGTTTCCTGCATGCCTGAGCCTACGCCCGCCCCACCCCTGCCTGAGTGTGGCCTTCTCAGTGGAGGCTCCTAGTCCCCTGGCCAGTCTCCATGTGTTTTGTTGTCCATGGCATCAGGATTTGAGGTGTGTCCTCAGTCATGAGTCCCCGCCCACCCTCCTTACAATAAAGATGTTGTTCCTCATGCTGTGGGGTCTTCCATCAGCCAGCCCTGTGTGTTCTTTCGTCCTCTGGGCCAGGCTTCCTGGGTCCCCACCCCTGTCCTGGAGAAAGAGTTGCAAGGACTGAGGTTCTTCACTGCCTTCCAAATAGGTGATGGAATCCAGGCTTCTTTCATTGTCTATTTCATCAGGGAGGGCCCAGGCACCGGGGGCAGCAGGCCTGGCTGAGGGGTAGCCTCCATGTTTGTGAAAGGGTTCCACAGCACCTGGGCTAGGTGTACCTGCCTTGAATCCAGCAGAGAAGGCTGGCTGCCTCACCCCCACCTCACTCCCACCTGAGGGCTCATTGAGCCCAGGGCAGGGAATAGCCTACTGCCAGGGAACACAGAGTCGGAAAGAATCAGCTGGAGGTGTGGCCCAGCTGTTGGGCCCCTACATGCCTATGGCCCAGCTCTGCAGGGGTGGGCCAAACTGCCCGGCGTCTTCAGGCCTTCCACGGCAGCCCCTCCTTAAACCATGGTTTACCCAGAGCCAGGGGACCACTAGGCAAGGGGACTCAGTCTACCCTCCTGCCCATCCCAAGTGGGGCCCAGAAGCTTGGTGTCCACTGCCTGTTCTCAAGCACTAGCGCTGTGTGAGTGCCAACGTCACCCTACCCTGGGGAGAGACTCAGCAGGTCACTCCCATGCACCTCGGCTCTGAGGTGCACTTTCACGTTCAGTGATTTGCTTTCTCTGACATCCTGGACTCAAGCATCTGGACAATGGGACTGGGTTGACCTGTCCAGAGGTGGCAGGTGAGGCAGCCAAACAGGAGGAGTCAGGGTGGACTCTTGGCCTTGTACCCAGATGAGTCAGGAAGCTAGGGGAGAGGTGGACACCTTTGGGCTAGGGTAAAGGCACTTGTCTGCCGATGCTTAGACATGAGGCTGGTTCTAGAGATTATTTGAGACAGGGTGGTGTCCCTGCTCACAGTGGATGCCATCCCCCAGCTGCCAGGCTGTCCACAAGTCGCAAGGACCTGCCTGGCTCCTCTCCAGGGATGGGAGATGGAAGGACCCAGCAGAGAAGTCTTGTCAGCAGGGTGGGGGTGGGGCAGGAATCCCTAGAGGAAGCACAAAATAAGATAGGAAAAGCCCCAGTGGGGCTGGCTGGTGAGAAAGGGGGCCGGTGGTCAGGCAGGAAATGGGGCAGGAACCTGGAGGTTGAGTGTTTTGGGGGGTGCATGATGGTGACAACAGCCCAGGGTGGGTCCAGAGTGACAAGCCAATAAAGACACCGAGGTAAAGAACAGGAGTCACGGCTTTTATTATGTGCAGGAGCTGAGACAGGGAGGCCTCAGATTCCCTGCCTCTAGGTTTCTTTTATAGGGTAGGGATTACATCATAATCATGTTATATGTACAATGTTCTATGATTACCGATAAGGCGTTGGAACTAAGGAATACGAAGATGGTGGTTCTTAGCATATCTTATTTTGTTAAATCTCCTAGGGGTGTGATTTTCAATACGCTAATGCCCACTTTCACCTAGGTTCACACAGTTCCAGGGTCAGCAACCTATCTTAGAAGCTACATCCTCCTCCTCTAATCTGAGGGAGAGAACCCCTGCATTTTTTAAGGAAACTCTGGGCATCAATGGGATAGCGTACAGAGGCGCAGGGATGCAGGACGGGGTCCAAGGCCCAGAGGAGGCAGATGGCGAGGGGCTGGTGACAAAGGCAGTATGCTGGGGGGAGTGGAATGGGAGAATGAACTGAGGGGCCATGGGAGGCCTTCGAGGATCACCCCAGGAAGGTCAGGGCCTGTGTGCCGAGCCCGTGAGCAGGGGGCGGCCAGAGGCAACAGAGGCCCGCATGGTCCAGCCCGTGGAGCTGCCCGTGTTCCTCTTCTACCACAGTGACCAGCACCCAGTCCAGGCACCCTCTGAACCCTGGCAGTCAGGAGTCTCGCCACCACTCCCCAAATCCCCTCCCAGCTCCCTTTATGATCCTTGGATGTCACAATGCCCATGTCCCCTGAAGGAACAGTGCCAGAAGGGTCACTGCGTGTGCACGTGTGTGAGTGCAAGCACGGGTGAACACGCGTGTCTCTCAGAGAAGCCCCAGAGCCTGTTGGCCAGACAGGAGCCAGAGCTCCTTGGAGCTGCTGTCCCGCCCTGCCTTGCCTTCGGCGGCACAGGGCCAACAGACTCCTGCAGCCTCACCTCGAGGCTTGGGGTTAGGGTCTGGCTGGGTGGACATGGCAGAGGGCAACCGTGTGGTGTCATCCACCGTCCCTTGATAGGGACATCAGGAGGCATCCTGAGACCTGCGGCACCCATGAGGTTACAGCCATCTGCGGGGGTCGGCTACCTGGGGGCCACCCCTCCCCCAGCCCGACTCAGCAGAATCAGGGTGCCAGAGATAAGGCCAGCCACGGGGTACAAAGGCCACGGGGTACAAAGGAGTGATCAGGCAGGGAGGGGCAGTGCTGGGCCCAGCCCTCCCCTACAGGTCCCAGAAGCCAGCAGCCCTGCCCACAGGTGGAGGTCGGGCAGCTCATTCCTTCCTGTTTTTGCATTTCCTGGGGAATTTACCCTGGAGGGCTTAGGCTTCTGCAGGAGCTTATCTGTTCTCTCCACTCCTGCTCAAGAAATCTCCCCACCTCTGACCCCCAACTGGGCCCAAAGACTCTAAGAAGGTCTGAGTAACTGGGCCGGGAAGGTCTGCTGGGAGAGACAGGAGGAGCAGGGCTGGCCAGAAAGTGGGCTCTGGGGCTAGGAATGTCCCGGGTGGGGCCGGCCTGTGGCGCCAGCCTACTGACTACAATGGCACCATCACCTCTCTCCCCAGACCTCCAGCTCAGGGAAGCCCCAGAAAGTGGGTTACACCAGGGAACACCCCAGGCCCCTGGAAGAGTGGAGAGGGGCCCTGGCCCCTCAGAGGCCCAGGCCTCACTAACTGGGAGGATCCGTCACTGGAACGGTTAATCTGCGGCCCCGCTGGCAGCCAATCACAGCGTCCCACAGAAAATACCTGGGAGAGGTCTTGTGCCTGGGGCGGGTCCCAGCCCAGCCACAGTCTGGTCCCAGCAGCCCTGTGGTCTCAGCCGTCTGACACTAACCTCTCCCCACAGCACTGAGGGTCTGGAGTCCGCCACATGGCTTACCTGTCCTGGCTTGGTTCATTGCTCCTGGCCGTACTGCTGGTGGCAGCAACAGCGGCCGCACCCGCCCGCCTGCTGGCCGGGCTCACGTCGGGTCACGGAACTCTGGACCGCGAGGCACTGGGCGGCCTGTTAAATACGCTAGCGGCCCGTGTGCACTGCACCTCGGGGCCGTGTGGAAAGGTAACAGCCTAATGGGCCCTGACCCTCCCCCACCCGCCTCACCCGGCGACCGCAAAGGGCCCTGGGCAAACTCCAAAGGATGGCATTGGATGGCCAGTGCCACGCTTGACCTGGAGGGGGCAGGCTGAGGGTGGGTGGGCAGGTGGCTGGGGTCCCCACAGCTCTCCCCGGAGTCCAAGGTCCCCCTACCCACCCCCTTGTTATCATGTTGGCTGTGGTCTCAGGAGGAAGCCACTTGGGATGGGTGGGCCCATGGCCAAGGTCCCCTCCTGCCATCCCAGGGAGGTGGGGAAGGGGTGTCCTCTGCGGCCCCAGGCCCTGCCCACCTGCCTCTCTGCCCCCAGTGCCTGTCCGTGGAGGATGCTCTGGCCCTGGGCCGGCCTCAGAGGCCAGAGCTGCACCCGGAGCCCATCCTGCGCGCCAGGGACATCCCCCGCCTCAGCGCGGCCGCTGCCCTCTACCTCAGCGACCCCCAGGGAACTTGTGAGGACATCCAGGCTGGGCGCTGGGGCTCCCATGCCGACCTCCTCCTGGCCTCACTCCAAGGCCCTCAGGCCCTGACCCTTGGCCTAAGCAGACTCCTTCGGGGGATGCAGGCCCAGGCGGGCACCAGGCACTCAGCGGAGGAGGTGAGGTCTGGAGAGGGCCGATGGGGGAGAGGAGAGCAGGGGCCTGGTGGCGACGGGGAACATCTGCCAAAGCCTTCCCGGAAATTCCCAGCACCTAAGGGAGGCTCCAAGGAGCTCTGGTAGTGTAGTGCCTAAGGCGCTTGATTACTAACCAGAAGCCTGGCGGTTCAAACCCACCAGCCACTCCTCGGAAGGAAGGTTGAGCAATCTGCTTCCGTAGAGATACCGCCTCGGAAACCC
>NW_006922161.1:543905-553732 GCF_000298275.1 Orycteropus afer afer
GGAGGGGTCGCTATGAGTCGGGCCGACTCGACGGCACTTAACAACAACAACAACAAGGGAGGCTCCAAGGAGCTCTGGTAGTGTAGTGCCTAAGGCGCTTGATTACTAACCAGAAGCCTGGCTGTTCAAACCCACCAGCCACTCCTCGGAAGGAAGGTTGAGCAATCTGCTTCCGTAGAGATACCGCCTCGGAAACCCGAGGGGTCATTATGAGTTGAGATCGACTTGGTGGCAGTGAATTTGGTTTTTGGTTTAGGGGAGTCTCCAGGGGAGAAAGATTGCCCCAGATAACAGCCGGGAGGGGCCTTCCCAGGACCTGTGGGCTGCAGGGGGTGCCTGGAGGCCTGAAGCCGGAGGAAGCAGCCAGCTGGGGGTGGGGGAGTGGGAGGAGGTGGTGCGGAAGCCAGAAGAGGTCTGAGGCAGCAGGGATCTCAGCGCAGATGCTGGGGAGAGGCTTGGGGTGTTCAGGGAGTGGCAGGCCCTGAGGGTGGATCTACCCTTTTACACCAAGGCCTGTGTGGAAGTGCCTCAGCTGCTGGAGGAGGCCGTGGAGGCAGAAGGTCCTGGGGGTCCCGGCCTGGCCCTGGCTGCCCTCCTAGACCATGTCCAGGGTGGTGCCTGCTTCCACGCCCTGCCCACCCCGCAGTACTTCGTGGATTTTGTATTCCGGCAGCATACCAGTGAGGCCCCCAACATCACGCTGTCTGGTGAGGCCCAGGGCCAGTGGTGCGGGAGGCCAAATCCGGGCCCATGCTGATGTGTGACGGCCATCGGCTGTGTCCTTCTGTCAGAGCTGGCCACCTTGATGCAGCACCTAGGGGTGGGTGGAGAGGCAGAGGCTCACGGATTCCAGGATCATGAAGACCACAGTGGCCACAGCCACCTGGGCAGAGGGGCCATGGGGAGCCACAACCACCAGGGCCCTGTGCCCCTTGCCACCCCCAACAGCAGCTCCAGCGTGTGGGACACGGTGAGCACACTGTGGGCAGGGGTCCTGGGAAGGTGGGCTCCATAACTCTTCACAGCCCCTGACATCCCACCCTGTCACCCAGGTGTGCCTGAGCCCCGGGGACGTGATGGCCGTGTATGGGCTGTCAGAGGAGGCCGGGGTTGCCCCCGAGGCCTGGGCCCAACTCAGCCCTGCCCTGCTTCAGCAGCAGCTGAGCGGGGCCTGTAGCCCCCAACACAGGCTCTCCACCCAGGATCAGCTCAGCCAGGTGGAGAGTGAGTGCCCTACCCCAGCTGTGCCTACCCGGCCATGCTGGGGTGCTGGCAGCATGGGCAGTGTTGCCCGCTTGGGAGAAGTGGGTGGTGGGGAGAAGACACTGAGTAGACAGAGGGGTCATGAGCCCTGGGGAAGGGTGGGAGGGACTGGGGGTAGAAGGAGGCTCTGGAGAGAAGGACAAGGAGGAAAGAGGGAAAGAGCTTTCAGCAGGAGGATCACTGTGAGCAGAGGCCTGGCCTCAGGTGCCCTCCCCTGGCCCTCACTCCCACCCCCTCCAGAGTACCTGTACAGCTCGCTGGCCACACTGCTCATCTGCCTGCTGTCGGTGCTGGGCCTTGCGCTGCTGGCCTGCACGGGCTGCCCTGTCATCACCCACTACACCATCCAGACCTTCCTCAGCATGGCCGTGGGCGCGCTCACTGGTGACGCCCTCCTGCACCTGACGCCCCAGGTTGGCCCTGACCCCCTCACAGGATTCCCCCCTCCCCATCCTCTCCCAGGGCATGGGGTCCACAGGTGGGGAAAAGGGGGGCCCTGAGATGCCCTCTGACCCAGCGCCTCCTCCCCCAGGTGCTGGGGCTGCACAGCCACGACGAGGAGGGTCTCAGTCTCCAGTCTACCTGGCGCCTCCTGGCTGTGCTTGGCGGCCTCTATGCCTTCTTCCTGTTGGAGAACCTTTTCAACCTGCTGCTGCCCCAGAACCTGGAGGTCAGGCTCGGCTGGGCCCTTGGAGTGGATGGGTAGAAGGACAGGTGGGCAGAGATGGGGAGTGGAGGGCCTGAGCTGCTGTCCCCGCAGGATCTGGAGAAGGGCAGGTCCTGCAGCCATGGCCACAGCCACAGCATGTCCCTGCAGCTGAAGCCCAGCCAGCCTCAGCCTTCCAGACAGCCCCAGGAGGGCTCGCAGGCCGACCTGGTGAGCCTGCACCTTAAGGCTAAGGCCCGCCCCACCCGGTGACCTACTACCCTGGCCTCCAGTGCTGCTCTGGGGACCTGCCCCCACCCCTACTCACCTCCCCTGCCCCAGGCTCATGTACATGGACCCCCCTCCAGGTGGCCGTGGAAAGCCCAGACCTGCTGGGCCAGGAGCCTCGGAAACTGAACTCAAGTAAGTAAGCACTTGGGAGGCCTAGGGGTATTGGCACCTGGGCTGGCCAGCCGAGTGCTGTTTGGTGTGGACTGCAGGCTTGGGAGGTGGGAGGGCGGGCCTGGGGATGGGGTCCCCGTGAGCACGGACCAGCCCAGCCGTGCTCCCACAGATTTGCGCCTGCTGCCCTACGTGATCACACTGGGCGATGCCGTGCACAACTTCGCTGATGGGCTGGCGGTAGGTGCCGCCTTCGCATCCTCCTGGAGGGCTGGACTTGCCACCTCGCTGGCTGTGTTCTGCCACGAGCTGCCTCATGAGCTGGGTGAGCGTTGTGGGGCAGGGCTGGCCTGGGGCAAGGTAGGGGGTACCTGGGGCAGCCCAAAATGGGGGCATACCTGGGGCTGGGCCTCTGGGGAGGGAAGGGCAGGGTCCACCTGGGGGTGGGGCGGGGCATCCTTGGCCTGAGCCCCTCTCCTCCCCTAGGGGACTTTGCAGCCCTGCTGCATGCGGGGCTGTCTGTGCGCCACGCGCTGCTGCTGAACCTGGCCTCATCGCTCACGGCCTTTGCTGGCCTCTTTGTGGCGCTGGCAGCCGATGTTGGTGAGGACAGCCAGGCCTGGATCCTGGCGGTGGCCATCGGCCTCTTCCTCTACGTGGCACTGTGCGACATGGTGAGGTGGGGCAGCAGCGGGTGGGGTGGGTCTGGCCCGGGACTCATGGCTGGGCACGGACCGTGGGGCCCGAGCTGGCGGCTGACCAGGCCCCTCTGCTCCCCAGCTTCCCGCCATGCTGCACGTGCGAGACCAGAGGCCCTGGCTGCTCTTCTCCCTGCACAACTTGGGCCTGCTGGGTGGCTGGACCATCCTGCTGCTGCTGGCCATGTACGAGGACAGAATCTCCCTCTGATCCCATTTTGGGCTTTGGTTCTGACCTGCACCCTGGGCTGCCTGGCCCCTGCCACACCTACAGCCCAGGAGCCTTAGAAGGGCTCCTTCTACTGCTCAGCCCCCAGCTTCAATAAAGATGCACCAGCCCTTGGAACAAGGCCTGGCCTCCTCTATGGGAGGGAAAGGTCTGGGGGGGGCCTTTCCCTCCCTCCCTCCCAGCTCTGCTGGGGCCCTTGACTCTCTTGTCTCTTGTTCTGTTTAGGACACCAACCCAAACCCCCTTCCCTGGAGTCAATTCCTACGCACAGCGCCCCTAGAGGACAGAGTGGAACTGCCCACAGGGTCTCCAAGGCTGTCATCTTTACAGAAACAAAGCCCAACCCAAACCCACTGCCCTGGAATCTATTCTGACCCACAGCACCCCTAGAGGACAGAATGGAACTGCCCACAGGGTCTCCAAGGCTGTCAATCTTCAGGGAAGCAAAGCTCAAACCACACCCACTGCTGTGAATCATGGGGCCCATCATACTCCAGTATGACCTCATGTTCACAAAAGTAATTCCATCTGTAATGACACTGTTTCAAACAATGCCACATTCCGAGGGACTGAAGTCAGGACGCCAACATATTTTTGACATAATTCACGCCCTGTCACCTCTCATGATCCAGAATGGCTGCCAGAGCTCTAGTCATCGCACACACCTTCCAGGCAGCAGGAAGGACGTAGGAGGAAAGTAAACAGGGTCAGGGTGTAAGGAAGTTATCAGGTCCAGTGTCTCATTCAGCCAGCACCCAAGCACCCGAGGGGACAGTCAGGTCAGCCACCTGGCAGGCTTTGTGTGTCCACCTGTGCTGGAGCAGCTGGCAGAGAAGGCTCACCTGCCGGGGCAGGAAGGACCATGTCTTTTATTTTTAAATTTTTATTGTGATTTGGGTGAAAGTTTACAGGGCAAATTCATTTTCCATACAGCAGTTCATACACATTTTGTGTGACATTAACTGCAATTCTCCACAATGTAACAGCTCCCCTCCCACTTCCTCCCCATAATTATTTCTTCCTTGTGCCCTTCCCTCTCAGGCACTCCCGCCCCTTAAGCTATCTCCCTGTGCGAACACTGCCCTTCTGTTCTCCCATGATTGATTGCTCCAAGGAGTGTGTCTATCTGATGTAAATGTTCATCCCATATGCCTATCTATTGTTTGGCTGGAAGCCACAGGCGTGAGTTCAGTTCCAGACCTGAAGGGTAACTATGGGCCATAGTCTCAGGGGTCTCACCAGGTTCTATCAAACCAGTAAACCTAGTCATTTTTCATGACTTGAGTTTTGTTCCACATGGTTCTCCCACTCTATCCAGGATCTCCTGCACTGATCCCCCTCCGAGTGGTTGACAGTGGTAGCTGGGCACCATCTAGGTCTTCTGGTCTCATAGTCATACAGGCTGAGGATCGCATGGTGTACCAGTCCCTTGGACTAATTGTTTCCACGCATCTTTGGTTTTCTTTTTTGCTCTGGATGAGGAGAGACCCATCATAGCATCTAGATGGCTGTTGCAAGCTTTTAAGATCCTAGTCGCTACTCACCAAAGTAGGATGTAGGACAATGTTTTTGTATAGTATGTTATGCCATTTGAGCTTGATGTCCCCTGTGACCAGGAAGGACCATGTCTTGAGAGCTCCCTGGCCTGACAGCCTCTGGGGTTCGAGGAAGTCATACCCTCCATCCTAAACCCTAAACATGCAGAGATAGCCAAGAGTTTGGGTGTGTGTTCAAGAGGAAAACCACAAGCCCCCAGTGCAGAGCCTGCCCTCAACGGCCCCCACAAGCATGTCTGGGACAGCAGTAAGCCGTGCAGGCCCAGGGCCATGGGGCCTAAGGTGCAGGGGCTGAGGGAGAATGCAGTTGGTTTTGGGGGACAAAGGCCTCGAGTAGCTTCCTGAAGGGTGAAGTCCACCTCTGGCCCCACTCCCCATGGTCATCCAGGCTCTGTCCAGTCCATTCTAGTGCTTGAGAAGCTCCTCCAGCCCCTCCCCCAGGCACCCTCCCAGATGCCAATGGGCAGGATCTCCCAGGACCCTGCTCCATCTGTAGCTGGCACCACCGGCCCTCCCACAGAGAGTGCGTGTTCATTTCTGAGGGCAGTGGCCGCTGAACACCCTGAGCTTCGAGAGCCACCTGTGGGCCGGCTGCCTCAACATCTCAGGCACCTGTGTTGTGGGGGCGGCTCCAGCACCACACACCAGGTCTTCTGGTCTCACAGTCATATAGGCTGAGGATGCATCATGAACATCTCTCTCACTGTGGCTGGGCTAATAGTTTTATGGCTTTTTAAGTGGTCTGGGTGTGGCCCAGGAATCAGCTCCTGGTCATGCCCAGGGCCCAAGACTCCTGTCTGGAGCCTTATCAGGGACTGGAGTGAGTGAGTGAGTGAGTGCGCTGATTTGCACTCAACGTGAACACATTTCCACGCCATTTTCTTGGGTGCAACTAGCTTGCTTGTTTTATTTCCCCTCGGTATCAAACGGCACGTTTAATTTTACTCATGACATTGTGGTCAGGAACTTGGGGAGGGCGCAGCCAGGCTTGGGGGTCTCACACAGCCGCATGGATGGTCCCTGGGTGCTATGGGGTGGATGCCCACATGTCCCTGCAGAGGGCTGCAGGCTGATGCGGACTGTCCTGAGGCCGGGCTGCCAGCCGGCTCACATTCACGTTGCCTCCCCAGCACAATGTGCAGCCAGGTGGCTTCCCCACACAGTGGCCGGCTTCCCCAGGGGAGCACCCTGAAAGAACCAGCGAGCTGTGTGAACTTTTGCTCCCTCGCACGTTTTTATTGAGGGGAAACGGACACAACATAAAATCAACTGTTGAGAGTCAACAATTGAGTGGCATTCGGTCCATTCACGGTTGTGTTGGGTGTTGAGTACACTCACAACAGCTGTCCCAAAGCTGTGAAAGGGAACCCAGACTCGTTTCGCAGCACCCCGTCCTTGGCGACCACGTGTCTACTTTGTCTGGGTGGGGTCACCTATAATGGCTGTAAATGGAGCACGTGACTCCTTAGGTCGCACTTCTCCCACTCAGCAAGTTTCCAGGTGTGCGCACACTCGAGGCCCGCATCAGACTTCGTTCTTGTGGCTGAATAGTGTGGTGATTTGCTCCATGTGGCCCTACTGGCCGCAGTCCTCCGCTTTGTGAGGTACTGAAAGTTCCAGCCTCTGTGCTTGCGGTTACGGCCCCATTTTGAGTTGTCTGTTATATTGATGTGGGACGTTCCCTGAGTCCTGCCTTAGTTTCTTTGCGGGTCTATATGTGAATGTTCTGGCAAAATTCTCTCTTGCTCTGGATCCTGCATCTGGTTCTTCCAAATCCTGGGACTCAAGACAGAAGCCAGTCATCTGACCTGCCAGTTGGGGTCCGTCAGCCCCTGCAAATACGTGAGTGGAGAGAATCCTCCAGCCCAAGGCCTAACCCACAGATTTGGGACTTGCCAGCGTCCAGCACCTTGTGAGCCGTTTCCTTGGCAGGTCGTAAATTCTATGAGATGTTACAGTGAAACATGGAGCCCTAAGACAGGAGGGAGAGCACTGAAGGCAGGAGGAGTGGTTGATGTGAGATGATGAGCAGTACAGCAGTTTGGAAAAGTTGGACATTTGGGACGTCTATAACCTCCGCCTCATAGGCAGGCTTGTGCTGATCCTTCTAAAAGAAATTATTCAAGCAGTTGGTGTCAGAATGGTGGGGTGTGTTGCAACAGCCCAGACTCACTGGAATATGTGGTTTTGGGAAGAAAATAAATGGGAGAATGAGAAACCTTTGGTTTCTGGATGGGATTAAACAAACAAGCAAACAAACACAAACACCCATGGGTTGAAGCAGCTGCTGTGTTGCAATCAGTTACCAAAAGCAACAGCTCTTCATGAGATTTGGGAGTCGTGGCTCTAACACCTGAGGAATCAGCTAGTTGGATGCATGTGGAAATAGAATGATAAGGAAAGAACCAGACTTACAGTGCCTTGGTTGCTGTTATCACGAATAGCTGCAATGGCAGGAAAAATAATGTAAGGGCAGGTTGTAGCACTGAACCCGGCTCAGACCCAATCTGACCAGAGCTATGACCACTAGTCTCAGGACCCACCCAGAAAGGAAAAACTGTGTTGGAACAACAGGCAGTACCCTCACGACTTCTGGTCACCAGGAAGGTAGTCCAGGAAGGGAACAGGCAAAGCCAAGAAACTATTGAAAGCAGGGGGTATAGTGTAAAAGATCTGCTTCAGTTTGTAGATCGGTGTCGTCAGCTTCCTGGAGAATCTTTACTAAAATAGATTGTGAGAGTGACTAATTTAGGAACGGCGTCTTTAGTTTTGAATACTGCAGAGTGGAAGAGTGTGTTTGGGTTGATGCAAGACCCACAACTTACTATGCAACAGGCACAAATGTTGATCCGAGATCCACTTACAGGGCACGTTAACCCAGAGAGGACAGCCAGTCTGTTGGACTGGATGACATGTGCAGTCAGGTTTGTGTATCCTGAGAAGGGAAACTGCCCCTCTGCCCCTCTGAGTACCCTGGAACACTCCAGAGGAAGCAGCTAATGTGCTGCTTATGCAAGCCATGCTGAAATGGTTTTCTGGTGATAAGGGTGTTCACCCAATGAGTATGCCCCTTACACAGGTCATGGCAGATATGGTAATCAAGAGAGCTCCTTCTACATGGGCACCCCATGTAACCATGCTACTGCAAAACCATTCAACAATCCGAGAAGCCGTATCAGGTCTATTAGCACAACTTCCCCACATGGGTCTTATAGATACAAGAAACTTAAGGGTGATTAGAAGAGTTTGAAGAGGCAACAGCAAGTCAGGGATTTTTCAATGCTTACTAAGGAATGGGATGAAAGTAGCAGACATTGGTGGAGTGGAGGGAAATGTGCTAATGTAGCACTACAGGAGGTTGGGTGGACCGGAAACTCCTGCTGGTCCCCTGACATTAAAGAGGACTAAACAAGTCCATTCTATTCACTCTAATGGGGAGGAATTTAATGATGGGAAGCCCTACCTGGGACCAGTTGAAACAGAGGTGCATCTCTTTGATGAAGATATGGACCCACAGGGTGCCAGTCTAGCTTAGAGACAGATGCACTTGTGTGGGTAAAATGGCCCAGGATGGGGAAGAGACCTTTTGGGGGTCCTGGACCCAGAAGCCCAACGTACTGTTGAGACAGATAGGGCATACTGAGCTTCTGATTTAGTAGTCTTGCTGCTGGAATTACAAACCAAGCCCTTAGGCAAAAGAAGTTACATTTCAAAAGCCCCTGGAGCTTGACCAGTTGTAAAATGCTAATAAACCTCCTGAGTCGTCCTTCAAGTCCCTCACCAAGTGCAGATTTGGAATCATTAGCCCCTGCAACCATGCGAGAGTGAGGAGAATCTTCCAGACTGATGCCTGACCCGTGGATTTGGGACTCGTCAGCCTCCATTGCTGTGTAAGCCATTTCCCTGTCAGTTTGTGAGTTCTGTGAGACATTGCAGTGAAAAATAGAGCCCTTAGACTGGTTCAAATGCCTTTTCTGCATCTATTGACATGATCATGTGATTCTTTTCCTTTGTTTCACTTACATGATGGGTGACATTCGTTGTTTTTTCTAATGTTGAACCATTCTTGTATACCTGGTATGAGTCCTACTTGGTCATGATATATTATTTATTTATTTATTTTTTGTATGTTATTGGAGTCTATTGGCTAAGATTTTGTTGAAGATTTTTGCATCTATATTTATGAGGGGTATTGGTCTGTAGTCTTCCTTTCTAATGGTGTCGTTGTCTGGTTTTGGTGTCAGGGTTATGCTTGCTTCATAAAATGAATTTGGGAGGATTCCATCCTTTTTTTATATTCTGGAATAGTTTGAGTAGGATTGGTGTCAGCTCTTCTCCGAATGATTGGGAGAATTCTCCAGTGAAACCATCTGGGCCAGGACTTTTTTTTATAGGTAACTTTCTTGTGACTTATTCAATTTCTTCTTTTGTTTTGGGTCTGTTCAAATTTTCTACACCAGTCTGTGGTAGTTGAGGTAAGTAGAGTGTTTCTAGAAATCTGTCCATTTCTTCTCAGTTTTTAAATTTGTTGGAGTACAGTTCTTCAGAGTCTCTTGATATTATTTCTGTTGGTTCTGTTGGGACAAAACACCCATTTCATTGTGACATCACCTATTCATGTCTTATTCCTGTTATTTGCATCTTCTCTTTTTCCTTTGTTAAGTTTGTCACTGGTTGGCTGATTTCATCAAACTTTTCAAAGAACCAATTTCTAGTCTTGTTGATTTTTCCTATTGTCTTTCTATTTTCTGTTTCATTTATTTCTGTTTGAATCTTTATTATTTATTTTTTTCTGGTGACTGTAGGCTTTTTATTTTTATTTTGTTTTTGCTGCTTTTTTAAATTATTGGAGATGTTGGATTAGGGTGTTGATTTTGGCTCTTTTTTTTTTTTTTTGATAGACAAGAGTGAATTTAATTACCAATCAATTGGAGAATGACAAACAGCATAAAGAAATATTAAAAGAACAGGCCATTTCCAGAAAAATAAATTACAAATTTGAATAACAATATGCAAAGGTCCTCACTATAATT
>NW_006922161.1:557067-575386 GCF_000298275.1 Orycteropus afer afer
ATTGGTTTCCCTTGTCTTTGTTGAAGAGGGTCTGTGCAGTCCTTCTGCCTAGTCCGCCATCTTGCCGGAACTCCCTCTTTCTTATTTTTGATGAATGCATCTATTGATAATAAAGCATCCTCTGATCACTGCTTTTGCTGTATCACAAAGATTTTTGTATGTTGTGTTTCATTCTCATTTGATTCAAGTAATTTTTTTTAAAATTTTCATTCTGATTCGGGTGGAAGTTTACAGAGCAAATTCATTTTCCATACAGCAGTTCATATACATTTTGCTTCATGACATTGACTGCAATTCCCCACTATGTAACAGCTTTCTTCCTACTTCCTCTCTGTAGTTACCTCTTGCTTGTGTCCTTCCCTCTTATGCACTCCCACCCCCTCTCCACCAGCTATCTCCCTGTGCAAACACTGCTTTTCTTCTCTTCCAATATTGATCATTCCAAGGAGAGTATCTACCTGATGTAAATGTTCACCCCATATGCCTGTCTATTGTTTGGCTAGAAGCCACAGGAGTGACTTCAGTCCCAGATCTGAAGGGCAGCTAGGGGCAATAGTCTCAGGGATCTCACCACACTCTATCAGAGCAGCAAATCTGGTTGATTCAGGAATTTTTTTAATTTCATTTTTTATTTCTTCTATTACCCAATTGTTTTTAAGGATGGTATTATTCAGTTAACATGTGTTTGCTCTTTTTCTGTTGGTTTTCCTATTGTTGGTTTCTAATTTTATAGCATTGTGAGCTGAGCAGATGCTTTGCAGTATTTCAATGTTAAAATTTACTGAGGCTTGCTTTGTGGCCTAACATAAGATCTATCCTGGAGAATGTTTCATATGTGCTGGAAAAGAATGTATATTGTGCTGCCGTTGGGTGAAGTGCTCTGCAGATGTCTATAAGGTCAAATTGGTTGACTGCATTGTTTAGTTCTTCTGTGTCTTTGTTGAATTTCTTCAGACTACATCTTTAATCTTCATCAGTAAGTGCTTCAAGTCATCTTCACTTTCAGCAAGGAAGGTTGTGTTGTCTGCATATTGCAGGTTGTTAGTGAGTTTTCCTCCAATCCTGATGTCACATTCTTCTTCACATAGTCTAGCTTCTCAGATTTGATTCAGAAACTGTCCCAGAACAGGGCTTAGTCCAAACTGAAAGGAGTAATGATCTTCTCCAGCAGTGTCGAGAACAGGAATTTAGAAGGCAGTGAGGGGGTTTCCAGTAGGGCAGTTACAATGACTAAGTCTTAGATATGCCTTTCTTTGAGGGGAGGCTGTGTCTTGGTTTTATAAGCACACTTGGAGGAAACTGTTGAAGTCTTGTGTGATGAGTCAGCAACATTTTTCAATGTCAAGTTTTTTTTTTCCAGGAATGTTCCTGAAGTTAGAACACTTTAAATTTTCCTGTTCTTCTGTCAAGTTTGTATCTGACACAAATGGGTCATTCTGATTTCTGGTTCTCAGAAAGTTTTCACATCTGGCATGCACGGCCATTATTTACTTTTTTATTGTGTTGAAAACATACACACTGAAATATCTACCAACACAGTTTTCACATTTACAACTCAGTGACATTAATGATACTTTTCATGTTGTGTCACCCTTATCTATATCCTGATTCAAAATATTCTACTACCATTGACATATACTCAGTGCCCTCCAAAATCTCCCCTTCCCCCCTCCCTCCTGTCCCTGTTTAACCATTAATAATCTTTGGTTCCTACGTACGTACGTCTTTCATATGAGATCATACAATGTTTGTCCTTTTGTGACTGATTTATTTCACTCAACATAATGCCGCCATTTTTTTTTTTTAGTTGTGATTTGGATGAAAATTTACAGAGCAAATTCACTTTCCATACAGCAGTTTACATACACTTTGTCTCATGACATTGACTACAATTTACCCCAATGCAACAGCTCCCCTCCCCCTTCCAATAGTTACCTCTTCCCTGTGTCTATCCCTCTATGCACTCCTACCTCCTGAGCTATCTCCCTGTGCATAAAGAGCTCTTCTTTCACCCATGATTATTCTCTCCAAGGAGTGTATCTACCTCAGGTAAATGTTCAACTCATATGCCTCTCTTTTGTTTGGCTGGAAGCCACAGGCGTTTGTTCAATTCCAGACCTGAAGGGCAGCTAGGGGCCATAGTCTCAGTTGTTCCACCAGGCTCTATCAGACCAGTAAGGCTGGTCCCCTCTTTTTTTTTTTCCCCCCAAATCATTTTGAGTTTTGTGCCACATTGTTCTCCCTTTCTATCCAATCCAGGATCTCCTACATAGATTCTCCTCTGAGTAGTTGACAGTGGTAGCCAAGCACCATCTAGTTCTTCTGGTCTCAGAGTTGTATAGGTTGAAGATCGCATGGTGTACCAGTCCCTTGGACTAATTGTTTCCATGAATTTTTGGCTTTCTTCATTCTTCTTTATTCTTGATGAGGAGAGACCCATCATTACACCTAAATGGCTGCTTGCAAGCTTTTAAGATCCCAGTCATTACTCGCCAAAGTAGGAGGTGAAACAATGTTTTGTGTAGTATGTTATGCCGATTGAACTTGATGTCCCCTGCGACGATGGTCCTGAGCCCACAGGTTCAATTACGTGTTCCCTCTGGGTAGCTGGGTGTGATCAAGAAGTGACTACAAACTTGTCCCTTGTTAGCTCTACTATACACCTGGGAATTCTCACAGAACATACAACTACACTTGTAGAACCATTGTCTGCCAATCCTACACGTAGTCTTGGGTGCACTCCTCACTGCACAGACATACCTAATAGTTCAGCCTGTCCACCCATCTATCCACCCATATACCCATCTTTGCCTTCACTAACAATGCAGTACTGTATGTGCAAAAGGGTTCATCTTTGTTGTATGCACCTCCCATGTACCTCTCTCTGTCTTCCTCTTCCTCAATGCCACCATGTTGATCACTCACATTTGGTACATTGCCCTTCTCTTCACCCAAATCAATACTTATCTCTACCTATCTAACAATGTTCCCTATCCTCCCCTCCCACCCCTGGTAACCAACAAAGAAAATTTCCTTCCATATATAAACCTTTCCTGGACTTTGACAATAATGGACTAATACAATTATTTGTCCTTCTGTGATTGACTCACCATAATGTCCTCCAAGTTCATCCACATTATGTGGTGTTTTGCAGATTCTATGTTATTCTTCAGGGTTGCACAGTATTTCATTGTCTGTACGTACCATAGGTTGGTTATCCACTCCTCAGTTGATGGGACACCTAGGTTGTTTCCATCTTCTGGCTATTGTAAATAGTGCTGTGATGAACATGGGTGTGCATATGTCTGTTCTTGTCACAGCTCTCACTTCTTTAGAATATATGCCTAGAAATGGAATGGCTGGGTCAAATGGTATTTCTAATTCCAACTTTTTAAGGAATCACCATAATGCTTTCCACAGTGGTTGGACCATTTTACAGTCCCACCAGTAGTCTATGAGAGTCACAATCTCTCCACATCCTTGCCAGCATTTGTTATTTTCTGTCTTGTTGAACTTTGCTACTAGTGCTGGGGCACAATGGTATCTTATTGTTTTGATTTGCATCTCTCTAATGGCTAATGATCGTGAGCATTTCTTCGTATGTTTGTTGCAGCCTTTGGTTTTTATTGAAAACTTATGACACATACCACATTAGGTTTATCCATGTTAACACTTGGGTTGTTTCCATTTTTCGGTTATTGTGAACAGAGGTCCGACAGACATGGGGTGGGTGTGCATGTACCTCTTTGAGTTCTTGCTTTCTATATGCTTTGAGTATGCACCTAAGTATGGAATTGCTGGGTCTTTTGGTTATTCTAAGGAGTCCTAGTGGGGCAGTGGTCAAATGCTCTGGTGCTAACCAAAAGAGTGGCGATTCAGATCCACCAGCTGCTCTGCAAGAGACATATGTAGCAGTCTGCTTCCATGAAGATTATAGTCTTGAAAATCCTATGGGGTAGTTCTGTTCTGTTGGTAGGTGCTGTGGAGTTGGTTCCAACTCACAGGGATCCAATGTATAAGATAAAGCTACTCAGTCCTGCTCCATCCTCACAATCATTATTATTTTTGAGGTCATTGTTGCGGCCACTGTGCCAATCATCTCACTGAGGGTCTTCCTCTTTTTCGTTGACCCTCTACTTTACCAAGCATGATATCCTTCTCCAGGGACTGGTCCCTCCTGATAACAAAGTATGAGAGACGAAGTCCCACCACCCTTGTTTCTAAGGAGTATTCTAGCGTAGTTCTTCCAAGACAGATTTGTTTGTTCTTCTGTCTGTCCGTAGTATATTCAATATTCTTAGCCAACATCAACACCACTGCCCCACCAGGACTCCTTATTTTGTCCTATGGGGTTGCTATGAGTCAGAATCCACTCCATAGCAATGGGTTTGGTTTGGGTTTGTAATCCAAAGGAGCCAGCTGGTGGCCACGTGGTTGCCAATTTAAACCTACCAGGTGCTCTGTGGGAGAAAGATGAGGAGGCAGTCTGCTTCTGTAAGGATTACAGTCTTGGAAACTCCATGGAGTTCTTTCTTCTTTGCCTATAGTGTCTCCAGGAATCAGAATCTACTCCACAGCAACGGGTTTCTTATTACTGTTATTCCGTGTTTCCTTTCTGAGGAGTTGCCAGGCTGTTTTCCACTCGTTTGATTTCTCATAATGCTGTTTCCATGTCCACAGACTGGTGTCCTGTGCTGATTCCTGCAGGTGACTGCTCAGGCGGTCCTGGCTCAGGGTCCTGGGAGCGGTGAGCAGGCGGGGCGGACGTCGTCGCCTCGCTGTAGGCCAGGAGGGGCAGTGTGGAAGCTCAGAAGCCCAGCGCTAGGCGGAGCTTCCGGCGGCCCACACGCCCGTCCCCGCGAGCACAACGGTTGTCCACAGCGCCGGCCGCGGCGTGGTTCCTGACCGCTCTGCGCGCGGAGACTGCCGGGGAGGCCACACGCTGCGCAGCGAGGGCGGGTCTCCTCGTTCCGCGGCCGAGACCCTCCCCCGCGGCTTCTCCTGGCTTAGGCGAGGGCTTCCCCACTGAGTGTCGGGGGAGCTTGGGTCTTGAGCCACCGCCCCTCTTTTCTGCCAGGCTCCACGCCATCCCACCCTGATCTGAGACCGCTAAATTTCTGTGTTCCAGGCGCAGAGTGAGGAGCCGAAGCACCCGTCCACCAGGAGCCGCTGTCGCCCTTGGAGTCGCTCTCGCCGCGTCAGGGCTGCGCAGGCGCAGGAGCCCGGAACCTTGGTGGCCGGAACCTTGGTGCTCAGTTTCCGCGTTCAGCCGGGCCGTGTTCGTCGCTTTTCCCAGTCCTCCTCGAGCTGGCTCGCACAGACAGGTGGGCGGGCGTGAGGAAGGCGGCGGCGCAAGGCCGAGGAGGGGACGCCGGCATCGGGGTCCTGCGCGGACGGCCCTGCTCACTGTTTCCTTGGGTCTGCGCAGCTCGGGCTGAGCGCCATGTACGCCGTGTACAAACAGGCGCATCCGCCCACCGGCCTGGAGTTCTCCATGTACTGCAACTTCTTCAACAACAGCGAGCGCACCCTCGTGGTGGCCGGGACCTCGCAGCTCTACGTGTACCGCCTCAACCGCGACGCCGAGGTAGGCCGGGGTCCGGCCGGCTGGGGGCGGCGCGGCTCTGTGAGGCGGGCACCGCCACTGCGCGAGGAGCCGGACTTCGACCGCGATCTGTCGTTCTCAGAGCCGGTTCTCAGAGTCGTCGGGTGTAACGGAGACTGGGCAAGGTGCTTCCTCAGAGACACCGACTCAGAAGCCCAGGGAGGGCCGCTATGAGTCGGGCAGCCTCGACGGCAGTGGGTTGGGGTTGCGTTGAGCCGGTCTTGACTCGTAGCAGTGTACACGCGGGCTGCCCGGCCGCGCTTGCCGTCACTGCCGTGCGACTCGGCCGCCCGGTTGCACCCGGGGACGCGGAGCCCGCATCTTTGGCCGAGCATCTGCTGAGTGCCGGGGGATAGGAACCCGGTGGTCGGTGGAGACTGCTCCCATCCAACTCCACGCAGCCAGACAGGGTGCAGGGCGGCAAGGAGGGAGGCGGCGTGCTCCCGACGCTCGGCAAGGCCCCGGACAGGACGTTCCCGGGGCAGGGCCTGGGCTTCCTCGGTGCAAGCTGACCGTACCACCGGCCCCAGTGTTCGTAAATGGCTCGTGCCGGTAGAACAGCGGTTCTGTGCTGTTGGGTCACGGATGGATTGGCGTGTCTGGAGGTGTTTCTGTTTCACGCATGGGAAGTTGTAAACTGAATGCAAAGACAAACGTTTGACTAGAATTCATTGTGAACCGTATCTTACTGTTCTGACTCACGTACAAGTTCAACTTAAAGACGAACTGGACTGGTACTCGTTTGTGTCTGGGTACTGTCTGTGTGGGGACACACTGGTAGCAGTTTCAGTAAAGTGTATTACATCCCCAGTAGAGGAAGTAACTGAGGTATTTTGGTTGCCCGAGTGCTGAGAGGTGGTTCAGGAGGGCTTCTTGCAAGAGGCCACATCTTAGTTGTTCTTGAAGGAGCGGTAAGACTTAGCCAGGCATAGGGGAGGGGAGGGTGTCCCAGGCAGAAGCACCCTTGCACAGGCCAGAGACAGTTGAGGGTGGAGTGTGAGGACGAGGATCATACTCAGCATGACTGGAGTGTAGTGTGGACATGGTGGTGGTGGGGTAGAGAGCAGACTGTGGTCAGGACTGGTCCCCACAAAGTAGTGAAGACTCACTGAAGGGTTCTGAGCAGGGACTGTTGTAGCCAAAAGGGCAGCCAGAGGGAGCTCTTTGGGTTCTCTGCTGTGGCTCTAACAGAAGACATGAATGGATGGCTTGAACAAGCAGGGATTTATTCTCTTACAGTTTAGGAGGCTAGAAGACTGAGTTCAGAGTGCCAGCTCTAGGGGCTGGGTGAGAGCCTCTCGACCTTGGGCTTCAGCTCTGCCTTTTGCTCCCAGCCACCGGAGCTAACTCAGGTAGCTGCTGTCTGCTGAGGCTGACAAATCCAAGGGTGACAAATGGCACAGAGCCAAGATTAACAAACAACATGACAGGCCACTAGTTCAAGTCCAGAGACAGTCCCAAGATCGGCAGGAAACTTGGCAGGTCGCTGAATGATGACTCGGCTACATGCAGGGTCCAAGTGTGCCAAAAAGCGCAGAGACCTTTCTCAAAGCTGCTCCTTGTATGTTGGAAGCAGACCTCATCTCCAAGGCCTCCTCAGCGGCTCACGGCAGATCCCACCATGGAGCTGATGACCAGTCTCCTCAGGGGGAGCACTATATCCAGCTGCCCAGCCGCTCAGCCAGGCCCAGCCAAGTTGACACACAACCTAACTCTCACAGGAGCTGACCTTGTTGAGCTCCTGTGTGTGTGTATGTGTGTGCGCGTTGAGTCTGTGTCACTGTGCTGCTATTTACACGAGGAGGCAGACAAAGTGGAAAAGGATGGAGTGTTCCGGTGAGAACTTTGTGAATGAACATGTGTTATCAAAATAGCCATCTTGGTTTATCTTGCTGTGAGACAGCCATTTTGAGCTCAGTAATTGGCTTTCATAGAGGTCAAAACTGAAAAAGTCATCTTGCATCAAGCTCCGTGTTGAGTGAATGGGAGCATCTTTGGCTCTTGGTACTAACTCTTGAAACTGGTCTTTGGGCTCACCTTCCAAATATTCAAACAGTTTTTTAATTTTCACCAGTAAAGTTGCCTCTTTCTTCTTGCCAGTCAGCTTTTATGCAAACGAAATTGTTATTGTTATATTTTTAACAAAGAGATTGAAGACTCACCCATTAAAATTCATTCATCTTTTAAACAGGAACTTAATAAGTGCCTGCTGTATGTCAGGCTGAGAGCCCTGGCCGCTCACTGAAAGGTTGGTGATTCGAATCTGCCAGTGGCTCCATGGGGGAAAGATGAGACTGTCAGCTTCTGTAAAAATTGACAGTCTTGGAAACCCTATGAGGCAGTTCTACTCTGTCCCATAGGGACACTGAGTTGGAATCCACTTGACGGCAGTGGGTTTGGTTTTCTGTTTGATGTGCCAGACATCTCAGCCAATGTTAGGGAGCGGCAGAGAGATGCCTGCCCTACACGGAGCTTGTATTATGCAGATAATCAGACCACAGACAAGCCATGTGGCCTGCGCGTAGGAGGTGTCAAGTGCTATGGAAGGAGCTCAGAAGCAGGAGCAGGGAGCCCCCTTGAGAAGGTGTGATTGAACAGGTGAGGGGCGAGCCCCTGGATGTCTGGGGAAGAATGTTGCAGGTAGAGGGACATCTCGCAGAAAGGTCCTGGGGCAGGAGTGTGGCTGGAGCAGAATGACTGTGGGGTGAGAAGGGTGAAAGGGCAGAGATCCTGGGGCCAGTGTAAGGATGGACTCTGAGTCCAGTGGGGCCCTGAGGCAGAGTCTTCCTCAGAGCAGTGACCTGCCCTGACTTGGGCTTTACAAGGCCACTGTGGCGGTGGTGCTGAGAACAGAGTCAGGCAACCGAGAGGTGACACAGTGAGGGGTGAGGGGTGAGGGGTGTTGGTGTGTGGCTATGGAAGAGAGGGGTCAGGGCAGCACCAGGTCATGGTCGCAGCAGCGGGTAGGGGTGAGGTTGATGTGGTCATGCTCACCTGTGTTTGTGCAGTAAGGGGCCCTGAGCACCTGTGAGCGTGGGGTGCTCTGTGCTTTCCCTGCTCGGGATTTGCTGACCTCCTGGACCTGTGGGTTGATGCTGGTCATCGGCTTTGGGAAGTTTCTGGCTGTTAATCCTTCAGATGTTGATCTGTCCTCTTGGCCTCCCCTGCTCCTTTCCTTCAAGTGTGTTTCCATCATGTGACCGTGTGCCCAGGTCACATGTTCTTTGTTGTGTTTTTCTCTACTTTGGATATATTCTAGTGAGTGGGCGTCAGGTTCATGAATTCTGCTTTAAAATTTTTTAAATTTCACACTCTGTATCTTATTTGAATGTAGAAATGCCCTTGATTGCTGCATATCCAGCAACCTTGTTAAGCTCTAATTCTAGTAATTGTTGGTAGACCATTTTCCATTTCTGTGTACACCACAGTCGTCTACAAAGAACAGTAGCTGCCCCCCAACCCACCATCCTCTTGGCATTTGTCTCCTTTTCTTTCTTGACTGCACTGGCTGGGACGTCTTGCGCTGTGTTCTCCCGATCGGAGAGGGAGAGCTTTAATGGTCAGTCAAGAGGACATTCGCTGTAGGTGCATGAATGGGTGCCGAGTGTTAGCGAATGCTTTTCCTGTCTGCCAGACACCCACATGGCTTTCTCAGCACTGACAATGTGGTAAATGAGATTGGCACATGCCGGGTGGTAACTGCAGTCCTGGAGGTAACCTGGTGGAGGCGCAGGACAGCTCAGGTGCTGACTCAGGCTGACGTTGTGCCTCGCGTTTTGGGTTTTGTGTGTGTGTGTGTGTGTGGTTTTGTTTTACTGTTGGTCATTTTGTAAACGTTTGGTGGAATTTGCTGGGAAGTCTGGAATTTTCTTGGTTTGCTGAGAGGTGAGTGTTGCACTCAGGGAATACCCTCACCATCTGTGGTATTGTCACCTGGGCGTCCTAAAGCCGGAGCTTCCCCCAGGGCCCTGTGTGGGTGTAACAACTGTGGTCTTTTTCATTCTGTGTTTACAGTTTTCCTTTGCCTTGAAGGGATGGTGAATAACTGTTTGTGGATTTTTTTTTTCCCCTAAACTTTTTATGGTGATTTAAGGAGCTCTGGTGGTGTAGTGCCTAAGCATTTGACTGCTAACCAGAAGGTTAGCGGTTCAAACCTACCAGCTGCTCCTCTGAAGGAAGTTGGAGCAATCTACTTCTGTTGAGATTTACCGCCTGGGGAAATGGGAGACTTGACAGCAGTGAGTTTATTGTGATTTGGGTGATATTTTCCAGAGCACGTTTGTCTCGCATCCTGTGGTCTGTACACGTCTTACCTTGTGTTGCTGTGGGGCTGTGGGTTGGTTGGTTTTGAATGTATTGAGTAGCCAGGAGCAAGGAGCCTCTTCCAGTCCTGGATGGGGGAAGGCTCGGGAAGGTTATCTTTTCAGGGCCTGGCCAGGCCACAGCTTGCAAACCTATGCAGCAGCCTGGCCACACTTACTCCGTTGGGTTTGGAAGGCGAGCGTTCTGCCTTCCGGGTGGGGCGGTCCGATGCCTACCGTGCTGGGTGGAGGCGCCTCAGGACTCCCAGCAGAGTGAGGGCTCCTGCTGCCTCAGCTGACTGGCCCCGCCATCATCTCCTCAGAGAAAGTGGCCTGGTGCCTGGGCCATGACGTGTTCCGTCGCTGCCCTCTCTTCTAGGCGCTGACCAAGAATGACCGGAGCACAGGTGAGTGAGGAGGCGTGGCTGCCAGGCCTTGCACCTGCTGCAGTGGATGGTGGTCCAAGCCCACACCCATCGGCCTCTTTGCAGAGGGGAAAGCCCACCGGGAGCACCGGGAGAGGCTGGAGCTGGTGGCCTCCTTCTCCTTCTTTGGGAACGTCATGTCCATGGCCAGCGTGCAGCTGGCAGGTGCCAAGAGGGATGCCCTGCTCCTCAGCTTCCAGGATGCCAAGGTGGGCTGGCCAGCAAGTGGTGGGAGTGGGGGCGAGCCACGCAGGGAGCAGGGGCTGGTGGTGGGCACAGTCTTGACCTTTGTCCCTCCAGCTGTCAGTGGTGGAGTATGACCCAGGGACCCACGACCTGAAGACACTGTCCTTGCACTACTTTGAGGAGCCAGAGCTGAGGGTAGGCCTGACTGGCTCCCCCTTCAACCTGGCCTCCATGTCCCTGGGATCAGGGTCCTCCCACCTCAATGTCCCCGTGATTAGGGTCCCCAGCCTCAGTGTCCTCCAGCGTCGGCATCCCTGGGGTCAGTGTCCTCCAGCTTCAGTAACCCCCAGCCTTGGCATCCCTAGGGTCAGGGCCCCCAGCCTCGGAATCCCAGGGTCAGGGCCCCCAGCCTCAGCGTCCCTGGGGTCAGTCCCCCAGCCTCACTGTCCTCCAGCCTCAGCATCCCAGGGTCAGGGCCCTCCTACCTGTGACCTGGCTGATGCTTCCTGCCTCCCAGGATGGGTTTGTGCAGAATGTGCACACACCACGGGTGCGGGTGGACCCCGACGGGCGCTGTGCTGTCATGCTCACCTACGGCACGCGGCTGGTGGTGCTGCCATTCCGCAGGGAGAGCCTGGCCGAGGAGCACGAGGGGCTCATGGGTGAGGGGTGAGTACTGTGTGGACGGACAGTGGGTGCCTGTGTTCTGGGGCCGAGGGGCTCTCCACCCACCTGTTGAAACCCCGTGCCCCTAGGCAGAGGTCCAGCTTCCTGCCCAGCTACATCATTGACGTCCGGGCCCTGGATGAGAAGCTTCTCAATGTCACTGACCTACAGTTCCTGCATGGCTACTACGAGCCCACCCTACTCATCCTGTTTGAGCCCAACCAGACCTGGCCTGGGTGAGGCTGGGCTCACTGCCCAGCACGGAGGGGCCTGCAGGGTGGGGGAGGCAGCAGGAGTGGAGCCTGGAGTGCTGACACTGCCTGTGCCCCCAGGCGGGTGGCCGTGCGGCAGGACACGTGCTCCATAGTGGCCATCTCTCTGAACATCACGCAGAAGGTCCACCCTGTCATCTGGTCACTCACTAACCTGCCCTTTGACTGCACCCAGGCTCTGGCCGTGCCCAAGCCCATAGGTGAGGGGCCAAGGGCTGCAGGTGGAACAGGAGCTGTGGAGGCCAAAGCTGCCCAGTCCCATCCACTCCCTTCAGGCAAAGGGGGAAGGTGGTTGGGTGGGATGGGGACTGTAGGGTCAAAACCACCCAGTCTTGTCCATTCCCTCCAGGTGGGGTGGTGGTGTTTGCCGTCAACTCGCTGCTGTACCTGAACCAGAGTGTGCCCCCTTACGGCGTGGCCCTCAACAGCCTCACCACAGGCACCACTGCCTTTCCCCTGCGTGAGTGAAAGAGGCCGTGGGTTGGGGGGCGGAACCACAGGGCAAAGGTGCTGGGGCCGTGGGCCATGGGCCAAGAGCTATCGACTGGCCCTGCTATGCAGGCACACAAGAAGGCCTGCGGATCACCCTGGACTGTGCTCAGGCCGCTTTCATCTCCTATGACAAGATGGTTATCTCCCTCAAGGGTGGTGAGATGTGAGTCCCTAACTTGACCCTCCCCACCTCCAGCCCTGTCCCCACAGTGTCCATCTCCCCCACCTCCAGCCCTGTCCCCACAGTGTCCACCTCCCCCACCTCCAGCCCTGTCCCCGGTGTCCACCTTCCCCACCTCCAGCCCTGTCCCCACTGTGTCTACCTTCCCCCCAGCTACGTGCTGACTCTCATCACTGATGGGATGCGAAGTGTCCGAGCCTTCCACTTTGACAAAGCAGCTGCAAGCGTCCTTACCACCAGTGTGAGTGGGGGCAGGACAGGAAAGTGGGGCTGGCTTCTGGGCTGCTGCATGCTCTCACCTCCCATCCTCCCTAGATGGTCACCATGGAGCCTGGGTACCTGTTTCTGGGCTCTCGCCTGGGCAACTCTCTCCTGCTCAAGTACACAGAAAAGCTGCAGGAGCCCCCAGCCAGCACTGTCCGTGAGGCTGCCGACAAGGTGGGTGGCTTGGGGCTGGGGGCTAGAGGGGCAGGTCCCAGGCCGCTCACTGCCCTCCCACCCACAGGAAGAACCGCCCATGAAGAAGAAGCGGGTGGACGCTGCTGTGGGCTGGTCAGGTGAGGGGCCAGGGGTCAGGAAGACCCAGTGGCTGTGGATGGGAGTCAGGTGGTACAGGTGGACTCAGGGGCTCTTGGTGCTACAGGGGGCAAGTCGGTGCCTCAGGACGAAGTGGATGAGATCGAGGTGTATGGGAGTGAGGCCCAGTCAGGCACGCAGCTGGCCACCTACTCTTTTGAGGTGAGGTTGGGGCCGGGGTGCCCGGGTACCCATCCCCCACAGCTGCCCACCTCACTGCTTCTGTGCCCTCAGGTGTGTGACAGCATCCTCAACATTGGACCCTGTGCCAATGCCGCCATGGGCGAGCCTGCTTTCCTCTCTGAAGAGGTGCTTAAAGGGGATGGAGGCGGGGGGAGGGTGGTTCTGTGAGGGTGGTGGCCCTCATCCCCACTTCTGGTGCAGTTCCAGAACAGTCCTGAGCCAGACCTGGAGATCGTGGTTTGCTCTGGCTATGGGAAGAACGGGGCCCTGTCGGTGCTGCAGGTGTGTGGCAGGCGGGCGGGACGGGTGCACCAGACTCCTGACTCCTGGACTAGGCTGACCCCTCTCACCATTCACAGAAGAGCATCCGGCCCCAGGTAGTGACGACCTTTGAACTGCCTGGCTGCTATGACATGTGGACAGTCATCGCTCCTGTGCGTAAGGAGGAGGTAGGTGTGGCCCTCGGGCCTGTGGGCGCGTTTGCCTGGGAGTTGTGTGCCCAGAGAACCGTGTGCTCTGGCTGAGACCTCAGCAGAGACGGACTGTTCTCCTAAGTGCTCTTGGGGCTACCTGGTGGGGCCCCCCCACCCTGTGGGCCCCGCTTCCTTGTGGGCCTTGGGGCATGCAGGCCTCCCTGGCCGTGCTCAGGTTGATGGCTTGTCCTGAGCTGGCTGCTCAGCAAAAAGGGGCTGGGAGGACCAGATGTGGCTCCTTGCTCCCTCTGTGCCCTCACAGGATGAGACTTCCAAAGGGGAGGGCTCAGAGCAGGAGCCCAGTCCCCCCGAGGCAGAAGAGGAGGGAAAGAGACATGGCTTCTTGATCCTGAGCCGGGAGGACTCCACTATGGTGAGGGCGCCCAGGGCCCAGGGCCTGGGGGCTACCGGGTCCCCATTAGGGGCCCCCTTATTCACCACTCTGCTGCCTCAGATCCTGCAGACCGGGCAGGAGATCATGGAGCTGGACACCAGTGGCTTTGCCACACAGGGCCCCACAGTCTTCGCTGGCAACATTGGGGACAACCGTTATATTGTGCAAGTGTCACCGCTGGGCATACGTCTGTTGGAAGGAGGTGGGTGAGGGGGGTCGGGTGCATGTGTACTGCTGAGAGGAGCAGTTGAATGGGGCCGGGCACATGTATACTGCTGGGAGCAGTGAGCGGTGAGCGGGGCCGGGCACTGTGTACTGCTGAGAGGAAGGGGTGAGTGGGGCCGGGAGTGTGCACTGCTGGGAGGAGGGGGTGAGCAGGGCCGGGTGTGTGTGCACTGCTGGGAGGGAGGGAAGTGAGGGGCATGTTCTAGGGTCAAATCACTGCCCTCTGGTGCCCACAGTGAACCAACTGCACTTCATCCCTGTGGACCTGGGCTCCCCCATCGTGCACTGTGCCGTGGCCGACCCCTACGTGGTCATCATGAGTGCCGAGGGCCATGTCACCATGTTCTTGCTCAAGAGTGACTCCTACGGGGGCCGTCACCACCGCCTGGCGCTCCACAAGCCCCCGCTGCACCATGTAGGCCTGGTCTAGCGCACCTCACCCTGCTGTCCCCACCCTGTTGTCCCCTCACCCTGCCGTGCTGAGCCTTTGTGTCTCCCCACAGCAGTCCAAGGTGATCACACTGTGTGTGTACCGTGATGTCAGTGGCATGTTCACCACAGAGAGTCGCCTGGGTGGGGCCCGTGATGAGTTGGGAGCCCGGAGTGGCTCAGAGGCTGAGGGCCTGGGCTCGGAAACCAGGTGTGTGTGTGTGGGGGGGGACGCAGGGGGTCTTGGGGCTTGGCCCTGTGACAACCCTGTGACATGCCACCTGGTTTAGTCCCACAGTGGATGACGAAGAGGAGATGTTGTACGGGGACTCGAGCTCCCTCTTTAGCCCCAGCAAGGAGGAGGCCCGGAGGGGCAGCCAGCCCCCCGCTGACCGAGAGCCTGTGCCCTTCCGTGCTGAGCCCACCCACTGGTGCCTGCTGGTGCGGGAGAATGGAGCCATGGAGGTGGGTGGACCCTGTCCTGCAAGACCCAGCCTGGTCCCACCCCCACCTGTGCTGGCTGACCACTGCCACCCTGCTCCTCTCTAGATCTATCAGCTCCCTGACTGGCGGCTGGTGCTGTTGGTGAAGAACTTTCCTGTGGGGCAGAGGGTGCTGGTGGACAGCTCCTTCGGACAGCCCACCCCTCAGGGCGAGGCCCGCAAGGAGGAAGTCACACGCCAGGGCGAGCTACCCCTGGTCAAGGAGGTGCTGCTGGTGGCACTGGGCAGCCGTCAGAGCCGGCCCTACCTGCTGGTGAGGGCGGGGGCCCCCCTGCTGCCCCCTCACAGTCCCACACTGCTGCCCCCCCATTTACCGCACCGACGGCCCTACACTGCTCCCCTTAGGTGCACGTGGACCAGGAGCTGCTCATCTATGAGGCCTTCCCCCACGACTCCCAGCTCGGCCAGGGCAACCTCAAAGTCCGTTTCAAGAAGGTGCTGGTGATGTGTTCCTGCCTGGGACTGGGGGGTGGGACGGGGTCAGGGCGGGGGGGGGGGCAGGGGGGCAAGGCCTCACACACCCTCCCCCAGGTCCCCCACAACATCAACTTCCGGGAGAAAAGGCCGAAGCCATCCAAGAAGAAGGCTGAGGGAGGTGGTGCTGAGGAGGGGGCTGTGTCTCGGGCCCGTGTGGCACGTTTCCGCTACTTCGAGGACATTTATGGCTACTCAGGGGTAGGGCAGGCTGGCCTCGGGTGCCAGGGCATGGGCGACGAGCGGCTGGCCACCTCACACTGCCTGCTCCTAGGTGTTCATCTGCGGCCCCTCGCCCCACTGGCTCCTCGTGACTGGCCGGGGAGCCCTGCGGCTACACCCCATGGGCATCGATGGCCCCATTGATTCCTTTGCTCCCTTCCACAACGTTAACTGTCCCCATGGCTTCCTGTATTTCAACAGACAGGTAGGTAGGGGCCGCTGTCTACCCTCACCAGTGCTGCCTGGGCTGGTGCTGGGATGAAAGTCCTTCCTGAATCCCAGAGCCAGCTGGGGGCCAAGGACAGTGGCATGGACCTGGGGCTTCTGCCAAAGGAGCTGGGGGTGGAGGGTGAGCTGCCGGGTGGGCTTGCCCCTGGGACCAGCATCCAGTCACGGCTCTGGTGGCTTGTCTGCCCAGTGTCACTCTTGCCCAGGTCTGGCAGTCTCTTTGAGGAACCAGAGCATGGTGGTTTGAAGCCAGCTGTGTGGGGACCAGTCATGTATCCTCTGAGCCTCAGTGTCCTCATCTGTATTTGAGATGGGACAGTTGCTACTTGGGCCATTTGAAAACGAGCTGAGTTACAACCTGGGGGTATTCACGGGGGGCTGGGGGACACACACACACTGTGTCACCCCATGTGGGTAGGAGTGTCTGGGCCTCATGTAGTCCTCTTAGTCTCATCTGTGTGGCCCCTTGCCTGGGCCCCCAGTATACTCCAGCTGCTGGCCGCCTGCCTGGTGCCCAGCACCCACAGCCCAAGGAGAGAGCTCTGCACAGCTCTGAACACCCACTGCCCCGGTCCCCTGGCTGCAGCAGCCGACAGTACAGCCAATGCAGAAGGCAGGCCTCCAGGTGCCCTGGGACCATCCACTCATGCTGCTGCCCTGTTGCCCCAGGGTGAGCTGCGCATCAGCGTCCTGCCTGCCTACCTGTCCTACGACGCCCCGTGGCCAGTCAGGAAGGTCCCACTGCGCTGCACCGCCCACTATGTGGCCTACCATGTGGAGTCCAAGGTCTGACCCCCCCCCTCACCTCGGGTTCTGGGCCTGGCCCTGCCTGGCTGCTGATGCCTGGCCCCATTCCCAGGTATATGCAGTTGCCACAAGCACCAATGCACCCTGTACTCGCATCCCCCGCATGACGGGTGAAGAGAAGGAGTTTGAGACCATCGAAAGAGGTGCGTCCCACCTGCAGCCATCAGGGCACCTTCCTGACCTCCGCTCCCCGTGACCACCACCCCTCACCCTCTCCCCACAGATGACCGCTATATCCACCCTCAGCAGGAAGCTTTCTCCATCCAGCTGATCTCTCCAGTCAGCTGGGAGGCCATTCCCAACGCCAGGTGGGCCTTGGCCCTGGGACGGGTGGGCCTGGGCTGTGTGTGGTGGGGTGCATCTTTACAAGTCTCCCACCTCAGGATTGAGCTGGAGGAATGGGAGCATGTGACGTGCATGAAGACAGTGTCCCTGCGCAGCGAGGAGACCGTGTCAGGCCTCAAGGGCTATGTGGCTGCTGGCACCTGCCTCATGCAGGGGGAGGAGGTCACTTGCCGAGGGCGGGTAAGGCTGGGCAAGTGGGGGGCAGGGGAGAGGCATCTCGTGACCCTGTGCTGTCCCTACATGCTGTGGCTCCCAAATCCTTCAGATCCTGATAATGGACGTGATTGAGGTAGTGCCCGAGCCTGGCCAGCCCTTGACCAAGAACAAGTTCAAGGTTTTGTATGAGAAAGAACAGAAGGGGCCAGTGACTGCCCTGTGCCACTGCAATGGCCATCTGGTGTCAGCCATCGGTCAGAAGGTGTGGCCTCCCCCAGCTCCCTTCACCCCTGAGAGCCGGCTCCCCTGCACTCACCCTGGGCTCCTTGCCCCAGGTTGGCTCCATTCACCCTGCACCCCTGGGGACCAGGTCCCTTGAGCCCCCCCCCCCAGGAGTTGCGCTCTTGCTCCCCCTGAGCCAGCTCCCCCCACCCCCCAGATCTTCCTGTGGAGCCTGCGTGCCAGCGAGCTGACGGGCATGGCCTTCATCGACACACAGCTCTACATCCACCAGATGATCAGTGTGAAGAACTTCATCTTGGCTGCAGACGTCATGAAGAGCATCTCACTGCTGCGCTACCAGGAGGAGAGCAAAACCCTGAGCCTCGTGTCTCGGGTACCTGGGGGGCCTGTCCAGGGCTGGCAGGGGAGGGCTGTCTGGGCAGGGCTAGCGAAAGCTGACCTGACCTCCCTGCCCCTCTGCAGGATGCCAAGCCCCTGGAGGTGTACAGCGTGGACTTCATGGTGGACAACGCCCAGTTGGGCTTCCTGGGTGAGCAGGCGCAGCGGGACTTGGCAGGCATGGTGGGACTCGGGCTGGGCTCTGCGGGGGTGGCCGGCTGACCATCTCTGGCCTGTTCTCCCCAGTCTCTGACCGAGACCGAAACCTCATGGTGTACATGTACCTGCCAGAAGGTGAGGGTGCCCTCCCCCTGGGGTGGGAGGAGTGGGGGCCCTGGCAGGTAGTGACCACAATCTCTGCCCAGCCAAGGAGAGTTTTGGGGGGATGCGTCTACTGCGGCGGGCTGACTTCCACGTGGGTGCCCACGTGAATACCTTCTGGAGGACCCCATGCCGGGGTGCTGCTGAGGGGCCCAGCAAGAAGTCAGTGGTATGGGAGAACAAGCACATCACGTGGTTCGGTGCGTGGGGCGGGTAAGGGGAGGCAGGGTAGGG
>NW_006922161.1:575520-585994 GCF_000298275.1 Orycteropus afer afer
GGGGTTGGTGGGTGGGGGAGACAGGACCAGGAGGGGGAGCGCAGCCCCAGCTCACGTGCCTGCCCACAGCCACCCTGGACGGCGGCATCGGGCTCCTGCTGCCCATGCAGGAGAAGACCTATCGGCGGCTGCTGATGCTGCAGAACGCGCTGACCACCATGCTGCCCCACCATGCCGGCCTCAACCCCCGCGCTTTCCGGTGGGTGCCCCCACAGCACACGGGCCTGGCCCATATTGCCCCACAGCCCCTTAACTTCCTGCCCCCCCCCCCCCAGCATGCTGCACGTGGACCGGCGCATCCTGCAGAACGCGGTGCGAAACGTCCTTGACGGGGAGCTGCTGAACCGCTATCTCTACCTCAGCACCATGGAGCGTGGGGAGCTAGCCAAGAAGATTGGTACCACGCCTGACATCGTGAGCACTGGGGGTCTCTGCTGGCCGCCCCGCCCCCCACCAGTCCACCCCCCACCCCGCCTCACCCGTTGCTCCTGGTCCCCTAGATCCTGGATGATTTGCTGGAGACGGACCGCGTCACGGCCCACTTTTAGCCCCACGGGAGATGCTGCCACCCCCATGTGCCTCCAGCTCCTCCCATTCCCACTGCACCCCACCTCTTTTGTATAAAACACAAAATGATTTGACTAGATTTATTTGAGACAATGAGTGTCATCGTGGGGCTGATAGCCACTGTCGTTGAACCCACCATGTCCCGCACGTAGCTGGGCTGTTTTAGGGCCTAGGGCTGAGAGACCACACTGCCAGCCTTGGGCACTGCCCCCAGGGGTGCAGCTGGCAGTGTGCTGCGTCCCTAGTCCCTGCTGTCCCACCGTGGGGTCAGCCTAGGTCTCCAGGTACTCGTATAAGCCCTCGGGTTCCTCCATGAGGTGCACCTGCACCAGGGTGCGGACTGCCAGGGCCGTGAGCCGCATCAGCAAGATCTCCAGCCTGAGGCGGGCAGGTCACAGGGTTTGGTGTAAGTCCGTGGCTAGGCCGCCCTGGGCCCCAGCTGTCCACGCCACCGTCCACTCACCTCAGGGCTACTTCGAACTTGAGCGTCTCCCACACAACCTTCATTTGCCGCAAGAAGCTGAAGCGGTAGATGCCCTGGTGCGAGGCGCCCACCAGGCGGCTCCAGCCCTTGACGGCACTGCCCCAAACACATGTGTCAGCCTGCGCTCCCCTCCCTGCTCCTGCCACATGCCCCCAGGCCCCAAGAGCCACCCACCTCTTGGCCATGAGGAAGTAGCGGTCCACGGGGGCACCGAGAGAGGTGTTGAGGGCGCGCACGGTGTTGATGTTGCGGAGCACGAGCAGCATGGCCCGTGGCAGGGCCTTGAGCACTCTCATGATGTCCTCGAAGTGTTCGCGAGCCATGTCCTGCATGTAGGCGGCCTCCTCACGGCTCAGCAGGTGTGAGCGCCACAGCTGGCCCAGGCGCACCGGCCGCTGCATCAGCACCTCACAGAACAGCAGGTAGTCTGCGGGCAGGTGAGTGGCCCTGTGGCCCCGCCCCGGACCTGGCCCCAGGCCCTGCAGGCACCCTCACCTTGCACCCCAAGTGTGGCAGCGTGCACCTTCATTGATGCGTCGTCCCGCAGGATGATGGCTCGCCATAGCTGGCACAGTGCCGAGCGGTCCCTGCAGGCCGGCACGGTCACCCGGAGGGCCTGGGGCAGGCCAGCACGGGAGCCCCACCCGGCCCCACTCACTTCTCATCCAGAAACTGGTAGAGCCCGTGGTCCAGCAGCACCAGCTCCGCCTTCCCGTCCAGGCCTTTCCGCACCAGAACTAGAGACAATAGCTCACGCTCGCACCCGTGCCACCCAGTACCCCACCCGTGCCACCCGGTACCCCATGCCTTGCGCCCGTGCCCCACAGCCCAGCGCCTCTCCTACTGTTCCCAGGGTGCGGGTCTGAGTGGATGAAGCCTGTGTCAAAGATCTGTTCCGCGAAGACCTCAATCAGCTTCCGGGCGACCTGGGGGGAGGATGGGCAGTGGAGCTGGGGCAGAGGTGGGGTCAGGGCCGCAGCTGCCACCCACCACACGCCCCACTCACGTCCTTCTCCATCAGACCCTGTGCCTTGAGGGCCTCCAGGTCGTTGGCCTTGGAACCTTCGCAGAAGTCTGCGGTCAGCACACGCTGGGGGACAGAAGGGGCTGGTTCCGCCGCCCGGCCTCCAGCCTGCATGCCCGACCCGCCTGGCTGGCCCGCCCACCTTGCTGGTCTTGTCCCAGTGCACACGGGGCACCACAACATAGTGGAAGTGTTGCAGGTCCCGCGCACAGCGCTCCGCGTTGCGGCCCTCCTTCTCAAAGTCCAGCTCCTGCGCCAGCGTCCCCTTCAGGTCCTGGGGGCCACACGGCATCAGGCCGGCGCCGGGCAGCTCCCCCCACCGCCCGCAGAGGCCAGCCGTCACCGTGGTACCTGGAGGACCCAGCTGAAGCCGAAGCTGGGGTGCATGAGCCCCACCAGCTGCAGCAGCAGCTCCAGGGTGTAGATGTCCCCGTCGAACCGGTCCCGCAGGTCAATGTACTGCACCTGGGAGGACGCGGGCAGTCATGGGGCTGCACACCCCACAGGGCCCCCTGCCCACCCCCCACCACGCACCTTCACGGCCACGTCGGTGCCATCGTGCAGTTTGGCCCTGTGCACCTGGGCCAGGCTGGCGGCAGCTATTGGCCGGTAGTCAAACTCCTGGAATATCTCGTGGGCCGGCGCATGGAAATCCTCCAGGAAAAGCTCGTCCACCTGCGTAGGGGCCGGTGTAGCCAACGCCCAGGGCTGTTGGCCCTGCCACCCTGGGCATCACAGCGAGCCCACCTCCCTGCCCCACGCTCACCTCCCGGAATCGCCGTGTGAGGGCTCTGTCCTCCAGCACACGCAGGGTCTTGATGTACTCAGGGGGCAGCAGGTGGTTGAAAGAACACAGCCCCTGGCCCAGCTTGATGTAGAGCCCCCCATTGCTGATGGCCCCAGCCACCAGGGCATCGGCTGACCGCTGGTGACATGCAGACATCACCTCCACGTACCTCGGGCTGTTCTGACCACAGGCATGGGGAAGCGGTGGGGTGGGGGCAGGTGGACCACCCCCTCCCAGCCTGACCACTGCAGTGGCTCCTGTAGGGCACCCATCCCCTCAGGGCAGGAGGGCCCTGGGGACCTCAACCAGGCCCAGTCCCAGGCCCAGACAGGGGACACACCTCATCCACACCCTGCAGGAGGATGTTCGTGCACCACCAGTAGTCCAGGGAGATCTGCAGGCCGATGCGCAAGGACCTGGGTGGGGGGTAATCAGAGGCCACTGGGCTGGGGCAGCCCCCCTCCACGCCCTCAGGGGAGGGGCAGGGCCCGTGCACCCCTGGACGGGCCCTCAAGCACAGGTGCCCAGGCAGCCAGAGGGGCTGGCCCCAGCCCAGGGCGCAAGAGTCCAGGCAGTCCTGACATTATTCCCAGTGGCTTGCATCCACGCCACCTCCCCATCCACTGGACACGACCTGCTGGGTGCCCAGGCGACATGGGAGGAAGGGGTGTGTGGGGGTACAGATGTGTGCTGGGACATAAGGAGGGCAAGGGTGGGCCCGGAGGTGGTGTCCCAGATGCCGGGGTGGGTGGAGCTGAAGGCTTCAGGGCAGAAAGAGGAAGCAGGTCTGCTCTGAGACCCCAAGTAATGTCTGGAGAAGGTGGAGTGCACCCGGGAGGGGCATGGTCAGTGTCCAGGCACCAGAGGGGTGGAGCCCCGGCAGAGAAGCTGCAGATAGAGGAAAGGGAAGGGGACTGAGGGCCCCTAGGGCCAGTCGTGACCCGGCACCCCAGCAGTGGCTGGTGTGATCTTAGCAACCAGGTGCCACTTCAGGGTCCCCACAAAGAGCCTTGGCACCTGTGGCCCCCTGTGAGGAATCGTCTGACTGCCCAGAGCACGTGGGCAGGACTCGCCCTCAGTGTCTTTGCTGTAGGGAAGAGGCTAGTTTGTCAGTAACGGGGCAGGCAGGGTGCTCACCTGCAGCCTACGTCTGCCACACCTGCCTGTTACCCCTTTTGGAAAAGCAGCTTACTTTTCATTTAGAAGCTGCCTGTCCACTCAGCCTGTCTGTGGGGGGGGGCAGGAGGTACATGCACACACATACACGCATGTACACGTGAGACCCCAGCATGACCCATCAGAGCCGTGTCCCCTTCTGGGAAGACTGCAGCAGCAGTGGCCATGTGCCCACATGCACCCTGAGGGCCCATCTGGGACCAAGGACTCTGCCCTGTGGGACGCGGACCTTTGCTGCACACTCGAGATGTTGACACTTGTGGTTCTTTACCGTCAGGGGCCTTCACGGCCACGTGGAGCTGGGTGAGGCTTCCCCACGTGCCGGCTGATGGACTGGCGGGCTGGGGGCTGGGGTCTTGTGCAGAACAAGCCCCTTCCCTGGCTGCCCAGGTCAGATGGCCACCTGCCAGACTTCACCCTGGGTGCAGGATCAGGGCAGGCGTTCACACTGGCTGACTTCTCTTTCATTAGACTCATTGTATTAAAATCCTTTTGTAATAAAAGTAAGTCACATGAAAAATTCCATAGACTTTTGTTTTAAGGGGACAAGGGGCTTGCCTGACCACAAGCATGACTTCTGCGCCTTCTTAGTCTGGCCCGAGTTTGGGTGCGGGGATGCACAGCAGGGCCCCAGGCATTTTTAGGGCGGTCAATGTTCCCTATGATACTGGGAGACTGGACACACAACACAACGTGTTTGCCACAACCCACAGGTGGGCTGCAATGCAAACTGTGGACTTGGTAACCATGTGTGTGCTGGCTCATACAGTGTAACGACTCACCACAAGATGCATGACAGTACTGAGAGGACACGGTGCAGGGGAGGGGACATGGGGCAGGGGAGGGACTGCTATAGAAGGGGACACTGCAGGGGAAAGGGCACTGCAGGGGAGGGGCCACAGCACAGGCCACACACAGCATGGGAAGAGGACCCTGCAGAGTAGGGGACACGGTGCAAAGGACAGTGCGAGGGAGGGGACAGCACGGGGGAGGGCAACAGCGCGGAAGAGGGACAGGCCCAGGCCCGCTGTGTTCGCTATACAAGCCCCCGTAAGCCTCCGGCTGTGCTGATAAAATTGCTTTAAAAAAAAGCCAAGGTGTGCCACTTCCCTCCTCTCTGAACGAGCTGGGCCAGAACCGCTAGGTGGCAGTGCTGCCCCACTCAGAGCCTGGATTAGGAGGGGCCCCAGCTGGAGAACTGAGGTGGCAATGGATGGCCTGGCTGCGGGAGCCCAGCAGGGCAAGGGGGCACCCGGCAGGGCTGTGGCTATGCTGGGTCACACAGCAAGTGGATGTGTGGGGAACAGGGGCAGAGCTGCAGGCTGGGGAGGGGAGAGCTGGAAGGAACCCGTGTTGGATGGGACTGGGGATCCTGTGCACACGCGCAGATTCTGGGCCAGCGAGGAGCGAAACACTCAGAAAACACGCAGGCACGGCCCCAGGAGACAAGTGCGAACGGCCAGCAAAAGCCCGCCCACCGTGCACACGCAGCTGCTCACAGCAAAATGCTGTCAACTTTGTGTCTGAAATCGTTCATTATAAAACATGGGAGATAAAGGGGGATCCCAAGTCAAATCTCCGACAACAGTAGCAACAAAACAACAACGATGTGGACAGACAATAACCCACTGGATAATACACACTCACGTGTCCACAGCGATGTGAACAGTGAACGGGGAGAAAATTCCTCCTCATGGTAGACTGCAATCACCAGCACAGAAGGGCTGGCATGCCACCGCCACCACCCAGCAATGCCAGGTAACAGATACTCAGCTAAGGAGCACCGGAAGTGGGAGCAGGAGGCCACTGGCAGCCTCATCACAGCTGCCCGGCTAATCATCAGTGACAAGGGGCTTCAGAGCAACGAGCCCTGGCGGACAGCACCTGACAGGACCCAAGCGCAGCAGCCTCCCTTCTGCGGTGCCGGAGACACGTGGCAGAACCTAACCACGAGGAACCCAGGCAAACCAACCCAAACGAAGCCATCGCAGGGTCGGCAGGATTTGTTTCTGGAAAGGGCCAGCCAGAAGTACCCCAGGCTCTGGGGGCCACCTGGTCTGTGTTGCCACCGCTCAGCTCTGCCCCTACCACAAAGGTGCAGCCACAGGCAACGTGTGCACACACAGCAGGCTGCGTTCCAGTGGAACTATTTACAGAAGCAGGCACTGGCCATGTCTGGCCAAGGCCTCTCGTTTGCTGACCCTGCTGTGTAACATATTTGCCTTGTAATTGTTGAATGTGTCAAGTCCCTGAAAGCCACGGAGACGCTGAGGAATCGCTCCAGATGTCACACCTGTCCATGAGCCCGGACTGGACCCTTCTGCTGGGTACCAGGTGACCCCAAGTGGGGTCTGAGGGGACCAATTTGCTGTTGGGGTCATGTCAGAGAATGCTCTTGTTGACTGGACAGACACACTATAAAGATCCAGGGATAACAGGGCACATGGACAACTGACCCTTAAACGGTTCAGGAAGAAGAGAGAAAAACAGGATGAACCAAACCAAAGTCTTGTGTCTTAGTCTCACAACTTTACTGGATGTCTGAAATGATTTCACAACAAGAATGAAAAAAAGAGCCCACAGATGATTAACAGTATTAAATGAAATAAACGGGAGGAGCAAGCAGCCAGGACCAGGATACAAGGGGAGCCCTGCCCTACTGCTCCCCTAATAGTCTGAGTGCAGGTTGTGTGCCCCGTCCCGACAGCTCCCCTTCCAGACTCTGTCTAGCGCACCATACCTTGTGCCTGCCTTGGGCTCCCAGTCCCCAGAGCCCTGAATTCTGTGCCTAAACGGGGCTCTGTGAGGACCTGCTCTCCCAGGAGGTCTCCGAGCACCAGGAGACACAGAGACCCAGACAGAGCATTCGCCCCAGGACCAGCTAGCTGCACCTCAGCATGTGTACTTACTCTCCCCCCAAGTGGGCCACCACGGAAGGGCCACAGGCAACACACAGACAGCCCCAGGGCCCACCCACACGGGCCCCTGGGCTGGTGAAGAACCTGGACAGACACAGAGATCTCCCAAGACCTGCTGACGTGGACGGTAAGGAGAGCAGGCCAATCCGCCAACCGCACTACTCAGGGAGGTAGGGCTTAGAGACACGACCCCCCCACCTCCAGGGACTCAGGCGCAATGAGCTCCTGTATTTTGTCCTCAGGCTGGAAATCTTCACCCATCCATCCTCCTGGCCCTTGTCCATCCATCGTCCATCTACCCATGGGCCCATCTGTCCATCCACCCATCTGTCCGTTCACCCGCCCGTCCCACCCATATATCCGCTCATCTGTGTCCATCCGCCCATCCATCCATCTACCCATCCATCCATCCATCCATCCACCCACTTGCCCATCTGTGCACCCACCATCGGTCCATCTACCCATCCGTTCTCCTACGCATCATCCACTCAGCCATCGCTCATCTGTCTGTTCATCCACCTGCCTGTCAGTCCACTCACTTTTGCATCCATCCATCTCTATCCATCTGTCTACCCAACCCCATCCATCCACCTGTCCATCCAGCCAGCCACCCACCCTCCCCTCTGCCCCCCCCCCCGCCCCTCTGTCTGCCCACCCACCTGTCCACCTGTCCATCCATTCACCTATCCATTCATCATGCCCCTGTCCATCCATCCACTTGCCATATGCCCCTCAGGCAGCAGATTGAATCTAAACAAGTCCACTCTGTGGTGCTCCAGGCCCTATGGGTCCTAAGCAGCTGCCTCTGGAAGGCGGTGCCAGGAGCCAGAAGAGCACAGACAGACGCCCTGGTGGCCTGAGGCCTCTGACCGAGGTGCATGCAAGACAGACACAGGTAGTACCCTTGTGCTCAGTGAACTGAGGGCTCCACTCAGAGCCAGAGAGGGTTCCCAGGCACCAGACCTGTGGCTGCAGGAGCCCCGGGGCCCGACCAGGAGCGGAGTATACAGGAGGAGGCCACGGGCAGGAAACGCCCAGCAGAATCTTGTACCGGGAGACAAGGGGGATAAAAGGGCCCCAGTGAAACCGTTAGCTGAGGCCCCCCAGGTCAGGGCACATCTGGACATCACCCACCAGGAGTGGGTGAGAAAAGCAACCCTCCAGTCTGTGCCCCAAACCTCTCTTGTCTGGAGGCCAACTCTGGCCTGGGGCTCCATTGTAGGGGAAGGGCAGGGAGTGGTGAGGGGGAGGAGGGAAGGGGAGGGATTGCTTGACAGCCCAGGGTTGGGTGGGAGGAGGAGCAAGCCCTGTGGAACCCCTCCCCCAAGGCTGAGGCCTGTCTGAGGGAGCTCTGTGGGAGCTGCGGTCCTCAGCCCCAGAGCCACGTGGGCTGTCTGCAAACCCCCTGCCCCACAAGCACTTGGAAGGCAGCTGCAGCCCCTCCTGAGCTGACCCCAGGACACGTGATCAGGGGCCCCAGCCACACGAAGGCCAGCCTGAGCAGCCCACACAGGGGGGACCAGGCCACGACATTCCCACCCCAGCTGGCTGCCAGCTAACCTGCTGAAACGGCCAACGCCATCCACCACGAGCCGCATCCTTCTCCTCTCCCGCGCCTCTGCGGTGAAGTATCGGACGCCAAGCAGCAGGGGCACCCCCACCACCGTGGTGGACACCATTTTCTTCCACAGTGGCTTGGGGCGCCCAGAGCTGGAGGGGAGACAGACACAGGCCCTGGTCACTCCTCGACTCTGACCCGCCCTCTCCCGCTCCTGCCAGAGCAGCCTCCTGCCAAAGCTGAAGCTCAAGACACACACTGCACGTAGCCGGGCCCCGCCAGCGTGGCACACGGCATTCCCGCCCGCCCCTGCACTCAGCCAGGGCTCATCTATGAGCACAGCATGTCGCTGTAACGAGCCAGCGCTGCGGCCTGAGCATCCAGCGTCCCCCCGGCCACGGCGCTCCAGTGACACCGAGGGCCTCTGAGTGGCCCTTCTGCTGGAAACACCTGCCCTCTTCTCTGGCGTCACTCTCGGCCACCTGTGCTGTCACAGCAGTCCTGCCTCCACTCACACAGGCTCCGTCCCCTCAGAGCACAGACCCACCTGAACTCTGCTGGCCTGCGAGCGGCCTGTCGGGGAAGCAAGTCAGGGCAGAGCCAGGGAGGCCACCCCATATGTACCATGGGTTCCACACCTCACAGGGCTCACCGTCTGCCCAGCCAGGGTGCCCCCCATACCCAGTGCAGGGCTCAATGTCCTGCCGATGGAAAGAAAGTCCCTTACCTTGCCTGCAGGGCCCGAACGCTCCTCCTAAAGAAGGCAGCGGGGGCTGGCCAGGGCTTCCTCCGGCTCAGCAGCAGGGCAGAGTGGAAGTGGCAAAGCCGGGACTGTGGGAGCAAGCAGCAGGATCAGAGCGGCAGCCACACAGCCCAGGGCCCGGCCACACTGCTGCCACGCAGCCAGCACCAATGTCCACAAAGCCCAGGGCCACACACCTCCTCCACTAATGTCCATTCAACCTGGTCACGTGCCTCTTCCATCAATGTCCACATGGCCCCGGGCCACACGCCTCCTCCACCAACGTCCACATAGCCCAAGACCACACACCTCCTCCACCAATGTCCACACGGCCCAGGGCCCAGCCACATGGCTCCTCCATCAACATCCACATAGGCAGGGCCCAGCCACCCACCACCTCCACATGGCCAGCACCAATGTCCATGTAAGCCAGGCCACCATGCCACCTCCATGCAGCCAGTGCTGATGTCCACACAGGCCCAGAGCCCAGGCCATTAGCTCGCCTCCACACAGCCAGTATCAACATCCACATGGGCCCTGAACCTGTGCCACCAGGCTACCCCTTCACATTCAACACCGACAGCCATGCAGGCTCCTCAACAGGCCCCCCCCACTTCACAGAATGCCATGTGCCCAGGCTCCAGGCCGGGCTCACTGCAGACTCAGGAATGGAAAGACAACCTCTTAAGAGCTGGGGAGAGGTAACAGTACCATTTGAGGAGGACAAGCTAAAGCAGGGTCAACAAGGCTTCTGCCCCACACTGTAGGCACTGTAGGCTGGTTATAGCCCACGGAAACGCCCTCTTTGAATGTCCCCAGGCTCTGCAGGAAAAGTGCACCTTGACCTAGCTCAAAGAGGACGGGCCCCCACCCACCACTGCACCTGATAACTCCTGGGGTGCCATGTCCTGTGATCTGTCGTTGACTGCTTCCTGCTGCTGTGACTTCTCACAAGTGACCAGGGGGTGGTCATCCACACCCCTGGGGGGACAGGGTCAAGAATGCCTAATCATACCATCAGAAAGATGCCCAGCGAGTGACAAATATTTCACCATTGAGGATGAGAAAGACACAGCGAGGTACATGGCAAGTACAGACAACAAATATGAACCCTTTTGCATACACAGTACTGAGTTGTCAGTGAAGGCAAACAGGGGTATATGGACGGATAGATAGTTGGACAGGCTAAACAATTAGGTATGTCTAAATGGGGAGTGT
>NW_006922161.1:586869-590676 GCF_000298275.1 Orycteropus afer afer
AAAAAAAAAAAAAAAAAGAAAGAAAGATGCCCAGCTCCAAGATAGAGGCCAGGCACAAGAAAACTGCCCCTGTATAGGCTACAGTTCCTGAAGCGAAGGAACGTGCAACAAGATAAAACGCATTAAAGCTGCAGAGGTGGAGACCCTGATGAGCTTGTGCCTGGACAAGCATGAGGTAGGTGGGAATGGGAGGCCCATAGGATTTCAACACTACCACTTTTTTACGCAAATAACACATGATATGCCAGAACTGTTTTACCTAGTTTCATCATGTATGTGTATTACATGCGTGGGCGTGTTACTTACGTGGGCACATTGTTTGTGAAAATATACAGTACTGCCACATCACCTGTCGACTTGTTTCAGTGACTATGAAAACACAAGGCTTTCTTGCATTCACCTGCAACCTTTGTCTCCTGATCTCACTTTGACTACTAGGTCTTACAAGTCCTTTCACCACAAATTCCCCAACTGTGAATCCTTCTAACAAGAAAGGTTTTGGGAGAAGACTTAGTGACACATGAAAGGATACTCAGCGTCATTAGTCATCAGAGAAGCAAATCAAAATCACAATGTGATACATTTCACTCCCAACAGAATGGTCAAGATAAAATGAAAGCAAAAGATGTGGGGAAACTGAACCCTTACCCACTGATGGTGGGACAGCAAAATGGTGCAGCCCTTGTGGAAAACTGGTGGTTCCTGAAAAAAACTAGACTAGAGCCACCCTGTGGCCCAGCAATTTCACTCTTGTGTGTCTACCCAAGGCTTGAAAGCAGAGACCCCCCAAGACTTGTCTACCAAGACCCACTGCAGTACAACTCACAACAGCCCAAAGAAGGAAACAAAGTAAATGCCCATCAGCAGGCGACTGGTCCATCCATACAATGGAGCATTACTCAGCCAGCAGCAGAGATGAAGACTTGGTCCATGCCACAGGATGGATGGAGCCTGAAGACATGACACCCAGCGAAATCAGCCAATCACAAAAGGACAAATATCGTATGCCCTTGCTTATGCAAAAAGCCAAAAAAAGGCACGTGTCCAGAGAACAAAGTTCGTTAGTGGTCAGCAGAGGTGGGAGGGAAGGGGGCTTATGGAGTAGTGAGCCTTAGCATATGCCGACAGGACACGGACTAAGGGCAGGGCCGTGCAGCCCATTAGTGTCACAGCTGTCAACAAGCTGCACACCTGGAAAGAGCGGATTGGCAAAAGTTCTGTGACAGACGTATTTACGACGACAACCAATAGCTGCAGAGGCTGCTTTTGTACAAGCACACACCTCATGGGATTTGGTTCCTCGGTTTGGAGGTTTAGGGTCATGGCGTCACAGGACATCCCTAACACGTTCAGTGCCTCGTTCCCACCTCCTCCTTCACTGCACAGTGCCTGGCTTTAAAAGCTTGCAAGCGGCCATCCAGAGCACAGCAGAGGGTCTCTGCCTGGAGCAGCTGAGGAAGGCGAGTCAGGAATGGGGGGAGCAGGCGGAATGTGCCTCCCCTGCCACGAGGCCAGAACTGGGTAGTGCCGCTACCACTCCTAAACATTGATCAGCGCTTCTGCAGAAGAATCCTTATCAAAAGGGGGCGGGGTTGCACACCAGGATTTCAAATTCTCATGGACTCTAGACTTTTGGGAGCCACTAGAGTAGATGAACCCCTGAAACTACTGCCCTGAGATAATCCTTAAGCCTCAAACTAAAAATATCCCCTGCAGTTTTCTTAAACCCTAACAATTTAGCTTAACCAGTAAAATGAAACCTGCCTAAGCACCATAGTCTTTTAAGAGCCATCTATATGGAATGAGACTGACAACAGCAATTGAAAGATGAGCCAGGAACTTTAGAGAGCAGTGAGTTTATGTTCATGGGGAAGGAACAACAGAAAAACAGGGGAAGACGGCTGCCCAACTCAAAGGACGTCATCAGTGTCGCTGGGTAACGTGCAGAAACTGTCGCATTGGTAAATGTTTTGCTGTGTGTACTCTCAACACAAAAATAAAACGAATTATCTATAAAAACAACCTCAGTGAGTCATAGCCAGCGGTTCAGAAGTCAGGCTCTCGCTGCCCCAAATAAGGATAAGCAGCAACACCCCTATCGCACTGTGGCCCTGCAGACAGCTGCAAGGACGGCACCCAACGCAAAGGTCCGTGACCTACTGTCCCAAGAGAAGCACAGAAAGACAATCTCTGCTTGGCAAGGCCGCCCACACAGCCAGGCCTGACCCTCCAGGGAGGAACCACAGGCGCGGAAAGCGGCCGCACGTGGGCTCGCCGTCCAGACCCCAGGGCCACAGCACAGGGGACAGGCATGGGCCTGGGCATCGGCCAGCCTGTGTGGTCACTCAGCGCACTCAAAGAGCCTGCCAGTGCCAGGGTCGAGGTGAAGTCTCAACCCCCGCCCACCTGGTCCACCAGGCCAGGATCTACACGTGTTCGCTACAGGGCCTGCCTCCTCCCACCCCCCACATCCCTGCTCATGCTCCCTGGATGAAACCTTCCTAGGGTCCATCCAGATAGGCCCATTCGAAGGGGCTGCTCTCATCCGCCGCACAAGGAGCTTGTTCCTTCCACCCAGCACCACCCACCCTGATCCCACGACCGCTCAATGCAGATGGGAAAGTGTAGGTGGGTGGGTGAGTGGGAAGGCACTGCAGCCTGAGAGGGCGGCATGGGAACCAGGTCTCCATGTAGACATGGGGGGTGGGTTCCCTAGGCAGGGTTACAGCTTTCACAAGTGCAATACAAGGCTTATGTGAGGAACAAAAAGTGGGCTTGGGATCACGTCTGCTGTGGCCCCCAAAGTAGAGGGTGGGAGGCAAAGCAAGCTGGAGCAGGTGAGGCGTGTCCGGGGGCCCCAGCTAGGAGAGAGTGAAAGGACCCAGATCAGGGAAGACACTGGAGCTCGGACTGTCAGCCGGGGGGGCATCCCAGGGGGGAACACGTGCTGGCAGAGGGCCCGCAGCCTGAGTCAGAGCAGTGGACAACAGCCGTGTGGGCTCAGGGCAAGAGGAGCTGCCCTGAGGCCTAGTGCTAGCAGGGCAGCGACACCACGGCGCCGGGCCCCTCCTGCTCCTGCGGTTACAGGGGCTCAAAGACTGAGAGTCGCTGGGCCTTGTCCAGGCTGGTGCCGGCCTGGAGAGCCCTTTGTCCATGCTGTTCACCTGATAGCTCCACCTGGCAGCACCCTCCTGGCCTCCAGCCTGCCCCATGCCCCTCCCCCGTCAGGCCTCTCGCCTGTCCTCATCTTCCGGGAGTTCATGTTATCTGTCTCCTGAGATGCTGAGCCCTTGGGCTGATTCCCTGCATGCCCAGGATCTGACTGGGCTTCGTTATGGGAGGCACCCCATGACACCCCACTGAATTGACACAAATGATCTAACCAGAAGCCAATGTGGCCCAAGAGGAGCCCCCGGCAGATGGGACCCAGTGGGTGTAGCCCCATGTTGACAGCTCCACAAACTGAGGCACAGGAGGAAACTGAGGCACCGGGAGGAAACTGAGGCAAGGAGGAAACTGAGGCACGGAGAGGAAACTGAGGCAAGGAGAGGAAACTGAGGCACGGGGAGGAAACTGAGGCAAGGAGAGGAAACTGAGGCACGGGGAGGAAACTGAGGCAAGGAGAGGAAACTGAGGCAAGGAGGAAACTGAGGCAAGGAGGAAACTGAGGCACGGGGAGGAAACTGAGGCACGGGGAGGAAACTGAAGCACGGGGAGGAAACTGAGGCAAGGAGGAAACTGAGGCACGGGGAGGAAACTGAGGCACGGGGAGGAAACTGGGGCACGGGGAGGAAACTGAGGCAAGGA
>NW_006922161.1:591221-602003 GCF_000298275.1 Orycteropus afer afer
CACGGGGAGGAAACTGAGGCAAGGAGAGGAAACTGAGGCAAGGAGGAAACTGAGGCACGGGGAGGAAACTGAGGCACGGGGAGGAAACTGAGGCACTGGGAGGCCCACACAGCAGGAAACCCGAACCCAAGAGTGGGAGGCCCGCATGACCACAAACATCCTGCTCTTTTCCAAGGGGCTGTGACCCTCTCAACGCCCGTGGGGGCTCAGACGCCCACTGGGACCACTGCACAGCGCGAACAGCTCCCATCAGGGGCTACAGCTGCCTGGCCCACCCCACAGGGACGCGAAATGCAGGCAGCAGCTTCATAAACTGAATTGCCGAGCGAAAGCCACTGCTGTCTGTGCCCGGCTCCCCTGGGCCCAGACCGCGCCTTTGGGGCAGAGCGTGGAGGCGGGAAGGCGGCGGCCGTGCTGACCGGGCCTCCTCTTTCCACCTAACCCCGGGGGACGAGCTGCACTCCGGGCCCAGGAAAGGGGGTCCCCCGGGTCCCGGCTGGGAGCTGAGGCTGGCGGCACTGTGGAGACTAGCCCGGGGCAGAGCGCCCCGTGTGGCTCTAAGCTGGGGCGCAGGGGCGGGCTGGGGCCATCCCGGGGGTGCCGAGGCAGGACCCCCGGGGACTCTCCGAGGTGAGGGGCCCAGACCGCGGGCCGCCTGGAAGTGTGCCGCTCTGGGGCTGGGGTGCACCGCCGCCGGCAGGGGACGCTGGGGTCGGAGTCGGGCTTCACGCCCCGACAGAGCCGACTTCCAAGCAGAGGGGCTTCGGGGAGTGGCCCGGGGGTCAGGCGCCCTGCTGGGCTGTGAGCGGCACCTGGGGGTGTCGGAAGGCGACGGTGCCCCAGGGCTCGGCGGACTCCGACCGCAGCGAAGGCCAAAGACGAGACTCGGAGGGTCCCCTGACAGGGATCGAGGCCGCGAAAGGGCTCCTGGGGGGTCCCTGCAGGGCACACGGGCGGGAGGCGGAATGCGCGGGCCCGGGGGGCCGCTGACGGGGCCGTCAGTGCGGCGCCTCAGAGGCCGCCATGGGGCTCTCACCGGTCGCCACATCTTCCTGCTGCTGCCGTCGCCCTGCGCTCACTCCTGTCGCCCGGACCGGCAGCCCCCGCGCCACCTCTAGCACACCGGCCGATGGACGGCGCAATGCGCATGCGCGCCAGAACCCGGCGGCCGGCGGCAGGCGGGCACGGAAGCCCCGCCCCCAGCCGGGCCCGCCTCCGTGTGGAGCAGCGCCCCCTGGCGGTCGTTAGAGGTCTAAGTCTTGAAGCTAGGGCATGGTGCTCTGCGTGGGTTGGAGTCCCAAATTCCCTGAAGAGGCTGGCTGGCTAAGTGGGGAACATTTTTCAGTTAATTCTGACTCATCGCGACCCCATGCGTTGCAGAATAGAACTGAGCCATAGAGTTTTCTTGTTTTTTAAAGTTTGTGTTTTTGGTGAAAGTTTACATAGCAAATGAGGTTCTCATCTAACAATTTCCATGCATCTTGTTTGCAGTTAGCCCTGGTGGTGCAGTGGTTAAAGCGCTCGGCTGCTAACTGAAAGGTCAGCTGTTGGAATTCACCAGCTGCTGGGCGGGTTGAAGGTGAGGCAGTCTGCTTCTACAAAGATTGCCTTGGAAACCCTATGAGGCAATTCTGCTCTGTCCTGCAGGATTACAAATCAGAATTGGACAGCAGTGGCTTTTGCTTTTTTTTTTTTTTTTTAAATACATACTGTTCAATGACACTGGCTACATTTTTCACAATGTATCAGCATGTTCATGATTTCCTTTCTGGTTGTTCTGTTTCCATTAATCTAGTTTCCCTGTGCTCCCTGCTCTTCCCATCTTTGATCTCATTTAGATAATTGTTTAGAGAGGCCCAATGCTCACAGTGTTTCTCTGCTATTCATAAGGTTCAAATTGTTTTCTTAAAAGTTGCAATACTGAAAGATTCTATGGGCAAAGTAGGAATGATGCAGGAAGCATCAAAAGAAGATGGAAGAAATACACAGAGTTGCTGTACCAAAAAGAACCGGTCGATCTTCCTCCATTTCAGGAGGTACCGTATGATCAAGAACCAATGGTATTGAAGGAAGAAGTCAAAGCTGCACTGAAGGAATTGCCAAAGAACAAGGCTCCGGGAATTGATGGAATACCCATTGAAATGCTTCAACAAACAGATGCCGTGCTGGAGGCACTCACTCGGCTATGCCAAGAGATTTGGAGGACAGCTACCTGGCCAACTGCCTAGAAGAGTTTCATATTTGTACCCATTCCAAAGAAAGGTGATCTGCAGTGTAGTAAATTACATAGTGTGGCTTTTCTAGCCATAAGTCTTTGTAAACTCCATGGTGGAATTTGCCATGAACAACTGAGGAGCTTCTGATTGTTAAAGTTATCTACCTGAGATGGTGGGAGCAGCACAAAGTAATTTTCTGGGAAGTTCACTCTCTCTCAGGTGTGTAGAACTCTGATGTTGGGATTGGTTCATTTGGCCACTCTGCCAGGCTCAAAAGGAGCCCTCCTAGGGGCAGAAGGAGTCCCTCTGACTGCTGGCTGAGAAAGACGTGCTGCTGAGGGAAACGTACTCCTGAGAGGCATGTACTGCTGAGGGAGAGACACACGCTGCTGAGAGAGACTGTTGGCTGAGAGACAGCAGGCTGAGAGAGACTGAGTGTTGTTCCTAAACTTGAATTGTAGCCTGGTGCTTCCCTAATAAACCCCATAATCTGTGAGTTCTGTGTGGCCACTGCAGTGAATTATCAAACCCAGCAGAGAGGTGGTGGGTGCTGCAGGAGGAACGGTTGGTGTCAGGGTTGGTGAAAGTACTGGAGGGAGGTGGCATATCTGGCCTCACAGGGATAGGCCTTGGGCTACTGATGGTGATTCTGTCTTCCTCTTGTGGGGTTAGAGGAATTCAGAAAACGTGGCCTCCTTGCCCCTTTGTCATGATCCCACAGAATGTGGAAATTACCAAACAATATCATTAATACAACATGTAAGTAAAATCTTACTGATGATAATACAAAAATGGTTACAGCAGTATATTGACAGAGAACTTCCAGAGGTGCAAGCTGGATTCAGAAGAGGATATGGAACAAGGTATATCATTGCTGATGTCAGATGGATCTTGGCTCAAAGCAAAGAATACCAGAAAGATGTTTACTTGTGTTTTATTGACTGTGAAAAAGCATTTGATTGTGTGGATCCTAACAAATTGTGGACAACATTGAGAAGAATGGGAATTCCCGAACACTTAATTGTACTCATGAGGAACCTGAGTTCCAGCCATAGACCAAGAGGAGGCTACTGTTTGAACAGAACAAGGGGACATTACATGGTTTAAAAATCAAAAAGGGCATGCATCAGGGTTGTATCCTTTCCCCACACTTATTCAACCTATATGCTGAGCAGATAATCTGAAAAGCTGGACTATATGAAGAAGAACATGGCATCAAGATTGGAGGAAGAATCATTAATAACCTGCAGTACACTGAAAGTGAGGATGACTTGAGGCACTTACTGATGAAGACTGAAGAATATAGTCTGCAGTAGGGATTACATCTCAATATAAAGAAAACAAAAATCCTCACAACTGGACCTATAACCAGCACCACAATCAATGAAGAAAAGATTGAGGTTGTTAGAGACTTCACATTGCTTGATTCTACAATCGACGCCAATGGAAGCAGCAGTCAGGACATCAGACGACATATAGCACTGGGCAAACCTGCTGCAAAGGACCCTTTTCAAGTGCTGAAGAGCAAAGATGTCTCCTTGAGGACTAAGGTGTGCCTGACACAAGCCAATGATATTTTCAGTCACCTTGTATGCATGTGAGAACTGGACAATGAATAAGGAAGACTGAAGAATTGATGCTTTTGAGGTATGGTGCTAGTGAAGAATGCTGAAAGTACCATGGACTTCCAAAAGAACTAACAAATCTGTCCTGGAGGAAGTGCAGCTGGAATGCTCCTTGGAAGTGAGAATGGCCAGACTTTGTCTCATCTACTTTGGTCATGTTGTCAGAAGGGCCCATTCCCTGGAGAAAGATGTCATGCTTGGTAAGGTAGAGGATCAATGAAGGAGGAAAAGGCCCTCAATGACATGGATTGACACAGTGGCTGCGGCGATGGCCTCAAGTACAGCAGGGGATGAGGAGCTGATATGGGACCAGACAGTGTTTCATTCTGCTGTGCATGGGGTCGCTATGAGTCGGACACGACTCAACAGCACCTAACTCACAGGTGATCTTGTTTACTTCATGAGCCACTCTGTCATTTGGCTGAAAGGCGACTTCCAGGAGTGGCTTCAGTGCCAGGTTTAAAGGGTATCTCAGGGTGAAAGTCTTGGGGTTCCTCTAATATCTACCACTCCAGTGAGTCTGGCCTTTTTTTTTTTTTTTAGGAATTGCAATTGGAGCTGCGGACCTCTGGGGCAGGCAGAGGGGCTGAGAGGGGGGCCTGCCATGGGAAACATTGGGTGCCAGTTATGGGCTGTGTGATGGGCACATCTCTGGTTTCCTCAGGACACTTCTTTGCAACATGAGTTGTAACCATACAAGCTCACACAGCTGGCTGACAGGTGCAGTACCTAAGCCCCATGATCCCCTAGACTGGCTCCAACAACACTGTGCATGCTGTGTGCTGGCTGGCGCAGGGATGTGTTCACAGCAGAGGACCTAGATGTGGTCTGGACGGGGGCAGTGGGAAAGCAGGGCAAAGGAGAAACTCCCCCTCCTGCACTCCACGTCTGTCCTTGTCCTCATTGACCTCCTCCCTGGGCGAGCAGAACTGTCCCCTCCCCTCAGAGGCCTCTCCAGCAGCCTGGGCCTGCCAGTGGCTCTCCTCCCTCCCATCCCCGACTCCCCCCATCCCCCCCTCATCGCCATCACACCATGGGCCTCTCCTCTGGCAGCAGGCAATGTCTCCCCTCACCCCAGGTCCCATGGGGCCCATTCAGAGCTTCCCCAAATGCACCCTCCCTTGCAAGGTTCCTTGGCACAGTCAGGGACCCCAGTCTGGCCTGGTCCTGACGCCTGACTGTCCTTCGCCGCGGTCTTGTGTTGCATCCCTCAGGACCGTCCTGGGCTCACTCCCCCCACCCCACACTCAGGCCGTGACTCAAGTGCCACCTCCATGTGTCCACTTGGGAAGCTCCCTCCCAGCTCAGGCACGACTCCTCCAGGCCCAGACCATTGGGAAGGCTCTTACAGCAGGGAACAGAACTGAGGGTGGGGCACCAAAGGGACCCCCTCCTCAGCAGGAGGGCCAGGCAGGAGGAGAGCAGGGGAGGAGTGAAGGCTTGTGGGAATCAGGCAGAATGGTGGCCACAGAGTGTCCAGGGGCCCTGGGGGGCAGGCAGGCAGGAACGTGCCCCAGTGCAAATCCTGCCACCCTACCTCACCCCTCCTGAAAGAGCTGACCTTCTGGGGACCCGTGCCTTGCTGGATCCAGTGGAGGGTGGAGCTGGGCTGAGGAGTGGGGTCTCTAAGGGCAGTTGGGGTACAGTGAGTGGGGAAAAGCAAGGCCTTAAGTGATGCAAAACCTAAAATAGGAGTGGAAGGGAGACCAAAGGCGCTCAGGTGTAGCGCCACCTGGAGGCAGCAGGACCCCAGATGACCTGCCGTGCAGAAGCTGACCACTAGGTCCCCAGCCCTGTGAGGCCCAAGCCTTTTGCCTTGGGACGGGACATTAGTCATACAGGATCAGGACCTGCTGTGCTCCACGATGACCTCATGTTAACTGATGACCTCATGTTAACTGATAACCATTTACCAACCAGGTCACATTGACAAGTCCCAGACGCCAGGACTTTGAGATGAAATGGGGGGGGGGGGCACGATTCAATCGGGAGCAGGGAAGGTTGCCTTCTCCTGGTTCATTCAGTCTTCTGATCCATGAACGTGGGCTGTAGGGTCACTGATGTAGGTGGTCTTTAATTTCCTTCAACATTTTATAGGTTCCTGTGTTACATTCTTACACTTATTTTGTTAAATTTATTCCTAAATACAGTAAAACCTGTGAAAATCACAACCTGAAAGCACTGTCTTCTTTTTCTGGGTCTTAAAAGCTTTCCACCATTGGCAGGGTACAGTCTCAATGCTTTTCTATCATTGTCTATTCCAAAAAACAAACCCACTGCCATAGAGTCGATTCCAACTCATAGCAACCCCCACTGGATTTCCAAGGCTGTCTATCTTTACAGAAGATTGCTTCATCTTCCTCCTGCACAGCAGCTGGTGGGTTTGAACCACTAACCTTCTGGTTAGTAAACAAATATTTTACCCACTATATCACCAGAGCTCCGTATCACTCTCTATTACTGGAAAATATTTGAGTTTTCTCTGATAGATTTCTGCCTTACCCAGGTTCCAGCTTTCACAGGTTCTACTGTATTTTATTTTATTCTTTTTGATGCTGTCGAAATCAAATTGTCTTCTTAATTTTCCTTTCAGGTTGTTCATTGCTAGTTCGTAAAAACACAGCTGATTTTTGTATGTTGAACTTGTACCCTGCACCACTGTGAACCTCTAGAAAGTTCTAATAGTATCTTAGTGGATTCCCTAGAATTCTCTCTTTTTTTTCACTTTTATTGTGGTGAAAACACACACAAGACATCTGAGAACATAACAACTTCCTCATTTACAGCTCAAAGACATTGATGACATTTTTCATGTTGTGCCACGATGCTTGCTGTCCTTTTACAAAATATTCCACCACCTTTAGCATAAACTCAATGCTCCACAAACAAAAGCTTCCCCTGCCCCATAACCACTAAGAATCTTTGATTTCTTTTTTTTTTTTTTTTTCAACCTATCTAGGAATTTAGCCTCCCCTCCCCTCCTTGTTGTTGTTAGGTGCCATCAAGTCATCTCCAACTCACAGCAACCCTGTGTACAACAGAACGAAACAATGCCCGGTCCTGCACCAACCTCACAGTCCTTGCTATACCTGAGCCCATTGTTGCAGCCACTGTGTCAATCCATCTCATAGAGGGCCTTCCCCTTTTTCGTGGAACCCCCACTTTACCAACCATGATATCCTTCTCCAGAGAATGGTCCCTTCTGACAACATGACCAAAACAGATGAGACAAAATCTGGCCATTCTGCTTCCAATGAGCATTCTGACTGCACTTCTTCCAGGACAGATTTGTTCACTCTGCTGGCAGTCCATGGTACTTTCAGTATTCTTCGCCAACACCACAACTCAAAAGCATCAACTCTTCTTTGGTTTTCCTTATTCATTGTCCAGATTTCACGTGTGTATGAGGCAATTAAAAATACCATGGCTTGGGTTAGGTGCATCTTAGTCTTCAAAGAGACATCTTTGCTCTTCAACACTTTAAAGAGGCCTTTTACAGCATATTTGCCCAGTGTAATACGTTGTCAGATGTCAGCCTAGTGCAATACGTCGTCTGACGTCTTGACTGCTGCTTCCATTGATGTTGATCTCTGGTAACCAACAAAGAAATTTCCCATCTATGTATAAACATTGCCTTGATTTTGTACAATAGTGAACTAATACAGCATTTGTCGTTCTGTGATTGACTTACTTCACTCAGCATAATGTCCTCCAAGTTCATCAATGTTATGCAGTGTTTTGCAGGTTCTACGTTATTCTTTAGGGTTGCATAGTATTCCACTGTGTGTATGTACTAGTTTTTTGTATCTGTTCCTCAGGTGATGGGCACTTAGGCTGTTTCCATCTCTTTGCTACTGTGCATAGTGCTGCAATGAACATGGGTGTGCATGTATCTACTCGTGTCCTGGCTCTCAGTTCTTCAGGATGTTGTTGTTGTTGGGTGCTATGGAGTTGGCTCTGACTCATAGTGACCCTATGCACAGCAGAACAAAACAATGCCCAGCTCCGCACCAGCTCCATGATCTCAGCCATACCTGAGCCCATCGTTTACGATATATACCTAGTAATGGGATTGCTGGGTCAAATGGTATTTCTATTTCCAACTTTTTAAGGACTTGCCATACCAATTTCCACAGTGGTTGTATCATTTTACAGTCCCACCAGCAGTGTATGAGAGTACAAATCTCTCCATAGCTTTGCCAGCATATTTTATTTTCTGTCTTGTTGAATTTTGCTATTAGTGCTGGGGCGAGATGGTATCTCATGGTTGTTTTGATTTGCATCTCTCTAATGGCTAATGATCGTGAGCATTTCTTCACGTGTTTGTTGGCTGCCTGAATATCTTCTTTGGTGAAGAGTCTGTTCATATTTTCTGCCTATTTTTTAATTGGATTGTCTTTTTGATGTTGAAGTATGTTTTCTATAAATTTTAGAGGTAAGTAATCTGTCATATATGTCATTGCCAAACATTTTTTCCTATTCTGTAGGCTATCTTTTAACTCTTGGAGAAGTCTTTCAGTGCATGTAATAATTTAGTTTTTAGAAGGTCCCAATCATCTAGTTTATCTTCTGCTGTTTGTGCTTCTTGGGTTATACTTGATAAGCTATTTATGCAATAAATTAGGGCTCCTAAGTTGGTCCCAATTTTTTCCTTGAGGAATTTTATAGTTCCAGGTTTCACATTTAAGTCTTTGATCCACCTGGTGTTAAGTTTTTGTGTATGGCGTGAGGTATGGATCTTTTCATTTTTCTGCAAATGGATATCCAGTTTTGCCAGCACCATTTGTGAAAGAGACCATCTCTTCCCCATTTCATGGATTTCAGCCCTTTGTCAAAGATCAGCTGACCATAGGCCGATGGATCAATTTCTGGATTCTCAATTCTGCTCCACTGATCTATGTCTGTTGTTGTACCAGGCTGTTTTGACAACAGTGTCTGTGTAGTAGGTTTTAAGATCCAGGAGTGTGAGACCTCCTTTGTTGTTCTCCAATATTGTTGTTGTTGTTACGTGCCATCAAATTGGACCTGACTCATAGTGACCCCTCGCGTTTCCGAGGCAGTATCACTATGGAAGTAGATTGCCCCGTCTTCCTTCTGAGGAGTGGCTGGTGGGTTTGAACTGCTAGCCTTCTGGTTAGCAGTCAAGTGCCTTAGGCACTACGCTACCAGAGCTCCTCAAAAGTGTTTGCTTATTTGAGGTCTCTTTCCTTTCCATGTAAAATTAGTGATTGTTTTTTCCATGTCTTTGAAGAACGTTGATGGAATCTGGATCAGGATTGCATTGAATGTATAAATTGCTTTTGGTAGTGTTTTAGTTACTTCATGCCGCTCTAACAGAAAATGCTACAAATGGGTAGCTTTAACAAACAGGAGTTTATTCTCTTACAGTTTTGGAGGCTAGGAGTCCAAGTTCAAAGTGCTAGGCTCCAGGGGCTGGGTGAAAGCCCCTAGACCTTGGGCTTCAGCTCTGCCTCTTGCTCCTGGCCCACTGAAGCTGGAGGCAGCTGCTGGCTGCTGAGGCTGACAAATCCAAGGTCGACAAGTAAAAAGCACGGTCCCGATATTACCAAACCCATGGCAGCCCATTGATTCAAGCCCATTAAGAGTCCAAAGATAGGCAGACAACATGGCAGGCTACTACACAACTCAGCTACGTGCAGGCTTAAAGTGTGCCAAAAGCTACAGACCATTCCTAAAGCTTCTCCTTCTGTACTGGAGACAGATCACAGCTCTAAGGCTGCTCCCAGCAGATCCCACCATGGAGTTCATTACCAGTCTCATTATGGGGAGTACTACATCCAGCTGCCCAGCCACTGAAAACCAGGCCCAGCCAAGTTGACACACAGACTTAATTCCAACAGGTAGTATCAACATTTTCACAATGTTCAATATTCCTATCCATGGATTCCCTAGAATTTTCTATACATAAGATAATGTCATCCACAGAGTTTTACTCCTTCTTTTGCAACCTGGATGCTTTCTCCTTCATTAGCTGCCTAATTGCCCTGGCCAGAGCCCACGTACAACGCTGAGTGGGAGAAGCAGCAACAGCGGTCAGCTTTGCCTTGCTCCTGAAATTATGGGAAAGCGTTCAGCCTCTCACAGTGAATTAGAACGGCAGCTGTGGGTTTATCATGGTGCCTTTATTAGGTCCAGGAAGTTGTAATCCTACTTTGCTGAGGGTTTTTCACAGGAAACGGTGTTAGATTTTCTCAAAGGCTTTTTTCTGAGTCTATTGAGCTGATCACGTGGTTTTGTCCTTTGTTCTATTAACGTGGTGTCTTACATCCAAAACCAAACCGAACTCACTGCTGTTCAGTCAGTCCCAAATCATAGCGACCCCTCCTTGGGTTTCCGAGGCGGTGTCTCTACGGAAGCAGATTGCCCAACCTTCCTTCCGAGGAGTGGCTGGTGGGTTTGAACCGCCAGGCTTCTGCTTAGCAGTCAAGGCCCTAGGCACTGTGCCACCAGAGCTCCAAGTGTTGTGCTCAGGTTATGAAGGAGATGCTTGGAGAGGAATATGCTAACATACGACAATGCAAACGCAATAGGAAAGTTTATTAGCTAACTTAAGTTAGGGTTTTTGCTCTTACCAGGTCAGTGGTTTAAGCAAAAGACCCCGTGCTCCGGTATTCTCACAAATTTATGGAACAATATGGGGAGGGGCAGCACCAGGGCAAGAGGGTACAGATGATTGGTTGTTGCTAAGGGATTTAGGGCAGTGATCTAAGATGTTGGGGGACGTAAAGAAATCCCCCGGCTCCAAAGTTCACTTAGGAAAATATTATCTAGGGAGGATGCGGCTCAGGTATGTGGGAGACTTTCAGGAGTCGAGCAAATCTCCGATACTTGCTGAATCCGGATGGCTTTTGTGATGCGTGCTGAGTTCGGAGGAAGTTCCTTGATACCTGCTGAGACTGGAGGGCAGATAAAGGCCCTAA
>NW_006922161.1:609689-617102 GCF_000298275.1 Orycteropus afer afer
GACTAGTGTCCTTACGCAAAGGACGTATCTAGTCCAGCCGGCTCCAGTTCCTGAAACTCTCCTACTGTCGTGGTGGCGACTTCACTCGATCGGAATCCTCCTTTCCCGGCCAACGCACCAAATGTTGTACCCAGGTTATGAAGGAGATGCTCGGAGAGGAATATGCCAACACACGACAATGCAAATGCAATAGGAAAGTTTATTAGCTAACTTAAGTTAAGGTCTTTGCCCTTACCAGGTCAGTGGCTTAAGCAAAAGACCCTGTGCTCCGGTATTCTCACAAATTTATGGAACAATATGGGGAGGGGCAGCACCAGGGCAAGAGGATACAGATGATTGGTTGTTGCTAAGGGATTTAGGGCAGTGATCTAAGATGTTGGGAGACGTAAAGAAACCCCCCGCCTCCAAAGTTCACTTAGGAAAATATTATCTAGGGAGGATGCGGCTCAGGTATGTGGGAGACTTTCAGGAGTCGAGCAAATCTCTGATACGTGCTGAATCCGGATGGCTTTTGTGATGCGTGCTGAGTTCGGAGGAAGTTCCTTGATACTTGCTGAGACTGGAGGGCAGATAAAGGCCCTAAAGAGTCCAAAAGTTCTGTTAGTAATGCTGACACTAAAAGGTTTCTGGTTAAAGATTTTCCTGGAGGCTACTAGAGCTCTCAGACTCACACCAGTGTCATTATGTAGATGTCTACATATCAAGACAACCTTACATTCTTGCAAGAATCCCACGGGCTCCTCACGTATATGCAGCTTTGTGCGCAGCTAGAGTCAGTCTGCTAGTATTCTGTTAAGAACTTTTGTACATTCATAATGGATATTGGTTCAAGTTTTTGTTTTGTTTTGGTATCTTTGGTTTTGGTAAGTGAGAAACAGGGGCTCATAGAATGAGTTTGGAAGGACCCCTCCTCTTGTATTTTTTGGGAGAGTGTTGAAGCCATGGTGTCAATTTCTCACCATTTGGTAGAATCCACTGGGAGGTCACCTGGGCTTGGGCTTTATTTGGGTAGGTCTTCCCCTGCTGGACCGGTCTCTGCAGCTGTTGCAGGTCCATCCCGATGGTCCCTTTCTCTCTCGTCAAGTAATTTGCATCTTCCCTGTCATTTCCTCATCTCATCCAGGCTCTGTCATTTGTTAGCACACACTTGTCCATTCCATTCCCTTATGGTCCAGATAGGATGCTCATGAGAATTAGGGCCAAGTGGGTAGATTCCAAAAACCACCAAACCCACTGCCATTGAGTTGATTTGAACTCACAGTGACCCCCACTGGGTCTCCAAGGCCGTCAATCTCTGAAAGTAGATTGCCTCATCTTCCTCTCATGGAGCAGCTGGTGGGTTTGAACCACCAACCTTCTGGTTAGCAGCCAAATGCCTTACCCACTACACCACCAGTGCTTCTTTTAATAGGGTAGATAGACAATCTATATGCATATGTTTTCATAGAGGCAGAAACTGGAATGGGCTCACAGGATGGTGGGGAATGGAGTGTATCTTCAAGGTTCATCCGTGTTGCGTGTATGTGGATGGTGCTGTGCTGTATGGATGGGCCACGTTTCATTTCTCTGTTGTCAGTCGGTGGACACTTTTTCGCTGTTATGACTTGTGCTCCTACGAACATCCACATACCAGGTTCTGTATGGACATGCGTTTTCATTCTCTTGGGTGTGTCTGTATACACCTGGGAGTGGAATTGCGAGGTCACACGGTAACTCTGCCTGATTGATTGAGGAGCCCACTACTGCCAGAAGGGCAGCGGGCTTGGCTTGCTTCACAGCCCCTATATATGAAGCCTTGTGGCTGACTTTGCTTCAAGCCATCCCATGGGCCTGCAGTGGGGCTCACTGTGGGTTGGAATTGCATTTCCCTAAAGAATAGAAAATTTTCAAAACTGCTGAAAGATAACGTTTAGACCAAAAGTACAATCATGGCTGTCACACAGACGTAAAACGAGCCCACGTCAAAGGCTAAAGCCATTAAGGAATGCAAACTAGGGCAGGACCCTGTGATCTGAGCTGCCCCAACGCTTCAAGTAGGGAACAAGAGGCCATGGCTTTCCGCCTGTCCTCAGCTGGGAACCCAGAAGAAACCCACTCACGTGTGCTTAAGCAAGTAAGGTGTGGGGTCCATGGAAGTGGCAACTCCAGACACAGCTGGATCCAGGTGACCACAGAGTGCTATCCGGCTCTGCCTCTCTCCAATCTCTCAGTGGACTGTGAGTGGCTGCACAGGGCTCACTGCCCACCTAGCTAGGTCACATGCCCATTCACATGGTGGGGACAGTGGGGTGTGACTGACAGCCCCTCCAGAGCCCCAATGGCCTCTGGGTCCCTGGAAGGTGCAGTGGGGACAATGAAGCCAGGGCGTTGAGTCAGGGGCAGGGCAAAGTGGCCCCATGGGGTAGTCAGCAAGCTTCCCTGAGGGAAAGGCCACCGGGGTGGCCACAGTGACGATGCTGGAGTTGCCAATGACCTACACCCACCCTTTACCATAACCAGCTGCTCCCACACCACAGAAGCTGGCTGGGTTTCCCCTGGAGGCCCTTCAATACCACCGTCCTGACAGGCAGTGGGCTCTGAGCAGGTGTGCAAGAAGGGACACCAGGTACTGCCATATCTGCAGCCACACAGGATGCCACACCTGCCTGGGTTCTGATAGGCTGAGAGCATGGGGCAGGGGAAGGAGGCCCTCCACCTTCATTCGATTGGCCACATGAGCCCTGCTTACCCTGGGGGCTCACTCTGGGGACGGGGAAACAGACACACATTTAAGAGGCTACCTTTGCAGGCCACGGCCTGGTTGGCCCCTTTCCAGCTCCCTGTGGCACAGTAGTGGGCAGCTTCAGGAGCCAGGCTTTGCCCACCCGAGGGACTGCCCTCTGGAGATGGCCAAGCACCAGGAGTCCTGCCTCGGCTGATACCTCGTCTTCTGGAGTCTTCTTCTAACTCCCTCATGCCTGCAGCCCTGGGAGGGCCCTTGGGCAGGCTATGAGTCTCAGAGGCTACCAGCCACCATGCCGTCCAGCAGAGGTGGGGGGCCAGGTTCTCAGTTCCAAAGGGGCAGGACCAGGGCGGTGGGCCCTCCTGCCTCAAGGGGCTCCCTGGGGCCAGGCAGCCTGGGTCTCTCTCAGGACCTGGCTCCTCCTCTCTTTAGTCTGACCCCTGCCCTGCCTCCTGCTGGCACCTACAGGAAGGCCTGTGGGGACTTCAAAGGGGATTGCGCTCCTCCCACAGCCTGCTAGGTTAGGGCTGCCCACCTCTTCTGTCCAGGAGAGCAGACCAAGTGGCCCTCAAGCCAAACACACTTGTTGGCTCACCACCCACGCGGCACAGAGGGCCCCCATGCACAGAGCTCCACAGGAGGCACTGGGAGCTGGGGGGAGCAGGGCCTGCTGCCAGGGGCTGGTGCCAGCGCCACCCCCTCTTGCACGCCCTCACTCTCTTCTCACTCACCCCCAACCCAAAGCCCAGCCCCCAGAGGGAAGCAACCTCCAAAATCAAGCCACCTCACCCCTCCTCGTGTTGCTCAGCCTGAAGGAATGGGGCTGGGGGGTCTCCCACCCTCAGGGCTGCGCTGGGTCTGAGCCAGCTGGGAGCTCCACAGCCCCAGACCAGGGCTCCTGTGGTCCCGGCCTGAGAGGACCCTGCCTCCTGCTCACCAGTCCTGCCCAGACAGGGAGGGAGGGGTGAAGGGAGGAAGAGGAAGCCCTTCAAAGGCCCAAGTCAAGGCCAAATCAAGGCCAGGAGGCCTCTGAAGTTCAGGACAGGCATCCGGAGACCAGAACAAGTGGGCGTGTGCAGCAGCCAGGCAGGAGCCACCTCTGTCAGCACCTCATCTGTTCACTGCAGGGGCCCCTCCCTTGTCCTGTGGAGACTGGGTCTGGGTACCGTGCTGGACCAGGCCCCGGCTCCACCCTGCCTCCACTGGGTAGCCTCTCCTACCTGCCTGCCTCCCACAGAGCCAAGAAGCGGTGGCAGCACCCAGCCTGTTCTTGTGCCCCAGCACCTCTCCTCTCCCCACCGTGGGGCCCTGCCTGCCAGGTTCAGCCACATACCCCTCCATGTGACTCCAGTCTGAGTGGGAGACCCAGGCCACCTGCTCAGGATAGCTCTGGTCATGTTGAAGCAGGGCCAAGGCCAAAGTGACCCCAGGGCTAGGGGCAGGGCTTGGGCTGCTGGGCCCAGTGGTCCAGGAAGGCAGTTACAGCTGGGGCTGTTCAAGGAAAGGGATCTGAGAGCTTGACTGAGAGCTGGGCAGGTTGGTGGTCCTTGGTCGGGGTATATTCTTAGGCAGAAAGTCCTGGGATGAATGGGTTGGCACCGCACAGCTGTCTCTCCCAAGTGTCACTCACTCAACCCCTACCACAGCCCACACCTTGCACCAAACACTGGCCTGAGTTACCAGTGGGCAAGCACCCGTTCCCAGGAGTATGTGGAGAGACAGGGATCCCAGCTGAAGCGGCCTCATCCTACCAGACCCTCCTCCCCAGCTGGGTCCGCCCCACTGCTCTTCGGAACTCCCTGTGGATTATGGGTCCTGGGTGGGGGAGGTCCTGAAGACTGGCCCGGGCCCTGGGAGGGGGCTCCACCCCATCTCCGAGCAGTTCTATGGTGGGGAGGTCCAAGGAAGGAAATCCTGGGCTCAGGCAGTGTGCCAAGACCTCTAACAGCTGCCTTGGGGGGCTGGGGCCACGGATGGACAGGCAGGGCCACCACTCCATGTGTGTGTGTGTGTGTGTGTGTGTGAAGGTGAGTGACACCGAGTGATATCGATGAGGACCATTCAAAGAACAAAAGGCTTTATTATACCAATTCCACACCAGTTTGGTGCAGGGTACAAGCCTGCAGCCCAGGCTTGTCCTGATCCTGGCCTGCTATTTGGTCCCTACCTGGCCTGAGTGCCAGGGTCCCCTGAGGAGTGTGCAGGTGTCCAGAGTGTGCCAGTGTATGGGGGGCTGTGGGCACCAAGGCCATGAAATAATGGGAGGTGAAGACAGGTAGGTGAGGATCCCGTCTGCCCTGCTCAAGAGCCACACGTGTCCACACAGTCCTCCCTGCTGTGGAACACGTGGTAGATGCTGGTGGGAGGAAACATGGTGACAGCCCCAAGCAGGGAGCCCACCTGGATAGCCACCCCTGCTGCCAACAGTGCCTGTTGGCCCCCGCCATGCAGCAGGGAGCTTGCCGCCACCTTCACGTAGGAGAACAAGCCCAGACACAGCACCCAGGATACCACCTGAGAGCAAGCATGGTGTCAGGCTGAGTGGGACGCCGGCCCCTCCCTCACTGCCACCCACCCTGCCCCAGTACTCACCACGAGGACTATTCCTGCAGAGGTGCCCACCAGGGGTGGGCAGGGGCTTAGGATCGCCAGGGCTACCAGGTAAGCCCCAAAGAGCACGCCCAGCAGAGAGAGACCAGCCAGGCCTGCCAAGGACCTGCAGGGAGCGGAGACTCAGGGCTGGCCTTGCAGGACCAACCCCCAACCGCACACTCCACCCGAGGGGTCTGGGGTCCCTTCGCACCTGCACAGCACGCCCATGGCCAAGAAGCAGGCAAGGGGGTTGGCGGCACTGCCCAGCACCACGGCCAGGTGGTACGTCAGGCGTCCGTAGGGCAGGCAGGAGAAGCTCTGCACGGCAGGCAGTACGCCGTTGGTCAGCGCGTTGGTGACCGTGAGCAGGCCCAGCAGACAGATGCCACGGGCTGACAGCAGCCTATGGGCCTCAGGCTCAGGGCTGGACATGGTGTCTGCCGCCTGGCTTGCTGGCTCCTGCAGGGGCAAGACCTCTTCTCCCTCCCCGTCCTCAGGACCAGCTTGTGGGGCCCCTGGGGGTACAGATGGTGGTGGCAGCAGGGACGGGGACAGCAGCAGGAGACCCTGGAAGGCAGCAGCTGAGGTGACCAGAAGGGCAGTCAGTGTCCAGAAGAAGGAGCTGGCGGAGAAGCGCTCCGGGAAGTAGTGGGGAAGCCCCAGGGTGCCGTTGGCGGTGGCTAGTGGGCACTCGAGGCGACCGACACCCTGCGCCAGGGCCAGCACGCAGGGCAGCAGGGCGCTGAAGCCCTGACCCAGGAAGAAAGACCGCAGGAAAAGAGGCGGTAGGTGGCTCAGGAAGGGCAGGAAAGTGACATTAGAGGCGCAGCAAGCTAGTGCCAGCAACAAAGTCAGAGTTAAGAAGGCCACCGAGCAGGGTTGCCCTGCCACAGAGGACACGTGGTGCCACAGAGGGGCCAGTAGGGCTGTACCCAGCACATTCAGCGCCTGCACCACCCGGATGGGGACTCGCTCCCCTTTGTTGGGGGCCAACCGCCGCCACAGCGTCACCACCAGCAGGCCCAGGTTCCCCAGCGCCACCAGCACAGAGAGGTAGGAGGGTAGGCTCCAACCTGCGGGGAAGGAAGGCTCATGAAGGGCCAGGTGACAGATGGGCCTGGAGCAGCCTGCCAGGCACACCGGGCCGCTTCCCCCGAGGCCCACTCACCTTCGGGGAGGTCCTTCACGACCAGGGGCAGCTCCACCCAGATCCCGTTGACGGCAGCCCAGGAGCCCATGCCAAAGAGTGCCACCAGGAGGTGGGCCAGCACCAGGTGGCCCAGTGAGGGCGCTGCCATTCGGCCCAAGGCTGGGCCCTCCGGGCAGGGCAGAGGTCCCAGCCAGCTCCTCGCAGGGACGGGCCTTCACTTCTGGGCGCTGAAGAATCGGACGCAGAACTGCAGTCAGAGAGGAGGTCAGCCTCCACGAGCAAAGGACTGCAAGAAGCCGAGGGCAGTGCAGACTAAGCCCGGGACCCGACACAGCAATGCCCGCAGGCGGAAAGACGGCGGGGCGCCAGCCTCCTACCCACCGAGGACCAGGGTCTGAGCTGCCGCCGGCGCCACCGCCCGTACTCCTAGACACCAGAAGAGGTCCCCCGGACGGCGGCCCCTCCCGCGCGCCACGCACAGCCGAGCGCTTCAGCGCCCACCTGTGGCCCAGGGGCTCCAGCGACACTCCAGAGGACAGAGGCAGAATTCGAGGGGCGTGGCTGTAGCGGCTCCGTCCCCTCGCCAGCGCCAGGTGCACCGGGGTCCCTGCGCCACGGGGTCCAGACGCTGCGCACCCCACCCAGCCGATGGCCTTTCCGCAGATATGCGAGAGGAGCTGCTGCCGACTCCGGGTCGCGGTTCCGGGACCGCGGGGCCGCGGGAAGCAGCGGGACCGCAGCGGTGGATTATTCAACTCATCGGAAGGGACTCCGGGAAGCCGCCGGCGTTCCGCCCCCCGCGTGGCCCAGGCGCCGGAAGTCCCGCCCCGGAAGTCGGGTGCCTGGGGCCCTGGCACCAGGAAGCGAGGGCTGGGCGATCCCGGTTGAGAAAGACTTTCCGTCTGGTTCTCCCTTCGCGGTCACCAGGGGCCCGCCAGCGGCGCAGTGA
>NW_006922161.1:617247-620783 GCF_000298275.1 Orycteropus afer afer
TCCGACAGCATGCTGCTGGTGCTGCCCGACCCGGACCCCGTACGCGCCCCCGCGCAGAGGCGCGCCGCCCGCCGTGCGCAGCGCCAGCCGCCCCCGGGTCCCCGCGCCACAGCGGCCAAGGCCAGAGCTAGACCCAGGCCCGAGCCCGAGCGGGGGCCCGATCCTGGCTGGGGCGACCGCCTCCCCTTGGAAATCCTGGTGCAGATTTTTGAGCTGCTGGTGGCGGCCGAGGGGCCCACGCCCTTCCTCGGCAGGTACCCTAAATACCTCGGGCCTCAGGCACCGCGGGCGGTTTCACGGCAGCGCCCCAGGCTGACCTGTCACCCAGCGCATGTCTGGGGCGGGGGGCAGAGTGTGAAAGCTCTGAGCGCGTACACACGTGTACCCAGGCATCCAGCCGCCAGTCGTCCGGGTGGCTGGTTCACTTGGAGCCCTGGCGCTTGGTCTTGAGCTGGGGTGTCTGAAGCGCTGAGAAATGTCACAGCGGTAGTTGGTGGTGGGCACCGCCCCAGAGGGACCCAGCCCCTCAGCAGAGCTGTTTCTCAGGGTTGCACGAGTGTGCCGCCGCTGGCACGAGGCCGCCTCCCAGCCCAAGCTGTGGCACACCGTGACCCTGTCGCCCCCGCTGGCTGGCTGCTCCACCAAAGGTGAAGCCAAAGCGGAGAAAAAGCTCCTTGCTTCCCTGGAATGGCTTATGCCCAACAGGTGAGGGGTACTCTTTTGTCCTTTCTCCTTACTCTACCAAGTAGGCTGTGCAGAACCCACGCCCCTCTTTCTACACTGAGGTGTGGGGTGGGAAGGATGCTGCTGGAGGAGCCGGGGTGGACACTGGGGCAGTCCTGCCTGTGCTGTCGGCCCAGGTTCTCCCAGCTCCAGAAGCTGACCCTCCTCCACTGGAAGTATCAGGTGCGCCCCGTGTTGAAGGTGAGTGTGGAGGCTGGCCTGCACAGCAGTGTGACACTCTGGGATTACCCAGTACTTCCAGGGAGCAGGTCTGACGCATGCTGCTGGCATCTGCGCCAGTGGTATCTGCCCTGCACCCAGTAGGGTGGTATCAGAGGTGGGGACCCAGGACTGCGAGGTCCTCGTGGGGCCTCTTCCCTCGTGGACCGTGGCCTGCCCTCCCCACTCCTGCTGGCCCCGTCTTCTACAGCTGGCTACCGAGTGCTGCCCTCGACTCACCTATCTCAAGCTTTCTGACTGCCACGGGGTGACCCCTGACACCCTAGTCATGCTGGCCAGAGCCTGCCCTCAGCTCCACAGCCTGGATCTGCAGCACTCCACGGTGAGCCCAGTGTCCCCAGGGGCCCTGAAGAAACTGGGCTGACATGATAGGCACCCTGTGCTGGGCCCTCAGGTGGAAGCCACAGCTGTGGTGAGCTTCTTGGAGGAGGCGGGGCCCCGAATGCGCAGGCTGTGGCTGACCTACAGCTCCCAGACAACAGCCATCTTGAGCGCACTGCTGGTAGGTTGGTGACGGTGGGGCATAGCCAGCTGCTGAGCCCGGCAGCCAGGCCTCTGATCCCTGTTCTCTCCACCCCTGCAGGACAGCTGCTGCCCCCAGCTCCAGGTCCTGGAGCTGGGCACTGGCCTCACTCGCTACACCACTCCCCTCCAGCTGCCGGTGGAGGCCCTGCAGAAAGGCTGCCCCCAGCTGCAGGTACCAGCCGCCCGCCTCCCTGGCCTGCGCACCCCACCTCCCTCACCTGCCTGCCCCTCCTCGTCTGCAGCCTGGGCCTCACCTGCAGGTCCTGCGACTGCTGAACCTGACATGGTGGGCCAAGCCTGCAGGGCGTGGGGTGCCTCTGGGCCCAGGATTCGCCAGCCTGGAGGAACTGTGCCTCGCCAGTACCGCCTGCAACATTGTGACCAACGAGGTTCTGGGCCGCCTGCTGCACGGCTCACCCCGCCTGCGCCTGCTGGACCTCCGCGGCTGCGCCCGCATCACGCCTGCCGGCCTGCACCGTCTGCCCTGTCAGGGTCAGGTGCCCTAGGTGGTGGGTGGCTGGGAGGTGGGTTGTGGAGGCTCTCTGTGACCCCAGCTCATGCCTCCTCCCACCTCTAGAGCTGGAGCAGCTGTACCTGGGCCTGTATGGCATGTCAGACCGGCTAACTCACACTAAGGAGGGCAGCCCCCTGCTGACCCAGAAGTGGTACCGCACCCTTCGCGAGCTGGACTTGAGTGGCCAGCGCTTCAGTGAGAAGGACCTGGAGCAGGCGCTGGCGGCCTTCTCGGGCACCCCTGGGGCCTCATACCCGGCCCTGTGCTCCCTCAACCTCAGGGGCACACGGGTCACAGCCAGCATAGTCAGGTCAGTGCCAGCTCCAACCCCTGGAGCCAGTAGGGCTGGCCACCCTGCCTACCTGGGGCCCAGATGCAGAGTCCAGCCTGGCCCTCTGTGGGGGTCAGGGGCACATGGTGGGCAAGGTCCTGCTTGGGACTGGCTCTCAGGTGATACTTACAAGCTGGGGGACACTAATGATACTGAATTGTGGGTGGCAGGTTCGAGCTAAGAGGTCTCCAGGGCTCTGGGCAGGGTTTGAGCCCATGGCCCTGCTCTGTCGCCACAGCTCTGTCATCAGCAGTTGCCCAGGCCTGGTGTACCTTAACCTGGAGTCCTGCCGTTGCCTTCCCCGGGGCCTGAAGCGGGCCTACCGGGGCCAGGAGGAGGTCCAGTGGTGCTTGGAGCAGCTGCTCACCAGCCCCCCGTCCCCCAGCTAGGCGGCTTCAGACCCCAGACCCATCAGCCAACTGTGCTCTGTACTGCTAACTAGTTTTGGATGTTTGAGTATTTTTGCAATAAATCATTTTTACAAACTCTGGGTGTGATCCTTTGGGTAGGGGGGAAGGATGAGGGATGCCTAGGGGCACCTGAGGTTCCTGTGCCTTCATGGCTGTGCTGGGCCACTGTCTTGGCCTGTGTGTCCCACCCTCAGGGACACCGAGGTGGGCTGTCCCCAGTGGTGGGAGGCTATCGTTCCAGCACAGGTGGGGCCCTGCCCAGCCCTGGAGTTTGGGGTGGCCTGTAGATTCCAGCTGAGGCCTGGAAGCCAAGTTCAACCACTCCACCTTTCAGGTGAGGGCTCTGAGTGGGTGGTGCTGGGGCCTCTGGTGGGGGGTGGGGCAGGGGACTGCACGCCCACCGTGGCACCTGACGCCAGGACCCGAAGAGAGGTCAACAGAGCGGGCCCCTTCTAGAACGTGCGGCCCCGAATGTCTAGAATGCACGCGCAGCCTGGCCTGGACAGCCGCCTGGCCCTCGCACCCGTCGCCTGTGTGCTCCTGCCCCAGCCGCAGCCCTGGAAAATCTCCTTCCCCAGGTATGAGCGCGCCTGCGGGAGGCAGCGGCGGAGAAGCCTGCCCGGCTGACCACCTGTGCCTGCTCAGGTCCCTAAGGGCCAGATCAGCGGCCTCCCCACTACCTCCGTCGGGAACCGCTTCCAGCTCTGGGCGCTGGGATGCTTCTGTACCGAACGCCACCTAGCCAAGCGCCTGATGAACAACAGTTTCTACCCGTTCTCCAGGCAGCAGCCCA
>NW_006922161.1:620978-621506 GCF_000298275.1 Orycteropus afer afer
GGACCGGACCGGGCCCTGGTGGCCAGAGAGCGCGAGCGCCCGCGTGGGCCAGGCGGGCCCGGCCATCCTCACTCACCATGCCGCCCGCAGTCTTCGTGCTTGAGTACTACCTGGACACGCTGTGGAAGGGGGCGCTGCTCTTCGCCGTCTGCCTCGGACTCATCAGCTCCGGCCTCGTGAGCACGGTCTGAGAGCCACAGCCTGACCCCACGACCTTCCACCCGGTGCTTGGCGCCGCGCCCCCGGGAGCCCAGGCTCCTGGTGCTCCGCCCACCCGCGTGCCAGCTCCCGGGTGCACGCCCACCTGATTGCCCCGCCCCCGGATCGTCCCCCCACCTGAGCGCCCAGGCCCCAGAGCTCCGCCTACCCGCGTGCCCTCTCCCTGGCGCACGCTCACCTGAGTGCCCCGCCCCCGGAGCTCCGCCCACCCGAGCGCCGTCCCCTGGCGCACGCCCACCTGAGTGCCGGTCCTTGAGAGCCCTGCTCCTAGCGCCCCGGCCTCCCGCATGCCCGCTCTCGGGCGCACGC
>NW_006922161.1:621606-630851 GCF_000298275.1 Orycteropus afer afer
GGCCCGCTCCGGGGCTCACGCTCATCTGAGCGCTCTGCTGCTCCGCGCCCCGTCTGCGAGCCCACAGCCGCAACACAGACCGACCCCTCGCGTGCCCCGCAGGTGCAGGACCAGGAGACGTGGGGCTTCCCTGCGTACGGCGTGGGCGTGGGCCTGTGGCTCATGGTCTCGTCGCTGCCGCGGCGCCGCCTGGTGCTGAACCACGCGCGCGGCATGTACCAATTCTCCATCCAGGGCCGCACCGTGTATCAGGGCCCTTTGCACCTGATCTACGTGCGCCTGGCGCTCAGCTCCGACGGTGAGGGGCGCGGCGGGCGGGGCAGGGCGCGGGCGGGGCCCGGTGCAGCTCAGGCTGAGCCGGCCCACCTCGCTCGCCCCGCCAGCCTACGGAAGGTGCTTCTTCCAGCTGGTCCTGTGCGGCCACAAGCTGGAGCCGCTGGTGCTGGTGCAGCTGTCCGAGCGCTATGAGGTAGGTGCTGCGCCCCGCCCGCGGCACGCCCCCTAGTGGGGCAGTGCCGCCCTTGCCTTGGGACAAAACGAGGCTTAACACTGTTTAGGTCTCGGGACCGGCCGTAGGGGAGGGCTGGCAGGGCAGGGCTGGGGGCCACATCTCGGGGAGTCTCTCCTGACTGGGCAACAGCCGACTGAAGCCGCTCCCACAGCAAATGGAATTCTTGGGCCGCCACATAGCCCGGAAGCTCAACATTAACTACTTCGACTACCTGACAGTGTCCTACCGGCACGTGGTCCGCCACTGGCCGCTGGGGGCCACCAGCAGCCCGGGCATCGTGCACCGCAAGGACCACACCTACGGCAAAGCCAGCCACTCTCTGTCCGACCTGGACGTGTGACACAGCATGCGTGCACCCCAACCTTCCCCTCCACCCGTGCCCTAGGGCTGACAGCATGCGACCCCACCCACTGGCCTTTTCTTCCGTAAAGCTGCCTTTCTTCTCTGGCGCAGGGCCCGGTGTCTTTCTCTGTGGGCAATGGAAGTGTTGGCTCTCCATGGTCTTCTAGTGCACACCTGCCAGGACTTTAGACAGCCTTGCTGGTGGGCACAAACCCTAGAGATGGAGTTTGAAGACCCATGTAGGGTAGAAACCAGGGGCAGCCTGGGTCTTAGAGGTTGGACAAATCATGAGACAGGTGTGGGACCCACGCCCTTTCCCGGCCACCAGCATTTCACTCCTATCCTGGGCTCCCACCTTCCCCTCTTGAAATTGGTAGCCAGAACTGGGCCTACATGGCCTCACAGGTGTGATCAATGAGTGGAACTGGAGGCGTTGGAATCTGATTGGTTTACCCTGGATCAGGTGCCTGTTCCTGGTCCAACCAGCAATGGAATGGGGCAAGGCCCTGATGAAGCCCTGTGCCCAGGGTGTGGCGAGCTAAGACCAGTAGACCACACCCACTGCCACCATGTCAGTTCTGATTCACAGTGCCCCCACTGGGTTTCCAAGGCAGTAAATCTTTATGCCCCATTTTGCTTCCATGGAGTGAAAGCTAGTGGGCTTGAACTGCCACCTTTCTAGTTAGCAGTCAAATGCTTTAGGCACCACCAGAGCTCCTTATGGTGAGCTAGGCACACCCCAAAGTTACTGTTGCCTAAGCCCTAGGAAGTAACCTGTTCAGAGATGCAAGCCAGGTCACAAGACCTGCTGGATGCATGGCCTTGTGTGTCTGGGAGCCTGCCGGGAACTCCCACCCATTTCCAAAGTCATGCCAGCACCTGTGGCAGCCTGGGAGCCCAGACTTCCTGTGGGAGCAGGGAAGGCAGTGGGCCAAGGGGCCCCAGGAGGGAGTGGTGTCTGGCACAGGTAACTGCCTCTCCTGGATCAGCATGGCCTCAGGCTGGTGAACAAGGCCATCAGAGACTGTCAGCTGAGTGTCCCTGGAACCTGGCCTGGCTACCTAATTTGCTGGGCCCAGTGCAGAAAGATAATGAAGCCCTCACTCAGAAATAATTAGGAGTTTTGAGGCCATGAAGGTGGAGCACTAACCTGTCGGGGGGCCTGGCTGCCTGGACCACACCCTTGGAGCCTGCCCTGGAGGTGCCCAACCCATGGGGGCACTGGCACCCCACCTGTCTCTAGGGCAGGGCCTGGCTGTCAGAACCACTGTAGGGACAAGGGCAGGGACACCCTTCCCCAGAAGATAGGCACCTAGGTTGAGCACAGAGTGGCAGAGCCCAGCTTCTACCAAAAGGGCAGGCTTGAGGTGGTGGGCAGATGCCGGCAGCTGAGGGGCTGGGGCAGGTTGGGGAGCAGAGTGCAGTGGGGGTAAGTGAGCAGTGGAGACAGGCATGGGAACAAACTGGCTGGGTGACGGCTGTGGCTGAGCCAGGCCTCAGACTGAGACACTGCTCATCAGCAGTGGTGGAGGTTGAAGGGCACACGCCAGCCCCCTGGGCTCACCTTGGCCGACCGGGCTCATGGCTGGCTGCATCTAGAAGGCATGGGCACAGGATTTGCTGGTGGGCTGGCCATGGACTGAGGAGGAAAACCACTCAGGGCATACCGGGTTTCTGATTCTGCTGCCGGCGTGCACATTGCCATCCTCCTGCATGACCCGAGTTCCCCACAGCGAAAGTTCGTAGGGCTTGTGGTGCCCCAGACACCCGGCAGTGACAGGTCATCACTGACAGCCAGCACAGTCCAGCCCCTACCATCTGCCTTCTAGGACAGTCGTGACCCCCAACTGCAGCAGCTTGGGTTCTCTGGGAAGATGGCCAGCCAGTCTCCTATAGCACCTGGGGGAAGGAAGAAGGAGCAGCATGGAGCATTGGGGTTTCGGGAGGTGGAATAGCCTGTCAGGAAAGTCCTTCACAGGGTCCAAGCAGCAAAGGCCTTTAGCTCCCATGTGCATCACTCACAGGACACCGGCTGCCCCTGGTGTCCAGTCTGACCCCAGCAGTAGGGCTAAAGCCCTTCCTGGGAGGCTGGATGACACCCCTGCATCACATGACCAGCATGCAAGTGGCAATGAGGACAAGGAAGGGGCCCCACATCTGGGCTCTGGGCTCCTGGGATGCAGGAGGTGCAGCCACCGATGGCCACCATGACCTTGGATGAGGATGAGGGTGGTGTGGAGTTCACCACACAGTCGAGTCTCCTGTGAAAGGGTGGGAAGGGGTGGCCACAGGGCAGGCAGGCGCACATGAAGGGGCGGGAAGCTCCTGCTGGATGAGGATAAGGCTGCAGCCACAGCAAGCCCAGTGTCCAGGACTGTGGCGCAAGACTGTGCCCGCTGCCTGGGACAGAGCCACCCATCCTGCGGCAGAGCAGGGCCGCTGCTGCCCTCTGGTGGCGGCCAGCGGCCTCTCCTCCCTCTCCTCTCCTTGCTCTCTGGGTTCCTTCTTAAACCCACCCACCCGGGAGGAGGGCATGTCCTGGGTGTTGATAGGCTGTTTGCACGAGATTCATTTGTGTAAAACTACAGACTTTGGTCACGTGGTCAGAAGGGACCCATCCCTGGAGAGCATATCGTGCTTGGTAAAGTGGAGGGTGAGTGAAAAAGGGGAGGGCCCTTAAGGAGATGGACTGACACAGTGGCTGCAACGATGGGCTCAGGTATAGCAGGGACTGTGAGGCTGGCGCAGGACCGGGCAGTGTTTCATTCTCTGTACACAGGGTTGCTATGAGACAGCCTCTCCGAGGCTGAGGGTCCAAGCAGGTGAGCAGGCAGGCCGCTGGGCCCCCTTGAAGGTGGGACCTGGGCCACCTTGGAGCCACTCTGATGTCCAGCCGGGGACTCTGGGCACAGGAGGCTGAGGGGTGGCTCTGTCTGAAGTAGGAAGGGGGCAGGCCCGACTGCATGTCTGGTGTCCCGAATGGCTGGCCAGACTGCCAGGTCCCAGCTGCTTACTCACTAACAAAAAGATGGCGTTTTCCAGGAAGACGTCTGGGGTTTGTGCTAGGTGCCCATCCTAGCACCTGGCCACAGGCCCTGTTGCCCACCCCTCCCCCCCTGAATAGAGTCCACAATCACCACCATGCCCCCCTTGCTCACCCCATTGATTCAACTGCCCCTCTCAGTAGCTCACCTGGCAAAACTCAAAGACATGGGTAGCCACCCCCTCTGCTGACCCTCTAGACCCAGGCAGCTGAATATGGCTGGAGAAAACCCACACCTGCCAGATCCCATTAAGTGTATACCCTCTCAGCTACAGGGCTCAGAGTAGCATGGTGATCCTGACACATCGCCTGGGTCACCCACTGCTTCTCCTAGGGGACCATTGCCACCCTCTCTTCCTCCCCACCCTCAGTTTCAGCAGAGGTCTCTGCATCCCACTCCACTGAAGAAACGGAACAAAAAGAAGACAGCGTTCTGGGACCCCCACCACCCAATGCCCACCCTAGCACCTGGCCACAGCCCGTTGCCCACCTGTACCCTGGATGCTTACCTGGACTCCTAGCCGTGACATGGCCACTAGACTCACCCTCACCCACTCAAGGCATCACCCACAAGGCCCTGCAGGCCAACTTTGTCCATCACCCCACTGCGCCCCTGACTTCATCGTGTACCAGGTTCCCCTCACTTGCCCATGGGCTCTAGCCCCACCGACCACCAGCCTGCTCCTACTCACTCGCTGGCTGGCTCCAGCCCCACTGACCATCAGGCTACTCCCTGTAGACACATACATTTGCCGTGAGCCTGCCTGCCCTCAGGAAAGCCCGCCCCCCGGGCCCTGCTCCCCCTCCAGCTGCTGCTCCACCTTTCTCATCTTTGAAGGTAAAATTCCAGGGAGAGTCATCCACACGGGCTCTCTCCAGCTCCTCTCCCATTCCACTTGTCCCCACACGCCCCTCAGACAGCTCTTACCCTGTCACCAAGGCCTCCTGTGGTCCACTCCTCCCTCTCCCCTCCACCACAGTCTCTCCCCTCCTCCCACCCCCTCTGCAGCCCCTCTGCCATCCAGCCCTGGCCTCTCCACACTCCCTCCCCCTGGTGGTGCCACCTGGCATCTTGGCCAGTCTGAAAATGCTGAGCACACGCTTGACAACTCCCCAGCACCTGCAACCAGCCAGGTGGCACCCCAGAACCGTGGACTCCACATCTCCACATGTATAGCAAGCATCTCAAGATTAATGGGTTGACTACTCCTGTGGCTTCCAGCCAAACAAAAGACAGGGATACGAGCTGAACATTTACATTAGGTAGATTCACTCCTTGGAGAGAACAATCATGGGAGAATAGAAGGACTGTGTACGCACAAGGAGACAGCTGGGGGGGCAGGAGTGCATGGAGGGAAGGACACAGGGAAGAGGTGGGGAGGAAATGGGAGGGGAGCTGTTGCATTGTGGGAAATTGTAGTTGATGTGTGAGGCAAAGTGTATGTGAGCTGTTGTATGGAAAATGAATTTGCTCTGTAAACTTTTACCCAAATCACAATAAAAATTAAAAAAAAAAATCAACGGGTCAAGAGCCAAACTCTTGCACAGTGATGAATGCCATTTGATGGGTCCTCAAAAAGTTAAATGTAGACTCACCATATTCAGGACCCAGCAATTCCACTCCTGGGTGTGGACCCCAGAGGCTTGAAAGCTGGGACTCACAGATCCTCATAGGTCAGTGTGTGCTGCAGCTAGTCACAACAGCCAAGAGGTGGAAACTACCTATTGTCTATCAGCAGGTGTACATACATACAATACAACATCAGTCTGCTGGACAGTGAGGTGAAGTCCAGGTACATGCCGCGAGGATGAACTGTGACAGCATGCTGAATGAGACCTGCTGACACACACAGTGGCCAACACTGTACGACCACACGTCGTGAAATAACGGAGACCCACAGAGGCCTAGGGACAGGAAACACATTACACATTACCAGGGGCTGGGGAAGGGGGTAGGGGAAGTTCTTGCTGAAGGGATGAAGAGTTTCTGTCTGAAGGGGTGGAAATTTCTGGAAATGGGTAGAGGTGATACTTGCATGAGATGGTGAGTGTGACTCAGTTCCCTGAACTGTACAAGTGAGAACAGTGACAGTGCCAAATGTTTTGTCACAAAGATTTTACCCCAAAAAGAAACACAGTAGAAACAAAAAAGAACCCTCAAAGCTCCTAAATCAGCCCCCAACTCACCCACAGTTGACCTCACTCAGGTAAAGGTACCTCATCCTTCCAGGTGCCCAGAAAGATGGTGTTACCCTTGACTGGCCACCGTCACCACCTCTGTCACAGCCAGCCCGGCCTGGCCACCGTCTGGGTCCCACAGCCTCCTGGCTGGTCTCCTGACCCTCCTGTGCCACCTTTACGACAGAGATCCGGACACGTGACCTCTGAGGGCAGTGATGTCCCTCCTTCCCGCCTCATCTACCATCAGGCCAGCGCCCCACAGCCTCTGCTCTGGGACCTGGCCTGGCAGGATCTGCCCCTTCCTCTTCTGCCTCAGTCTGTCATGATTGTCCCCCTCATTCACCCATTCCTCTTGGCCCCTGGCTCCACTCACAACACCCCCTGTGGCCTCGGCCCCTGCATACTGTCTTCTCTGGTCCGTTCCCTCCACTGCTATCTCCGGCGTCTATGCCCCTGTGCTTCTCACCTCACCATCTCAGTTACCCCCTGGCTGTTCTCTTTCTGGTTAGCACCTGCCCTCCACAGGAATGTGGGCTGACAAGGGCACAGGCCTGTGTCTGTAGCTCCAGGCCTCCAGTGCTGCAAAGCACACTGTGGTGCTCAACATCGGTGTGTGATGGAAGGTGGACATGGCACCAGACCCACCCACGCCTTCCAAGCCCTCAGTTCACTGCCCGCACACCAACCCCAGCTTGTCCTCCCAGGAAGGCCCCAGCTAGGTAGGCTCTGCTCTGGCCCAGAGGGCCAGAGCTCCAGGCAGTAAGGGGGGCCCTGAAGGAGACCAGTGCAGGTAGGGAGGGGGAGGTTAGAGCCTGTAAGCCCATTTTAGGGATGGAAACTGAGGGCAGAGACTTGAGGAAAGGTGGTCAGAGCCAGTAGGTCAGGGGTCAGCCTGCTCTGTGAACAGGACCACATGCATCCAGCTTCTGGGAAGGGAATGACCCCCCCATTGTTCAGTAGAGGAGAAGGCTGAGGGGGTATCAGGAGTGTCAAGGAGCCAGACCTGAGGCTTCCAGAAAGGGGAAGTCAAGGAGGGGGATATTCAAAGAGAGGGGTCCCTTGAGGCTAGGCTGCTCACCAGCTGACAAAAAAGGGTAGGCCGGCTAATTGCTTCCACGAACAATGGCCTCCTTCACTACAAGACCAGAAGAACTGGGTGGTGCCCGGCTACCATCACTGAATGTTTTGATCAAGCTTTCACAGAAGAATTGTGATCGAAAGGAGGAGAAATGCAGAGCAGAATTTCAAATTCTCATGGACTCCAGACTGCCTAGAGTTATGGAGGGTGGATGAAGCCCTGAGACCACTGCCTTGAGCTCTCTGTCCCTGCATCAGCTCAAAACCAATCAACAGTTAACTTCACTAGAAAAGAATGGCTGCCTGGAGCACTGTGCTCTGTTGACAACCATCTTTGTGGGATCAAATCGACACCAACTCAAAGGGCAGGTAGGAACCACAGGGGCAGAGTTTATGCTTATGGGAGAGAAACAACTCGGGAAGGGTGACCATGTGGCTGAACTTGAGGACTGTTCCCAGTGCCACTGAATGGTACATGGAGAAACCAGAGAATCGTTTCACGTTCTGCTGTGTGTGTTCCCAACAACAGCATCAGGAAGATGTATTATTTTAAACAGAAACAAGGGCAGGTTGGAAGGAGGCTGCAGGAAGCAGCCTGAGAGGAGGTGGTTGCCCCTGGGCTGGAGGCCCTGGGCTGGAAGAGGATGCTGCCCAGGGCACACGCAGGCTCCGTACCAGCTCTGCTGGGGACTGTGGTGGGACACCCTCCCCGTGAACCAGGCCCTCTGGGGCAACATCTGACCAGCATGGGGCTGGGAGCTGACAGACACAGGAGCGAGGAGGAAACACATCCAAACACACAGAACCCCTACGGTATCTGCTCCCTCTAGAGCCGCGATTAAGGGACTAGGCCTGAGCTGGGAGCCTGGAGCCCCTGGGAAGACCACTGGCTGCGCTGCCTCCCCACCCCACCCCCGCGGCCTCCTGCGGTCTCCAGACCCACCTCCCCTCGAGCAACAAAGCCCTGTCCTTCCCCAGCCCACACGGGAGAGATCGAGGGCGGTCTGGGGTGCAGTAAGGCTAGAATGTTCCTTCTCACCTGTCCTTCCGCCGGCAGGGGCAGGGATAGGATGTCGACCTCCGGATGCCGGAGGCACCGGGGTCGGGAAGCCTGAAAAGAGGGGGGTCGCGGAGGCCCAAGTAATTGCCCCCGGGCCGCATATGCGATCCGCACCCGGGACGCTGCGGCCATCAGGCTGAGGCCCGGGCCGCAGCTGCCACTTCCCGCCGGGCGCCCCGGGTGGGGGGCTTGCGGGAGACACCCGAGCGCGAGGTAGGGCCGCCTGAATGGTCCCCTCGGGAGCGCACGACCGTGGGACACATGTGTCCGCGCTCTGACGCCTCGTTCGTCAAGAGGGTTGGGGGCCAGGAGGGCGGTGAAATGGACAGAGAGGGAGGGCCGTGGGCAGAGACTGGAGATGGAGGGATGGCCCCAGGAAGAAAGAGTGGAGAGGTCAGGGAATGGGACTGGTGAAGAGAGAGGGACAAAAGGACGGGGCAGGGAGCTGGGATTGAGGAACGGAAGAACGAGGGAAGGGAACAGAGTTGGGGGCCGGAGGACAGAGCGACAGGGTGACTGCACTGAGAGAGGGGGACAGAAGGACGGAACTGGAGGGACAGAGAGATGGGGGTGGGGACAGAGGGTCCAGGAGGAGGCGGGCGAGAGCGGGCCGAGGGAACCGCGCCTGGCAGGTCCCGCCGGCGCCCCGAGGGTCTGCCCGGTAATTAGGCCTCGGTCCAGATGGGCCCCCCAAGTCCTGCAATCAAAATGCTAATTGGCCCCGCGCCTCCGGCTGCGCCTCAGTCCTGCTCTCCTGGGAGCGAGCAGGGGGCGAGCCGCAGGCCAGGGAGACCCCCGCCCTGGCGCCCCCACCGCAGGCCTCGCCGGCTGCGGCTCGGCGATAAGGGGGCGGCCGCGCCCCACCCCGCCCCTCGGGAACGCCTGCCACGCGAGATGGATGTCTCGCCGCTGCCGGGCGGGGCCCCTCACAAAGCGGGCCCGCAGTCTCCGCCGCGCCCCGCGCGCCCCTTGCTGCACGCGCCTGGGACGCGGGAGGAGCCGACGCCGAGGCAGAGCCGACGGGGGTGGAC
>NW_006922161.1:631176-632021 GCF_000298275.1 Orycteropus afer afer
ATTGGGGACATATGTCCCCGCGCGCGGCCATTGTGCGGCCCGGAGCCCCCCGCGTCCCCGCGCCCCCCTATTGGCCGCAGAGCCTGACGTCATGAGGGCTGCAAACTCTGAGCGGGCGGCCACGAAAAAGGTTATCCGCCTGGTTGCGGGCCGCCGGGGAGAGCTGCAGCTGCGCGGAAGGGCGCAAAAGTACCGATGAAACCTAATTTCGGGAGCAGAGCCGTGGCAACCCCTTTCTCCCTCCATTCCCGGCTCTGTGCGTCGTGGCCGCGCCCGACATCCGCCCCACGGTGGGGATGGGGGTGGCGCCGGGGAGGACCCTACAGCGGGCACGGGGTCAGCCCGGGTGACTGGGTGGCAGGGAGACACTGCGGCACAGGGCGCGCGGCGCTTCCACGCTGCGCTTTCGCTGCCTCAGCATTCGCTCTCCGCCTCCCGCCTCCCCCAGCCGCCCCCGCAGATCCCGCGCCTCCGGACTCGTAGTGAGGCAGGCCGGGACCCGGCCGGGGGCCCGCCCTGCGTTGCTCCCGCAAAGAGCCTGAGTGCGGGGCGCATGGGCCCGAGGCCCGTTTCCGTCTCTCGCCCCGCGCCTGGCAAGGCTGCCGCCCGCTGGGCCTCCTTTCCATCCTGCGCCGCGCGAGGGGACTTCCCGCATGCGGGGCCGCGGCGTCCCCGCGACCCCTCCCAGGAGAGCCGGCCCGGCCCGGCCCTGCGCAGCCATTTCCGCCGGCCTCGCCCCCTCCCCCGCCCCCCGCCCCCAGATCCTGGGCTTTAAAAGCCCGAGGCCGGGCCCGGCCGCAGGCAGAGGCGGCCGCGGGTGCGGAGGCCGGCCCAGGAGCTGTCCG
>NW_006922161.1:632527-635122 GCF_000298275.1 Orycteropus afer afer
CCCGGGACGGAGCCGCTCCCCCTTCCCCACCCCCCCCAGCCTCCTCCCCCGCCTGTCCAGGGGCGGCACTGCGGGCTGGGAAGCCGGGACCAGAGGAGGGAAGGAGGGAAGGAAGGAAGGAAGGAAGGAAGGACGAGAACAGCAGGAGGAGACGAGACGAGAAGGGAAGAAGGTGGAGACGGACCCGGAGGAGCTGAGGAGACGCAGGGCAAGGAGGAGAGGGCGGCCCTTCCGGGGCAGCAGCCGAAGGCCAGAGAGGGGACCGCGCTGCTGCCGCCACTCCTCGGATGGTGACGAGGCCCCGCCGCGGCCGCAGCCCCCCCGCGCCCCGGCTCCGCAGGCCCTCAGTGCCGGAGCCCCGCAGGAACCATGCCCAGGTCCTTCCTGGTCAAGAAGGTCAAACTTGACACGTTTTCCTCAGCAGACCTCGAGAGCTCCTACGGGCGCACCCGCGGCGACCTCGGCGTGCGACTGCACGAGAAAGGTGCGAGCCGGGCTGGGCTGAGGGTGAGGGCGAGGGGCCAGGGCATGGCTGGAAGGGCTGGAGGGCAGAGGGTCAGGCGGCACAGACCCAAGCGAACCAGAAAAGGCAGAGGGGATGGCTGGAGCCAGGACTGTGGACGGAGATGGGGGATGGGGAAGGGGAGCCCAGAACCGGGCCACAGCGGCACAGGAGAGAGGGCGGAGAGCAGGGGTCCGGAAGGTGCCCACACCCTGCCCCTTGCCGGACAACACGGCCTCGGGGACACATGCCGACGGGACAGGTGCTGGTGTGGCGACACAGGCAGACTCACACCCAGGGGCCTGGGCCACTGCGGTATTCTCTCTTGGTTGCACCTCCAGGATCCCTGCTAGGGCCGGCCGGGGAGTGCTGGGAGCCTCAGGGAGTAGCCATGGGGTCCAGGGGGGCACCCACTTGTCAAGGCAAAGGTGCCGTCAGAGACTGCGGCCACATCTTCTCTGAAGCCAGGGCCAGAGAGAAAGGCAGAGCATGAGAAGGCCGCGGTGTGGGGAGCTGGGGGAGGTTCTTTGTGTAAGGGTGCCCAAGTTCAAGGACAACTGTTAGCATGCAGAGGAGGGGGCTGGGAGTGCCAGCGGCGTGGGGTGGCAGGACAAGTGTGACCTGCGGGAGCGCCAGCCTGTGTGTGAGCCTGTGTGCCCATGTGACTGCATGTGGCCATGTGACTGTTTGCTTGTGTGTGACCCTGTGTGAGTGTGTGCCTGCCTGTGTGCCACTACATGGAGCCATGTGACTCAGGCCGGCTGTGCGACCATGTGACTGGCGACCCCGGCTGAGAGTGTGGCCCTGCGGAGTGTGCCGGTGTGTGCTGACCCTGGGAGGCGTCACCGGGTCTGACAGCGGCTGGGTGGCTGGCTGTAACGGAGCCTGCAGCATGAAGGCTGTGCGTCTGTGGCTTTGCGCTTGTAAGATGCATAACGACTGCAGTTATTGCATGGATGGTGCTGTCCGCCTGCGGTTTGTCCCCGGGGAGGTGTCCCCTAGTGGCCTTGGTACTCTCCCCACTGCAGAGTCTCCCTAGCCGTCTGCTGGGGCTTGGGAAGGGCCCTGCAAGTCCTTAGGCACAGGTTCGGCTGAGGGAAGAGGTCGAGAATGAACAGGGTAGGCTCCAGGGGTGGGGAGGCCAGAGCGGAGTGAGGGGGAAGCAGAGCTGAGGGAGGGAGATGGCGCTGGAGCCGCCGGGTTGGGGTCACGCCCAGCGAGTACTAGGGGCTTGGGACATCAGAGGCGGTGGGGCTAGGCAGGAGTCTCCATGGCTTGTTGGGGACCCAGTGGGCCAGAGGGCAGCAGAGTCAGGGCCGGGCGTGGGCTCTGGGGGCGCGGCAGAGCCGGTGGGCACCCTGTCGGGCCGAGCTCTGAGTCCCGGAGCTCGGCGGGTCTGGCTTTGTGCGGCTGCGGGGCTGCAGTGTGTTGCATAATCAGGGAAAACTGCTGAAGTGGGGAGAACCCGAGGGGGAGGGGAGTGCGCAAGGGGAGGAGGGCGCGGGAGGCGTTGCCCCTCCCCCCTGACCTTGAGGCTCCGCGGAAGGGGGGCAGCCGCGCCCGGAGATGCGCCTCGCCCCCCCCGCGAGGGCGGGGCGGGCGGGGGCGGAGCCGGGGCCGGTCCCTGTCTCATCGCTCTTCTCCCCCCGCCCCCCTCCATCCCCTTGCTCCGCGCTCTCTCGGCCCCCCTTCTCCTTTGTCCTTCGCGGTGCTGGGCTCCCGGATGCCCGGGTCCCCGGCCTGCGTCCGCTCTGCGCCCCGCCGCCCGTTCCTTGTGTGTCTCACCCTCCCGCTGTCTGTCTGTCCGCCTCCGCCCCGCAGGATACCTCAGCGACTACGCGGGGCCCGCGTCGGTCTACGATGGCGACGCCGAGGCGGCGCTGCTCAAAGGGCCATCCCCGGAGCCCATGTACGCTGCGGCTGTGCGGGGAGAGCTGGGCCCGGCGGCAGCGGGCTCGGCCCCGCCGCCCACCCCGCGCCCGGAGCTGGCCACGGCCGCGGGCGGCTACATCAACGGCGACGCGGCAGTCAGCGAGGGCTACGCGGCCGACGCCTTCTTCATCACCGACGGCCGCTCGCGCCGCAAGGCTGCC
>NW_006922161.1:635969-648119 GCF_000298275.1 Orycteropus afer afer
GGGGGAGGGGCCCGGCCCCGCCCCGCCCCGCCCCGCCCGCCGGGGCTTCGTCGGCCCCTTCAAGCAATAGGGTCCCGAGGGGAGACCCACCCAGAGCCCCTCCCCTCCCCTGCAGGGTGCCCCCGGCTTTCTCCCAGCAATAGGGTCGGAGAGACCCAGTACCGAACCTCATCTCCGAGTCAGGTCTCTGAAGACCGGGCGAGGTGAGGGAGGGGCGCCCTCCTCCTCCTTCCTCTGCACCCCGGCATCGCGTCGCAGAGACTCAGGACTTCCCTCCCCTTCCCCAAGCCTTCCAGGGTCGGGTCTGGCCCAGACGTCCAGGGAGCCGGCCTGCAGGGGGAGGAGGAGGAGGGGAGCGGGCCTGCAGGAGGCGCTCCTGCCCTCGCAGTCTCCGCCGAACCCCGGGGGGGCTAGATGCGCTGGGGGTCGGGGAGGGGGGCGGATGGCGGCACCCTCTCCCCCGGGTCCCTGTCGGGGCCTCATCCGAGCCGCCTTCCTACCCTCGCCTCGCGCCTCTGCCAAATCCGAATTCTTCCAGCCCAGCTTCCCAGGCTCTGTCCTCCAGAACGAATAACAATGACGCATATCGAATCGCATGGACTTATCCGACCTCCTCAGACCCCGCTCCCGCCCCGGGGCCCCCTCCCCCGCACCCCGGACATCGGTGTTGGAGGACGGATACCGGGGCCCGCAGGCAGGCCTGGGCACTGCCCTCCACACACTTCTCCGTATTCGCTTTGCGGGTAAAGCCCCCAGGGGGAGGGCTTGCGGTCGCGTCGGGTTTCTTTTTCTGAATTTGTACGTTTTGTTTCTGAACGGATTGCACTCGGGTCAGGCAGGGGCCCCCCGAGCCCCTCTGCCTTCCCGCCGACGCCAGGGGCTTGCGAGGGCCGGGGTCCCTCTTCCCGCCCAAGCCCCGCCTCTCGGAGGACGGCCACGCCCCCGAGCTCCAGGCCCCGCCTCCCGGAGGCCGGCCCCGCCCCCGAGCTCCAGGCCCCGCCCCCACACGGTTGCCAACTCTCGCCCGTCTATGCCAAAGCCTCGGCGGCGACCCCGCCCGCAGGGCCCGCCCCATTGGCCGCCGCCTCGTGACGTCATGCATGCAGCCCCACCCCTCCGGTCCCCTCCCGGGGCTGCCCGCTCCCCTCCCTGTTCCCCTCTTAGTTAGTCCGAAGCCGACTATAGAGCAATAACGCGCACTGCATGCGAAGCTGCCGCCGCCTCTAGTTACTGAGAATCAGGTATTCCCCGCCCGACCTGCCCCTAGGCCCTAGATCAGGGACGCTGCGCGGGGCCGGACGCGCACACCTTCCCCCCCACCCACGGCAGAGCCCGGCGAGGGCAGTGGTGGGGGCGGGGGCGGGGGCGGGGCGGCTGCCCTCAGACCCCTCGTCACTCGTCCATCACTCACCGACCGCTCCCGGGGCGCCCACTATGTGCCAGGCCCGCTGCCTAGTCCTTGAGGGATGCCGCGGCCCGCGGGGGGCAGGTGTGCGACGGGACGGCCGCGACCTCGCTCTGGCGGGCGTGGATGGGCCGGATAGGGCGCATGTAGGCGCAGCCGGGCCTCGCGTTCCGGGGGCTGCGGGACCGAGCCAGGGCCCCAGCGCCTCCGCCGCCGTCCACACCAACACCCTGGGCTGCCGCGGTTCTGCATGGGCCGGGGCTGGGGTGGGAGAAGGGGAGCAGGGCTCTCCGAGCAGGCCAGCCCAGCCCGGCGGGCGCGCCCCGGGTGCTCCCGCGGTGCGCAAGCCAGAACCCGTGCAAGCCAGGCCCTCCCGCGTGCACACGCACACACGGGCGCCCTCACCCCAACCCCACACGCCTGTCTACCTAAGAAGGCCGGAGCGCCGTGGACTGGCCAGGGCCTCCCCCTTCCTCGCCACCCCGCCGCCGTGGAAAGCCATGGGCCCCCTCCCGCCCCCATAACTAAGCAGCACAACAACCGACTTAGCGAATTCAGGTAGAAGGAACGTTTAGGTAGCACCTGTTTTGTACCGATTCTATGAGTAGGGCCCGAGGTGCGGGGGCCCTGGGTGGGGGTCGCGGCCGCCGGCCCGCTCCGTCCCCCACCCCTGCCTGCGCCCCGCCGCCTTGTACATACTCCCACCCGGAACAGGCCGGGATTTTTACTCGGGCCGCGCCCCTCTTCTGCCCCCGTTTGGGGCTGGGCCGGCCGGACAGACGGACGGACGGACAGACCTTCCTAAGCACAATAGCACCAGCTCCCCGGAGCGCCGCACCTCCACGAGGAGAATAAACACCACTGTTGATAGAACTCATGTGTCCAGGTGATGCGCGCAGGGCTGGGCTTGTGCTCAACGGACGCCGGGGTATGCGGGGCGAGTGTGGGGGTGTCCTCCAGACCTGCCGGCAGGAGATGGGGTGGGCGCAGGCCCGGCGGTGGGCTTACCGTGCCCCGGGGTCGCTCTACGGCCTTTCACGGGACCGCAGCCTACGAGGGTGCAGCCCCCGGAACTCAGGTCCTGGCACAGCACTTGGATCTCCCATCTGACCTGGAGCAGGTGAACCCACCCTCCGCCTGGACGTGGCGCTAAGAGAAGTCAGGTGGCCAGGAACAGCCAGAGTAGGCACAGCAGGGCTGCAGCCACAGCCCCCTGCTGCCCCTCCCTTGGTTCTCTTCTCCCTGTGGGGGGCCTTCAGAGGAACCAGGACAGCGGAGGGCTGGAGATGCAGCCTCCCCACAGCTGGCTGCCTACTACATTCCTACTCCCAGATTCCCCCACTGTCCAAGGAGGCCTCATGGACAGGTGTCCGGGGCCAATTCCCCTCACTGTAACAGCTCTCTTCCCACTTCCTCCATTCCACCCGGGAGGAGATGCTCAGGAGGCTTCTGCAGCCACCCACAGCCGTCAGGGTCCAGGCAGGATGAGGCCTTGAGATGAGGGGCAGAAACTCCCTGTGGTGGCAGTGCCCTCTGCTGACCAGGTCGGCAGGCACAAGCCGCACAGGAGGGTGAGAATGGTGTGGTGGGGGCATGTGACCGCCTCTAACTTCACGACGGGAGAGACCACCATCAGCATCAGGCTGAGGCTCAGCCCTGTAAAGCAGGGGCAGTCATCCTCCCTCTCCAGCCTTTAGACCAGGTCTCACACCAGCCACCAGGGACATCCTCCCACAGAACACACAGATGACAATACTCACGATTACAGAGTTTATTAGGAAAGTAACAGGGTACAATTCAGGATCAGGAATGACTCAGAACACAGATTTCACTCAGGACAGCTTTTCAGGCATGCCCACAGGTGGGCCTCTCCCTGGCCTTCAGCCTCTGGGGCCTGTCCGGTCTCTGCCCTGCTCAGGCAAGCTCTTTGTTGTTGTTAGGTGTTCTCCACTCAGCTCTGATTCATAGCGACCCCGTGCACAACAGAACAAAACACGGCCCAGTCCTCCGCCAGCCCATAATCCTTGCAATACCTGAGCCCATCATTGCAGCCACTGTGTCAATCCATCTCCTTGAGGGCCTTCCCCTCTTTCGCTGACCCTCCACTTTACAAGCATGATCTCCTTCTCCAAGGAATGGTCCCTTCTGACAACATGACCAAAGAAGGTGAGAAGAAGTCTGGTCATTCTCACTTCCAAGGAGCATTCCGGCTGCACTTCTTCCAGGACAGATTTGTTCATTCTTTGGGAAGTCCATGACATATTCAGTATTCTTCGCCAACACCACAGTTCAGAGGCATCACCTCTTCTTTCGTCTTCCTTATTCACTGTCCAACTTTTACACACACATGCAGCAAATGCAAACACTAGGGCTTGGATCAGATGCACCTTATCTTCAAAGAGACATCTTTCCTTAACAATTTAAAGAGGTCGTTTGCAGCTGATGTGGCCAGTGCAATACGATGTCGGAATTGGTGATTGCTGCATCTGTGGGTGTTGACTATGGATCCAAGTAAGATGAAATCCAACAACTTCAATCTTTTCTCCATTTATCACAATGTTGGTTATTGGTTGTGAGGATTTTTGTTTTTGCTGGACTCTTCGATCTTCATCAGTAAGTGCTTCAGGTCTTTTTCAGTTTCAGCAAGCAAGGTTGTGTCATCGTTGTTAATCTGTTAATGAGTCTTCTTCCAATCCTGATGCTGTTTTTTTTTTTTTTTTAAATTTTGTGATTTGGGTGAAAGTTTACAGAGCATATTCATTTTCCATAGAGCAGTTCATACACTTTATTTCATGACATTGACTGTAATTGCCCACACTGTAACAATTATCTTCTCACTTCCTCCATGTGTCTTTTTTTCCTATGCATTCCTGCCCCCTGAGCGATCTCCCTGTACAAACATTGCCCTTCTTTTCTCCCATGATTGCTCCAAAGAGTGTATCTACCTGATGTAAATGTTCACCCCATATGCCTGTCTATTGTATGGAAGCCACAGGGGTGAGTTCAGGTCCAGTCCTGAAAGGTAACTAGGGGCCATAATCTCAGGGGTCTCACCAGGCTCTATCAGACCAGCAAACTTGGTCTTTGTTATGATTTTGAGTCTTGTTCCACATTGTTCTCCCACTCTATCCAGGATCTCCTGCACTGATCTCTTTCTCAGTGGTTGACAGTGGGAGGTGGGCACCATCTAGGTCTTCTGGTCTCATAGTCATACAGGCTGAGGACTACACAGTCTACTAGTGTCTCGGACTAAGGACTAACTGTTTCCATGCATTTTTGGTTTTCTGCATTTTTCTTTGCTCTGGGTGAGGAGAGACCCATGTTTGCATCTAGATGACTGCTTGCAAGCTTTTAAGACCCCAGTCGCTACTCACCAAAGTAGAATGTATGCCAATTGACTGATGCCATGTTCTTCATATAGTCCAGCTTCTTGGATTATCTGCTTACCATACAGATTAAATAAGTATAGTGAAAGGATTCAAAGCACTTTAGCTCCACCAATAAGTGCCCAGAGGCACCCCACTCCACCAGCAAGCCCTGGTCTGAAGGGGCTCAGCTCTCTAGCTCTGAGTTGGTAAGCCTTGCTCCACTGGTAAGTGGGGGGCATCCCAGTCAACCAGTGAGCCTCCTGTCCACAGGTGCTCAGCTTTCTCATTCTGTCGTCTGGGAAGCCATGCAGTCTCCTAGTTCTGCTGCTGTCAGTCCTATGCCATGCTGGCACTGTTTCTCACCATCCAGGGCCATCTCTGGTATCACAGCTGTCTTCTAGATCTAGGAAGTCCTCAGTGCAGGGACCCTGAGTCCAAGGATGTCCTCTGCTCCCAGCCTTATTTGCATGGCCCCACCTCCACAAGGGTGCTACACACCTTATTGGCATTATTGACAAGCTGTTCAACCGGGCCACAAGGACCTTATTTGCATAGTCACACCCAATCATTTTGTGGGTGTATAAGACTATGTCTAAAAAAGCCACATGAAATTGATCCACTGCCCAAGGTCAACATAGGTCATCAGTGAGCCCAGGGCCACTACAGCCAACAGCACTCTGGCAGCGGCAGGGAAACTGGCCTGACAGACATCAGGTCCCCCAGACTCCAGCTAGGTGGATGGCAAGGGAGCCGTGGGACTGATGCTTGGAGAGGCCGCCACTGGGAGGGGCTTTCCCTTTTGGGGAGCACTGCCAGCAGCAGCAGCCACAGAGGGTGAAGCTGTGCCTGGGGTGTCTCCCACCCAGGGACCCTGCCTGGGCAGGTGTGTGTGGTTGTATGTGCAGGATAACCCCACATTTGGGGAGCCCTAAAGGGTGATGGGCTACCCAAATGTGGGGTCATACTGCACACAGTGGGGAAGCTCTGGTGGCATAGTGCCTAAGGCATGTGACTGCTAACCAGAAGGCTGGCAGTTCAAACCCACCAGTCATTTCTTGGAAGGAAGATTGGGCAATCTACTTCTGTAGTGATACCACCTCAGAAACCTAAGGAGGTATCAGATTGACTCCATGGTGGTGAAAAAAAAAAAAAAAAAGAGTGGTGGGCATCCCCCCATGACCAGCCCAGCAAGCCACCTGGCATGGGGCAGGGTGTCCCCCTGGAGGCCAGGCCCTGAGTGACGACCTTCAGCATCCCCAGACTGGGTAGGTGTCATCCATCCTATTTGCAGATGAAGAATCTAAACTTCAAGGAGCTGAACAGCTTGTCCAAGGTCACAAGGATGAGGGGCCCAAGGCTGCCTTTGACATAACCCTGCCCCCATCGCCCCTCCCCCTACACCTGATCTGCACCTGGATGGGTGCCAGTCACAGGAACACGGCTCTGGGGCCCACTCCTTGCGCACAGGGCTCCTCAGCCTGGGAGTCCCGACTGGCGGATTTTGCCTGCACAGGAACTCCGACGGGAAGGACGGAGGCGGCCTCCTGGGATAAGCCCTCGGACGCCCCCAACCCGCTCATGGACACAGGTCCCCCTCCCAAAGAATGGACGATAGTCACTGACCATCACCTCCCACGAGCTCTACCCTGCTGGCCACATCCCGACAGGACTGCTTGGCCCGCAGCCCTCTGCCCCAGGGTCAGCCCGTGGCCCTTACTCAACCCTAACCCATCGGGGATTCAGGGCTCCAGGCTCCAAGGCTCCCAAACCCGCGGGCGGGAGCGGAGCACTCTGCCTTCCTCGTGCACATGGACCCCTCTTCACTTCGCCCCGGCCCTCTGCCCAGCCTCGGGTACCTCCGGGCCCTGGCGCTGACAGACGACTCGGGCGCCGGCCTCCTCCCTCGCGCGCCGGCCTCCTCCCTCGCGCGCCGGCAGCCAGCGACAGGTGCCCATAGGCCCTGGTATGCTCCGCCCCCTTCCTCGCAGTCCCACTTCCGCCTCCAGGCCCCGCCCCTGGGCCCGCCTCCCGCCGGTCCAGTCCTCCCTGGCGGACCCCGGCCCACCGTCTGGTCACCTCACTGCTGTGGCCGCTTGCCGGCGGAGGGCTTGAAGCCGCGACGCGGGAGCGGGCCCCGCCTCCAATGCGACCCGTCAGTCATTGGCCGCGGCAGGCAGCCGCTGGCGTTAACTGGCGCGCTAAGCCGCCAATCTTCTCCTCCGCCAATCGGCGGGCGGGGTCCAGGCTGGGCCACACGGCGTCGCCCCTGGTCCTTCGGGTCGTAGCTGGGCATGAGTGCGCGGGACACGTGCACGCGCGTGGCGGATCTGGACTTGTCAGCCTGGGAGCCCCACTGGGCAGGGGTGGCAGGGCTCCCGTGGCTCACCGACGCTTCCCGTTCTCTCTCCGGGGTCGGTACTCAGGAAAGCCCAGCTCTGCCTGGCTAGGGCGCCTGCAGTGTGCTTGGCCATGGCCGGTACTCTGGTGGCGCGGTGCTTAAGCGCTCGACTGCTAACCGAAAGGTTGGCGGATCTATCCATCATCCTCTCGGTGGGCCAAAGTTGTGGCTGGCTTTTGTAAAGATATCACCCTGTGGGGCAATTCTACTCTGTCCTGTAGGGGGCGCTGTGACTTGGAATCCATCCCCCGGGAGTCGGTTTTGTTTGGGTTTTGTTTCTGTAGAGATGACAGCCTCGGAAAACGTGTGGGGCAGTTCTGTTCTGTCCTTTGGGGGTGGCTATGAGATGGCAACTGGTTTTACTCAGGAAAACTCTGCCTGCAGAGTGTTGGGCCAGGGCTGGTGGGATGGACAGAAGAATGTTCTAGGAGGCCCAGAACCGGTGGGAGTTGAGGCTTGTTGCCAGCTGCTATGCACATGCAGGAGGGGCTCTCAGGGCAGCCCCCTCACCAGGCTGCACCAAGACACCTACCTGCAGGTAGCCTAGCCCACCAGGCTGGCATCAGCCCAAGAACGTGGGGGTGCTGGTCCTGGAAGTGGTGGGGCAGAGGGGTGAGTGGCATGGGACAGGAAAGGCCACTGACCTCAGGTCAGCCCTGTAGTTGTCCGTAAGCAGAGAGTGCTCTGGGCACTTTCCTGAGTAGCGCCCCTGCTCACCCAAGTGAATGCCATCTGCTGCCAGAGCTGCTGCTTGGGTTAGCCAGGCCCAACACCCCAGTGAGCTCAGCACCCCAGATCCAGGACATGCTGCTCGAGGCTGAATGGGACTCCGACTGGCCAGTAGGTGGGCTGCACTGAGAGGCTGTTAGGCTTCACCAAATGATCCACAATTGCTCTGGGTCCTGAGCCATCTGGCACCCCAGGCCCTACTATGGCCTGGTGAGTCAGCCTGGGAGGCCCTGCTAGGAGTTGAGTCGGCAGTGGGCCACGCACAGGACAGGCTTGCTCCTGGGAACCCACCAGGGAAAGGATGAGGTGGCTGCTCCCCCCACACCACTGAGGCCAAGGAGGACGCCCCACCCTCACAATAAGCACCTCCAGGGTGAGATCTGGCAGGACCTGGGAAGAGGGTCGTGAATGGGGTGGCGGGCGGGGCTGGAATGTGCTAGCGTTGCAGTGTGACTCTATAGGAACAGGGTTTCTGGCAGCTGCAGACCAGGGGTGAGTGAGGACCCATGAAGTCGCTGGACGGGTTGTCTCTGTTTGCTGCTCCAGGAAGTCTCCAACCATGCACACAGGCACGTACCCATGCAGGCACACCTGCAGTCTGGGACAACGTAGGGGCTCCCTTGCCAGAAGTCTGGGTGAGGGCTGTGTGGAATGGCTGATGCAGGGCTGCTCAAGGGCCTGCACCCTTGCCCAACTTCCTGCCAGGCCTAAAGACTTGGGGAGCCTGCAAGGGGTGCTTGGACAGTTTCGCGCGTGAGGCAGTCTTGGGCCTTTCCTGTGCACCGTCCTCTGACTGGCCCTGTTGGGTCTCCCTAAGCTAGAGAAAAATGAGTCCCTCTGTGGCACAAAAGCCAAATATCATTAAAAACACAGGAAGGAAAGAAAAGACCAAAATGGATGTCAGAAGAGACTCTGAAAGTAGTTCTTGAATGGGGAACAGCTAAAGTGAATGGAAGAAATGACAAGATCAAAGAGCTGAACAGAAGATTTCAAAGAGAAGCTCGAGAAGACAAAGTATTACAATGAAATGTGCAAAGTCCTGGAATTACAAAACCAAAAGGGAAGAACACATCCGGCATTTCTCAAGCTGAAAGAACTGAAGAAAAAAAAAAAATCAAGCCTTGAGTTGCAATATCGAAGGATTCTACGGGCAAAATATTGAATGATGCAGGAAGCATCAAAAGAAGATGGAAGGAATACACAGTCACCATGCCCCCCCCCCAAAAAAAATTGCTCAACATTCATCCATTTCAGGAGTAGCATAGGACCAGTGGTATTGAAGGAAGAAGTCCAAGCTGTACTGAACGAATTGGTGAAAAACAAGACTCCAGGAATTGCTGGAATACCCACTGAGATGTTGCAACAAATGGATGCAGCTCTGGAGCCGCTTACTCGTCTATGCCAGGAAATTTGGAAGACAGCTACCTGGCTAACTGACCAGAAGAGATCCTTATATGTGTCCATTCCAATAAAAGGTGATCCAACAATGCAGAAATTGTCAAACACCATCATTAATATTACATTCGGGTAAAATTTAGCTGAAAAGAATTAAAAAACGGTTGCAGCAGTATATTGACAGAGAGCTGTCAGAAATTTAAGCCACAGTCAGAAGAGGGCAGAGAACGAGAACTATGTCTGCTGATGGCAGATGGATCTTGGCTGAAAGCAAAGAATACCAGATAAAGATATTTATCTATGTCTTATTGGCTATACAAAGGCTACAACTGTGTGGATCGTAACAAAGTATGGATAACGTTGTGAAGCGTGGGAATTACAGAACACTTGATTGTGCTCATGAGGAACCTATACATAGACTAAGAGGCAGATCGAGGGGACACTGTGTTGTTTAAAATCAGGAAGGATGTATGTCAGGGTTGTATCCTATCACCATCCTTATGCAATCTGTCTGCTGAGCAAATAATCTGAGAAGCTGCACTATATGAAGAGAAAACAGCATCAGGATTCAAGGAAGACTCGTTCATTAACAACCTGTGATATGCAGATGACACAACCTTTCTTGCTGTAAGCACGGAAGTCTTTTTTTAAAAAACATTAAATTTTTTTAAATTGTGATTTGGGTGAAAGTTTAGAGAGAAAATTCATTTTCTATACAGCAGTTCATACACATTTTGTCTCATGACATTGACTGCAATCCCCACAACATAACAGCTCTCTTCCCACTTCCTCTCTGTAGTTACCTCTTTCCTGTGTCCTTCCCTCCTATGCACGCCTGCCCCTAGAACTCCCACTGGTCTTCTGTTCTCCCATGATTGATTGTTCCAATGAGTGTATCTACCTGATGTAAAGGTTCACCCCATATGCCTGTTTGTTGTTTGGCTGAAAGCCACAGGAGTGAGTTCAGTTCCAGACCTGAAGGGTAACTAGGGGCCCTAGTCTCAGGGGTCTCAACAGGCTCCATCAAACCATCAAACCAGCAAACCTGTTTTTTTTTTTTTAATGATTTTGAGTTTTGTTCTACATTGTTCCCCCACTCTAGCCAAGATCTACATAGATCCCCCTCTGAGTGGTTGACAGTGGTAGCCAGACACCATCCAGTTCTTCTGGTCTCATGGTCATATAGGCTGAAGATCACATGGTCTACTAGTCCCTTGGACTAATTGTTTCCATGAGTGTTTGAGTGTTTGGTTTTCTTCATTCTTTGCTCTGGACGAGGAGAGACCCATGATTGCACCTAGATAGCCGCTTGCACGGTTTTAAGATCCCAGTTGCTACTCACCAAAGTAGGATGTAGAATAATGTTTTTGTGTAGTATGTTATGCCAGTTGAGCTTGATGTCCCCTGCAACCGTGGTCCCAAGCCCACAGGTCTACTTGCTCTCTCAGGGTATCTGGCTGTGGCCAAGAAGCCACCCCAACCTTGTCCCTTGTCACCTGTACTATTCAACCGGACATTCTTACAGCATATATAAATATGCTGTAGAAACATCACCTGCCATCCCTATACATGCTCATGGGCACACTCCCCCTGCCTAGACATTGATGGTTCAGTCCGTCCACCCATCTATCCACCCATAGATCAATGCTTGCAATCACTGACAACACAGTACTGTAGATGCAGAAGGATTCATCTTTGTTATCTCTACTTCCCATGTACCTCTCTCTGTCTTCCTCTTCCTCAATTCCACCATGTTGATCACTCACTTTTGGTACAGTGCCCTCCCCTTCACCCAAATAAATACTTGTCTCTACCTATCTGTCAGTGTTCCCTCTCTTCCCCTCCCACCCCTAGTAATCAGTAAGTTTCCTTCCAGAGGGAACACTGGAAAAATAATAAAAAGAAAAAAAAAACTTTCCTTGACTTTTTACAATAGTGAGCTAATATAATATGGGTCCATCTGTGATTGACTTATTTCACTCAGCATAATGTCCTCCAAGTTCATCCACGTTATGTGGTGTTTTGCAGACTCTACATTATTCTTTAGTGTCATGTAGTATTCCATTGTGTTTATGTACCATAGTTTGGTTATCCGTTCTTCTGTTGATGGGCAACTAGCTTGTTTCCATCTTTTTGCTATTGTAAATAGTGCTGTGATAAACATTAGTGTACATGCATCTGTTCTTGTCCTGGCTCTCACTTCTTTAGGATATATACCTAGTAATGGGATTGCTGGATCAAATGGTATTTCTAATTCCAACTTCTTAAGGAATCGCCATGCTGCTTTCCACAGTGGTTGTATCATTTTACAGTCCCACCAGCAGTGTATGAGAGTCCCCATCTCTCCACAACCTCGCCAGCATTTGTTATTTTCTGTCTTGTTGAACTTTGCTACTAGTGCTGGGGCCAGATGGTATCTCATTGTTTTTTAATTTGCATCACTGTAATGGCTAATGGTAGCATAGTGCCTAAAGCACTTGGCTGCTAACCAGAAGGCTGGCGGTTCAAACCCACCAGCCACTCCTCTCGGAAGGAAGATGGGGCAATCTACTTCCATAATGATACTGCCTCGAAACCCAAGGAGGGGTCGCTATGAGTTGGGTCCTACTTGACAGCACAAAACAACAACAACAGCTAATGATAGTGAACATTTCTTTCTTTCTTTTTTTTAAATTGTGATTTGGGTGAAGACTTACAGAGCAAATTCACTTTCCATACAGCAGTTCACATATACTTTGTCTCATGTCATCGACCACAGTTTACCACAATGCAACAGCTCCCCTCCCACTTCCTCCCCATAGTTACCTCTTCCCAGTGTCCATCCCTCCATGGGCTCCTGTCCCCTGAGCCGTCTC
>NW_006922161.1:649459-652332 GCF_000298275.1 Orycteropus afer afer
CACTTCTTTAGGGTATATACCTAGTAATGGAATGGCTGGGTCAAATGGTATTTCTAATTCCAGCTTTTGAAGGAATCGCTATACTGCTTTCCACAGTAGTTGTATCATTTTACAGTCCCATCAGCAGTGTATGAGAGTCTCCATCTCTCCACAACCTCGCCAGCATTTGTTATTTTCTGTCTTGTTGAACTTTGCTGCTAGTGCTGGGGCCAGATGGTATCTCATTGTTTTTTAATTTGCATCACTGTAATGGCTAATGGTAGCATAGTGCCTAAAGCACTTGACTGCTAGCCAGAAGGCTGGCGGTTCAAACCCACCAGCCACTCCTCTCGGAAGGAAGATGGGGCAATCTACTTCCATAGTGATACTGCCTCGAAACCCAAGGAGGGGTCGCTATGAGTTGGGTCCAACTTGACAGCACAATACAACAACAACGGCTAACGATCGTGAACATTTCTTCATATGTTTGTTGGCCACCTGAAATCTTCTCTGGTGAAGTGTCTATTCATGTCTTCTGCCCATTTTTTAATAGGATTGTCTTTTTGTTGTTGACGTGTTGGAGTTTTCTATAAATTTTAGAGGTAAGTCCCTTGTCATTGTTGAATATTTCACTCCCAATCTGTAGGTTTTTTCACTCTTTTGGAGAAGTCTTTTGAAGCACATAAAAATTTATTTTTTAGAAGGTCTCATTCATCTAGTTTATCTTCTGCTGGTTGTGCATTTTGAGTTATGCTTGATAGTCTATTTATGCCATATATTAGGTCCCCTAAGTTTGCCCCTAGTTTTTCCTTGAGGAACTTTATAGTTTTAGGTTTCCCTTTTAAGTCTTTGATCTATCTGGAGTTACTTTTTGTGTATGGTGTGAGGTATGAATCTTGTTTCATTTTTCTACAAATGGATAACCAGTTTTGTCAGCGCCATTTGTTAAAGAGATTACCTCTTCTCCATTTAGTGGATTTCAGCCCTTTGTCAAAAATCAGCTGATCATAGGTCAATGGATTGATTTCTGGGTTCTCAATTCTGTTCCACTGGTCTGTGTTCCTGTCATTGTACTAGTACCAGGCTGTTTTGACTACTGTGGCTGTAGAGCAGGTTTTGAGATCTGGGAGTGTGAGACCTCCTACTTTGTTCTTCTTCAATAGGGCTTTGCTTATCCTAGGTCTCTTTCCTTTCCATATAAATTTAGTGATTGGTTTTTCCATATCTTTAAAGAATATTGATGGGATCTGGATTGGGATTTCATTGAATGTATAAATTGCTTTGGATAGAACTGACATTTTCACAATGTTCAGGCTTCCTATCCATGAGAATGGTATGTTCTTTCATTTATGTAGCTCTCCTATGGTTTCTTGAAGTGGAAGCACAGAAGTCTTGGAGCACTTACTGATGAAGATCAAAGACCACAGCATTCAGTGTAAATTACACCTCAGTGTAAAGAAAACAGAAACCCTCACAACTGCACCAATAAGCAACATCATGACAAATGAATCGTCAAGCATTTCATTTTACTTGAATGCACAGTCAATGCTCGTGGAATCAGCAGTCAAGAGATCACACGTCATATTGCACTAGCCAAATCTGCTGCAAAAGACCTCTTTAAAGTGTTCAAAAGCAAAGATGTCCTTTCGAGAACCAAGGTGCGCCTGGCCCTAAAAAAAAAAAAAAAAAAAAAAGCCACTCACTGCTGTCGAATTGATTCGACTCATAGTGACCCCTCCTTAGGTTTCCACCGTGGTATCTCTATGACAGTAGATTGCCCCATCTTCTTTCCGAGGAACCCACCAGCCTTCTGGTTAGCAGTCAAATGCCTTAGGCACTACACCACCAGAGCACCTGTCCCTAGCCATGATATTTTTAACTGCCTCATATGCATACAAAAGCTGGCCAATGAACAAGGGACACAGGAAGAATCAATGTCTTTGAGATGTTGGCGAAGATGCTGAATATACACACCATGGACTGTCAGAAGACGAACCAATCTGTCTTGGAGAAGGTGCAGCTGGAATGCTCCTTGGAAGGGAGGATACTGAGACTTCGACTCACCTGAGTATTTTGGACTTGTCAGGAGGACCCGGTCCCTGGAGAAGGCCCTCACACGTGGTAAAAGGTCAGAGAAAAACATACCCTCGACGAGATGGACTGACACAGTGGCTCCAACATGGCAGCGAATGCGAGGATGGCGCAGGACCGGTCAGGGTTTCGTTCCGTGGTAGGTAGGGCTGCACCTAATACAACCCGTGCTTAAATGGGGGCGGGGCTGGTTTAAGGCGACCGCGCTGTGACAGGTGCTCCAGCAGGTGTGCTCTGGGAAAGGGAGGCGAACGCGCTGGAAGGTGGGCGAGGAGCCACCCCTGCACTGCCTCCCTAGTCTGAAGCGAGACTTAGTGTACTCACGTACTCGCGGCCCCGGACAGCGTGTGCAGCACATGAGGCGTTTCGTAAATAACCTAGAGCCCCAAAACCACTCTCCTGCGCTGAGGTCAATGATGAAATATGTTTACAGAACTGGGACAAGGGGCAGGCAAGCAGGCCATGGAGACGCACAGACACCAGAGCCGGCGCACCTCGCTCCGCAGAGACAGGCCGGGCGGAACCGTCGACGTCTTCCGCGCAGACTCTCGGACCACAAGGGGCGCAGAAGCCCCTACGGGACGTGCGGCGCGCAATCCGAGCCCGGGCCCTGGCGCGACGACTACAACTCCCAGGGGGCCGCGCGCCACCCCGCCTCCCTTCCCGCAGGCCCCGCCTCAGTCCCCTGCCTGCGGCACACACGGACGTGCGTAGCTGTCTCGAGCCAGTCAGCTGCTCCCGGAGAGGAGCGGCCGCGCGCCCGGGGAGGCGGGCCCGCCGCGTGGGGGCGGAGCGTGGCGGGG
>NW_006922161.1:652432-666401 GCF_000298275.1 Orycteropus afer afer
GCGGCCGTTGGCGGAGTTGCGGAGGCGTGGCCGCGGCCTCGCGCGCCGCGAGCCCGGAGGGCGCCAGCACTTGGCGGCCGCGCCGTACGGCGAGAACATGGGGGACCGCGGCGGAGCGGGAGGCTCCCGGCGTCGGAGGACGGGTTCGCGCCACTCGAGCCAGGCAGCGGAAGAGGAGGCGCGGGACGCGCCCGCGGGCCCCGACGTGGGCGCCGGGGGGGACGCGCCGCCGCCGGATCCGGACCAGCCGCGGGTCGCCGCCGTGGGCAGCAGCCCCCGGGAGCTCAGGTAACCGTGACCCTGACCCCTGACCTCTGGTCTACCTTCAGGGCCTGGGCTGCGGCCGCCCTCCCGACCCCCCGCAAGCTGCAGGAGCCGCGCGCGCTCCGAGTCCGAGAGCCTGACCCGGGACTTGGGGACTTGGCGTGGACCGTGTTCCCCTCGAGTCCCCGCGGGGAAACCGAGCCCGGGGAGGTGACCTGCCAAGGTCACCCAGCGGAGGCTCCAAGCCGAGGGGAGCCGGGTGGCAGCCCCGCCTCCAGACCCTGCGGGCTGTGCACCCTCAGGTGTGTCGTGGGGCTCCTGCTGGCGCCTTGGCGGGCTGGCTGGGCGCCCTGCCCAAGGCTCCCTGGGTGGCGGAGACAGATGGAGTTATGCGGGTTATGGGCAGTGTCTCGAGGGGCAGGGACGACTCCGGAGGAGGGCAGCGTGGTGGGGAGGGAGCCGCAGGTGTGCAGGTGGAGGGAAGGTGTCTTGTCTCCCCAGGACAGAGACAGCCCCGACAGCAGGGGCTCCGGAGCCTGGAGCATCGTCTCCACATGGCGCCCCTACTTGCCTGGACACCCCTCGTGGAGTGCCTAGCTCTCCGGGTGGCAGGACAGCTTTGGGTCCTGTAGCGGTCCTCCCGTCCTGGCTGAGCTGACGCGAGCGACTGGGGGCATGAGCCTGCGCTCCATCTGGCCAGGTGGTCCACCCTCAGCACCCCTGTGGCCTTTGCCCTGGCCTCGGGGCCCTCGGGGCTCTGGCTTAGGGAACAATTGAAAGGAGAGAGATTATCAAGGAGGAAGTGGTGATGGGTCAATCTGTTGGCAGGGGTTTCTTCTCTTGAGTAAGCGGGACCTGCGTCTTTCGCCAGGCCGTGTGGGTGGGGTTGCGGGCACACCCTGGAGCTGAGGACACAGGCACTGCCCCTGCCTTCGGGGTGCTCACAGTCCACCTGGGAGATAAGATAGCCCCAGATAATGGCAGGCACAGCCTGCGAGCAAAGGTCGGGAGGGAGGTCGGGTAGGCACCCTGGGGCTGGAGATGTGGCTCTTCTGAGAAGGTTGTCCTTTTTGTGGCCCAGGCCTGGGGGTGCTGAGGGGCCAGCCCAGAACCTCCTGCCTGGGACAGAAGTTCCTGGTGTTCTTCTCCAGGAGGCGAGGAAGGGCCAGTGCGCCCTCAGGAGGGGGTAGCCGTTGGGGGCCTCTGTGTGCCGTGGGTCCCAGTGTTGGGCAGAGCTGACCCCCAGGAGAGGGACGCAGAGCAGTCACTTTGGTGCTTTGCTCCCAATCGGCTTGCAAGCCTTTCCTGTGCTCCTGGTGTGGGGCTGGGGTGAGGCCAGGAGAGAGGGGCCCTGGGGAGCTCGCCGGTGGCCACCGTGGGGCTGGGACTGGCCAGGTCTGTGTGCTTGTCCCTCAAGTCTTGCCCTGGCCGCCCTCCTGGGTGTAGCCAAGCTGCTCCCTTCCCGGCACCCTTCCCGAACCTGTCCCCTCCTCTTCCTCATGACTCCCCGAGATCTGGGCCTCCTCCCCTCCCCTCCCTTGGGGCTTCCTGCTCCTCTGCTTGCTTTGGGCTGCACAGGGGTTCAGCTCCTTTCTTCTGGCCGTGGTGAGGTGAGGCTGAGGGGCAGAAGGAAGGGGCCTGCTTACCGCTCTGTCCCGCAGCCCACTCCTCACAGGCTCTGCACCATCCAAGGTGGACCCCACCAGGGTGTCTGTGCCCAGGAAGGGGCTGCTGGGAGAGAGGTGGATTGCCGCCTCCATACCGCACTGTGCCTTGGCCCTGTCTGGTCTCCATACTTGGGGCAGATTTTGAACCTTGTCATACCTTGATGTGCCCTGGTGTGCGTGGGGACAGTGGTGCCTACTTACAGTGTTGATGTGGGATCAGATGAGATGACGAGGGTGTGGGCAGGGCCTGTGGGTGGCCTGGGAGCTGGATGGCTCTGGCCTGAGGGCTATTCTGGACCTGGCCTCTGGGAGTCTCAGTGGGTGGGGACCCTGGCAGGTCCTGGGGTGGAGGAGAGGTGGCAGCAACGGCTCTGGCATGCCGGCCTGATCTGGCCGCCCCAGGGGCTGGCATCCTTGCCTGTTGCCCTCTGGTTCACCTGCAGCCGACCACATGGCAGTCGAGCCTCTGCGGACCTGAGAGAGGTGGGCTTCCTCCCAGGCGGCCAGGGGGTGGCATGGAAAGCCCACCTCAGGGTCTTACACAGACTCTTATAGAAGGGGGGATTGGGGAAAGCTTTGATGACGTTGTCTGATTGTCTCCCACCTTCAAGACAGCCAGGGAGAAGGGCAGCACAGCCTGGGGGCGTGGGGACAGGGGTCAGTGGCTGTGAGCAGCTCTTGAGCACGCTGCCTGAGAAGGCCAGCCCAGGGTTTGCAGGAGAGTCCTGGGGAAACGTAGGAATGGGCTTGAACTGGGAGATGGGGGTGGGGCAGCGGCAGGCCTGGGGCAGGTCCAGGGAGACTGTCCCCACAGGACAGGTGGACCTCGCACCTGCTTATCTCTGGGTGCTGGTGGGCAGGGCACCCTCCTGAGCAGGGTGGGAGCCGTGTTAAGGGCCAGTGGTCAGTTGGAGATGTATCTGCAGACGAGGGAGGGTTCAGGTGGGACTGGTCTGGTCCAGGTGGGAGTTACATCCTCACTGGGTGGCCCAGGACCCACCTGGGGGAGGGAGCAGGGGAGAGACCTGGGAGAGGCTGGGTGAGGGCTAGAGGGTCTGCCCCAGGCTGGTGCTTTGAGAAGTGCCTGCCAGTGCAGCACTGTGATGCCCTGGTGGGGGTGCTTGGTGAGGTGGTGCGGGTGAGGGTGAGGGGGCCAGGCTAGGGTAGGGGGCGCTGGAGGAGGCAGACCGTGATGTGAGAGGGCAGAGGTTGCTCCTTGTCACCACCTTGGTGGCTGGCTGGGGAGCGCCCCACCTATGTTGGCCTCCACAGCTGCCTCTGGGGCACTGAGCTGAAGGCACACCCCCTCCCCAGCGCTGCTGCCCCGTGCCCCAGCCCTGAGCTCCCACCTGGAGGGAGAAAGGGCTCTGCTTTGTCCTCTCACAAAACTAGAGGAGGAGCCCTTGCTCAGTGCCTCACTGGGGCTTGTCTGCCGCTTTCCTGGGGAGAAGCAGCTGTGGGCGGGAGGTGCTGGGGCAGCTGTGTGGGTACCAGGGTTGCGGTGCCTCCCTGGGCCAGGCTCTCCTCCTTCAGCCCCTTCCAGGGATGGAGGGTCCTTGTTGGGGGACCTGAGCCCTAGCTCAGTCGCTGGTGTCCAGGTTGGGCTCAGCCTCTAGAGGTGTTTCCAGCACTGGGGGACACATCCCCCCACCGTTTGACCAGGCCAGTCCGTGATTTTCAAGACAACTTGAGAAAAACAGTGACGTGGGCGGCCAGAGCTCGGGGCGAGGTCCCACCCAGGGAGATGGCTGGCAGCCTGAGCAGAGGGGACAGAGGCGCTGCTGGGAGGAGGTGGGGTGAGTGGCTGAGCAAGGCCACAGGCTCTCTATGGCTCCAGCACCCCCGTGAACCAGCGTAGGGCAGCAGCCAGAGGCCCCGAAAGCAATGCCAGGGACCCTGAGGTGCCTACCACCCACAAAGCCTGGGCTCCCGTGTTCTCCTGCAGCCTGAGGAGCAGGCCCGTGGTGGGGCCAGAGCTCTGCCTGCTGTAGGCCAATGGCCCTTCTCTGGTGCGTACCACCATCTTCCTCCAGGTGCCAGTGGGGTCCCAGGTCCTGGGTACGTGGGCCAAGAGAACATTTGGGGTAGATGTGTGTACCTAGACTGGTGGCGCAGGACAATGGGCTCAGCCCAGAGACTGGGCTCGGTCTTGTACCCCGAATCTTTCAGCAGTGCCTGCTGAGGAGTCCCTGGGCTTGGTGGTGACAGAGGTGTGTGGTGGCCCTGCCACCTCCTTTTGGAGGTGCTCAGTGCCAGAGTCAGGGCAGCCCAGAGGACCCATGCCCTTACCAGCTGTCTTGTCTCCTGCCCTGCCAGCTGCCACCGCCTGCAGGAATCCTTGTTCAGCTCTGACAGTGGCTTCAGTAACTACCGTGGCATCCTGAACTGGTGTGTGGTGATGCTGGTAAGTGGGCCCCCGGTCATGCCTGATGCCAGTGAGTGGGGCTCCTGGACGCATTGTGGGCCACCTGCCCAGGCTCTGTGAGGCATGGAATGGGGCTGGGGTACAGGCCGTGGGAGCACACGGGCTGGGCGGGGAGAGGACTCAGCAGCTATGCCTACAGCAGCCACGTGCAGGTTCCACGGGCTGACACGTAACCTGCCTTCCTCTTGAACCTGGAAGCCCTGGAGGATGAAAGCCTGTGTGCTGTGAGCTGAGCCTGTGGGGCACAGGGCGTCCTCTGGGGGGGACTTTGCAGGGCAGCTGTGGGTCCATGGAGACAGGCTGATCTGGAACAGGGACAGGGAGGGGACAGGCTTGGTGATGGCCAGGGAGGTGACCCTGACTGAGGATGACTGTGGGGCTGATATGGCCAGGGGTTGGGTACAAGGCCTCCCTGGCATGGGTCTGAGGGCCCAGGCAGTCAGCCTGGGAGAGCAGAGTTGTGAAGATGGTACTGCTCTAGCCACCCAGGTCCCAGCTCCGTCCCCAGTGCCCACACCCTAGCCTGGGCTTAGGAGGCCCTGAAGTATGGCAGGTGGGTAGAGCCCTGGCCTAAGCCTGTGGCCCAGGCTCTGTGGTAAGTGTCTTGGCAAGCTGGCCCTCAGTGGGACCAGGAAGCCATTGGCATCCAGGGCTTTGAGGGCAGGGAGGACCCACAGCAGTTGCTCAGGGCTGATCTAGCCTGAGGCTGTGACCCTGCCCAGATGTATCAGGTCTGCTCTTGGGCAGGGTGCCTGTCACCACGTGTGGGGATGGACCCCCCAACCCCCCTGCCACCTGAGGACTCACTCAGTTGAGGTGGGGGTCATGTAGCCTGGTGGGGCAGTGATGTGTCCCTGGCCCTCTGGAGGCTGTTCGTAGCCCTGGGGTGGCTCTTCAGGAGGTGGTGAGGCCAGGGAAGGCCCTGCTGCCAGCCCTGTGGGTCAGCCTGTCTCTGTGGGCAGCCCCATAGCCTTGCCTTTCACATGGTCGCCCTGCCCAAGGGGTAGAGTGCAGTCTGTGTTGTGCTGGGCTCCCACTGCCCCATGGTGGCCTGGGCTTCAGGGTGTGCCACCACTGGCAGTGCTGGCTCCCACCTGCTGTGGGTCCACTACCAGGTGGTGACTGGGCCCTGTGTGTACCTGGCAGAGGTGGGTGGAGCAGCCCTGCTGGTGGCCCTGCGGATGTCTTAGCTTCCCCCCTTGACCCTCCAGTGATGGTCACTACAGTGGCCCCTTGCCATCCATCATGGGCTGGGTTCTAGGGGTCAGGCAGGCACCTCCATTAGGAGGTGCCAGAGGTGCTCATGGGCTGGTGAGGTTTCTGTCCCCGCGGAGGCCAGGCACCCCTGGCTCCAGCTGGAATCAGGATCTGCTTAGGATGGGGACGTAGGTCCTTGGAAGCTGTTTTGGGACCAGGTGCCTAGGTGTGGATACTGCTGGCAGCAGCTGAAGCAGAGCAGGGGACATGAGCAGCTCTCTGCCACGTCCCCCCTCTGCCCTCAGTGTCCAGGGTCTCTTGCTGTAGCCTCTTGTCACACTGGTGGGAGGATGCATGCCCATGACCGCTGTCCATCTCTGTCTCGTGTGCCCTGGGCAGGGAGGTGTCCTCCCACTCCTCAGCTGAGGCCACCAGGAGGGTCTGTCCCCTGGTGCACACCTTCCCTGGGGGAGGAGGGCTTCCTAGGGTGGGCTTGGGCTTCAGGACCATATGCCCTTCACTAGTTCAGGGGCAGACGAGGGCTTTGGAGCACTCGTGGGTGTGCTGGGGCTGTCCCCTCTTTGGCAGACCCCTTCTGGTGGTGTGATGGGCAGAATGCTTGCTCCCTGGGGGGAGCTGGGTGGCTGGCCAGCAGGGGCTCCTCTGGGGCTGCGTCAGCAACGGGTTCTGGAGTGGGGTGCCTGTAGCCAGGGCTGACAGGCCCGGGCCTTGCCCCCTGTCTCTTTCAGATCTTGAGCAACGCAAGGTTGTTTCTGGAGAACCTCATCAAGTGAGTGCCTTCCCACCATCCCATGGGCAGCTGGGCCTAGGCCCTGCCCACAGCTCAGGCCCCACCCCCCATCCGCAGGTATGGCATCCTGGTGGACCCCATCCAGGTGGTGTCTCTGTTTCTGAGGGACCCTTACAGTTGGCCTGCCCTGTGTCTGCTCATTGGTGAGCTGGGCGCTGGGGAGGGGTTTGGGCTAGAGATGGTCACTCTGGTCCTGAACCTGCCCTTGGCCCTCTGTCCCCAGTGGCCAACGTCTTTGCTCTGGCCACACTCCAGGTTGAGAAACGTCTGGCAGTGGTAAGCAGTGCCCCTTACCCGCTTGCCTTGGTCCCCACCACCACTGTGGGGCTCTGAGCCAGGCCTTCATCCTGGGGAGGCCTCCAAAGGCACTGGGGGCCCTGGCTGAGCTCCTGCCCCCTCTGCCACAGGGGGCCTTGACAGAGCAGGTTGGGCTGCTGCTGCACGCGGCCAACCTGGCCACCATTCTCTGCCTGCCGGCAGCAGTCGCCTTCCTGGTGGACTCCATCACTCCGGGTACGCCCCTCCCTCTCCCTGTCTGTCCCGGCCAGCCCTGGCCCGCGCCCGGCCAGGGCCGCGCCTCCCTGGGAAGGGGCGTGCTGTGCACCGAGCCTGCCTCTCTCCTGCAGTGGGCTCCATGCTGGCGCTGTGGGTGTACACCATCCTCTTCCTTAAGCTTTTCTCCTATCGCGACGTCAACCTGTGGTGCCGCGAGCTCAGGGCCGGGGCCAGGGCTGGTGAGGGGCGGCCGGGGACTGGGGCCCGCACGGCCAAGCCCAGTCCGGAGGCTCTCCTCGGGGCCTCTTCAGACAAGCCAGCCAACGGGGCTGCCGCACAGCGTTCCGTGAGCTACCCGGACAACCTGACCTACGGAGGTGAGCACCCAGAGTGTGGGGCTTAAGGGAGGCAATGCCAAGGAGAAGGCGGGGTCCGGAGGGTGGGGCCAAGGTGAGGGGCGGCTCTGGAGGAGGACGGGCCTGGAGGGGCGGTGTCAAGCGGAAGGGGGCCCAGTGGTGGGGCTCAGGGAAAGGCTGGGCCCGGAGGGGCGGGGTCAAGAGGAAGGCGAGGCTAGGGGGCGGGGCCAGGCGGAAAGTGGACCCGGGGCGGTGGGGCTAAGGGAAAGGCGGGGCCCAGAGGGCCGGGGTCAGGCTGAGGACGGGGCCCGGAGGGTCTGGGGTCAGAGGGAAAGGTGGGGCCCGGAGGGGCGGGGTCAGAGGGAAAGGCTAGGCCCGCAGGGGCGGGGTCCAGGGAAAGGCGGGACCCGGAGGGGGCGGAGCTAAGGAATGAGCGCCACCCTGAGGGGCTGGGGTAGAGAGGGCAGCCGGGCGGGACCAGTCCAGTTGTCCTTGCAGATCTGTACTACTTCCTCTTTGCGCCGACCCTGTGTTACGAGCTCAACTTTCCTCGCTCTCCCCGGATCCGGAAACGCTTCCTCTTGCGGCGGCTCCTGGAGATGGTGAGGCGGGGCCGCGGGAGGTCGGGCGCACGCCCGGGAGGCGCTCAGCTGGCCTGCGGCTCAGCGGGTGCTCTGCTTCCCTCCTCAGCTCTTCCTCACGCAGCTCCAGGTGGGGCTGATCCAGCAGGTAAGGGGCAGGCGGCGGGAGGGCGGCGGCGGCGCGGCGCGGGCGAACTGACGCTGTGCCCCTGCTTTGCAGTGGATGGTCCCCACCATCCAGAACTCCATGAAGCCCTTCAAGGTGAGCGGCTGCCCTCCGGGGGCCGGGCGGTGGGCCGGCGGGCCGGCCGGCCGCGGCCAGCCCGCTGAGCCCTGTCTCCGCAGGACATGGACTACTCCCGCATCATTGAGCGCCTCCTGAAGCTGGCGGTGAGCGGCCTGGGCGGCGGTGGCGGGAGGAGCAGAGATGGGTGGGGGGCGTCCTGGGACCGACAGCTGTCTCCGCGCAGGTCCCCAACCACTTCATCTGGCTCATCTTCTTCTACTGGCTCTTCCACTCCTGCCTAAACGTCGTGGCGGAGCTCATGCGCTTTGGAGACCGGGAGTTCTACCGCGATTGGTGGTGGGTGGCCTGGGGTCGGCCTGGCGCAGGGACTAGCGGGCTGCGGGACGCGGGCACTCGTGTTCTCTCTTCCACCAGGAACTCCGAGTCGGTCAGCTACTTCTGGCAGAACTGGAACATCCCGGTCCACAAGTGGTGCATCAGGTGGGCTGATGCGCATGTGCTTGTCTGTGTGCGCGCGTGCGCACACATAGGCCCCATTCCACCGTGCTCCCCTCTCTCCATAGACACTTCTACAAGCCCATGCTGCGCTGCGGCGTGAGCAAGTGGGTGGCAAGGACAGGCGTGTTCCTGGCCTCGGCTTTCTTCCACGAGGTCAGCAGCACCGGACGTTGGCCCACCTGGTCTCTGGCGGCAGGGTGTGCCCTAGGGTGGGTGAGGCCCACTGACGCCTCTTCCCTCCCCCACCCCAGTACCTGGTGAGCATCCCTTTGCGCATGTTCCGACTCTGGGCCTTCACCGGCATGATGGTGCAGGTAAGCGGCCATGCCCAGCTGTGCCCCCCTTGCCCGCCCAGCCGCGGTGCCCTGGGCCGGGGAGGCCTGACTTGGCACGCCTGCCCCCAGATCCCGCTGGCCTGGGTCACCAGCCGCTTCTTCCTGGGCAACTACGGCAACGCGGTCGTGTGGCTGACACTGATCATCGGGCAGCCGGTGGCCGTGCTCATGTACGTCCACGATTACTATGTGCTGCACCACGAGGTCGCGCCTGCGGGCGCCTGAGCTGCGTGGCCGCCCAGTGCCTGCTCGCTGCCTGCCACCCGGAGCCTGTCCTCCCCCCGGGGTGCCGATGGGCGCCCGCTGCCCTCCTCCCTGCCAGGGGGTCCTCTCTGCCTCTGTGGGGTGCCATCCCCTCGGGGAGCGGACTGTCTAGCAGGGGCAGGCCCGGCCGCTGTTCTGTGCATCCGAAGGATTTTGCGGGAGGGGCTTGGGTGGTGAGCGTTAATAAAGAGCCGTTCAGAGTGCCTCCCGCGTCTGCAGGGGACCCGTGGTGGGAGGAGGGCCGGGGCTCCCCGATGCTGCGTGGCCAGCCAGGGGCCACAGAGCCAACCCTGCTTCACGACGCCCAGGACCGGCCTTGGCAGCCACACTGCCCCACCAGGCAAGCCCAGGACAGGGGCTCGGTGGGCTTCCCGGAAGTGGGTCTGCAGCCTGGGCAGATAGACTCTGTGAACCCTCCCACCTCCTGTTCTGAAGAATAGGGAATTCCCAGAGTGAAGACAACCCCCCACCCAAGCTCTCCCGTGGGCAGATGGGCTCACTTCCGGGCTGGCAACACCTTAACTCCAGATGCTGAGGGAGTTAGGTTCCAGGATGAGGCTTACCCCCTCATTTGGGACCAGGCCTGCCACCCACCCAGCTAGCTGTGGGACTGCCAAGAGGGAGGTGGGGACAGCCAAGTCCAGATACCCTGATCCTTCAGCTGTGGCTGGACAAGGCTTTTGGGAGGACTGGGTATGTACAGGCAATAGGTGGCCTTGAGAACTGGGCAGCCCTAGCCCCATTCTGTATCTTGAACTCAAGGTTCTCTGTACTCAGCCATGGAGGTGAGGAGTCCTCTCTCTCACCTAGTCCTGGCCACCCTCCTAGGGACAAACAGAATCCCTTCTGTGGCACAGCAGAGGCTGGCCTGCTAATCGCAGGGCCACTCTGGGCAGCCACCAACTTGGGCCATATCGGAGGGAATGGAGTTGGAAAGAGGTGCTGGGTAGGGATTCCTTGGCCTTAGGCCCCTTCACCCCCATGGGCCTCCCCTGTCCTCAGGTGGAGTGATGTCAGGGCCTGGAGGGCAGGGCAGCACAAATGTTCCCCCTTCTCTGGCCAGACCCCATGGAAACCCAAGGGAGTGGGGGCTGTGTGTCCCAGCTGCTGTCTCTGGCCCTGATGGAGGGGAGTCCTGGGGCTGGACCCCCCATGGAAGCCTGTTCAGTGCTCTCAGTAAAGACCCTGGACAAATACCACCTGGCTATCTGGTGGCTCAGTGGGCAGTGGGCCCCTCCCCACCGTGGCGAGAGGAAGCAACGGACGGGAGGCCTCCAGCATATAGCATATCCGTTTATAGATCTCTGTGCGTCCCGGTGTGGGACAGCTGCAAATCTCTATAGAAGGGGAGGTGGGACTTCTCGTGTAAAAATCCAAAATACAACTCTAACAACCGGAGGGGCCGGGCTGAAGGGTGACTGAACCCCCACCAGACCGTGGGGTCACAAGGCTGGAAGGGAAGGCACAGGCTGGGCAGGCCCTGAGGCGGCTCGCCCCAACTGGCGGCACTGCCACGTGGCTGCTCCCGGCCAGACGCCACAACTCCTCTTTCTGCCTGTGGGCCCTAACGGCCCTGGTCCTCGCCCCAAAGCCAGCCCTGAGCTGAGAGGGTGGGTGGCCCCACCTGGCTCCTCCTGGGGCTTCTAGGAGACAGTAGGGTCCTTGGCTTTGGGGGGCTCAGAGCCTGTCAGCAGGGAGATGGTGGGGTCCTCGGCGTAGTCATCCCCCTCGGAGAAATAGGAGCCTTCCCCCAGCTCGAAGAGCACGGGGAGGTCGCTGCCCCCCATGTCCACTGGCCCAGGGTCCACCAGGAACAGGGGCTGTGCTGTGTAATGTACCAGCTGCTTCCCTGTGGGGAGGGGAGGGGGGCTGTGGGTCAGGGCGGGCTGGGCAGGGCTGGGCCGGCCGGATGGCAGAGGGGCGGGCTCACCTGAGTCTGGCCCACTGCTCTCCTCCTCGAGGGGCCTGGGCGGCTCCTGGGGCGTGAGGAGTTCCTGGATCTGCCGGTGCCGGGAGGGGCGCATGAGGGTCCCTGCCCCCCATCTCCCCCACCCTGCCCTGCCCGCCCCACCCCGCCCCACCCCACGCACACTGGCCAGGCTGCTGTCCAAGTCGGGCAAGCTCATGTCCGGCACAGTCACAGAGGGGCTGAACAGCTGCAGGAGAAGAGCAGTTAGGTGGCCTGTGCCTGTGCCGGGCCAGGCCAGGGCGGGGGCAGGCACTCACGTCCATCAAGGCGCTGGTGTCCACACTGAAGCCGTGGCTGGTCAGCATGGTCTGCAGGTTGTCCAGGTTGGAGTCCATGGCATCCAGGTGGTCACTGAGCTCGTTCCTGGCCCGGGTGAGCAGGGGAGGGGTGGATGAAGCGCAGCCCAAGCCCCTGGGCCAGCCCTCCTCAGTGCTCGGCCTCCCTTGCCACAGCAGCCTGCTGGCTTGGGCGGATGGACCCCGGTGGGCAGTGCGCTCTGGGAATGCCCCCCTGTGGGGGCGGGGCAGCATGTAGCAGACCCACCCGTCACCATGAGGCCTGCAGGTCTCTCGGTGGTTTTGCTCGGGGACAGGCTGCACAAAGCCTAGTCTTTGCATTCGGGACAGGGCAGGGGACCACGAGGAGCTATGTGAGGTAGGGGTTGTGGCTGCCCCAGCCCATAGCAGGGGCATGCCTCCCAGCACTAGAGCCGATCAAGGGCGCCTGGGGGGTAGGGCCTGTCCCGGCATAGCAGTGACTTGAGCTGCTGGCTCCCGTCCAGCAGTCAGTGCGGATGCAGACCCAAAGCCGCTCCCTCAGTAGAGGGCCTAGGATGCCTGCCCTCCACCGGGCAGGGCCCGGTGCCTGAGCACCAGCCGCACTCTGGGGAGGGAGGACCGGAGCTCCGGCTGAGCCCTCCTCCCTCCTGGGGGGGGCAGCGCTAACCCTGGCTGGACTCGGCCATGCAGAGAGGAAGAGGAGGGGCAGGGGAAGAGGCGAGCGACCCCAGACATCTGTGGAGTGCGAGCCCAACTGCAAGATACAAAGACAAGAGCCCCCAATTGCAGGGGCCCGGCAGCTCTACCCCACCCTCGATCACCCAGCCGGGGGCAGCTGGGGCAAGGCCAGCCCGCTCACCATCTCCTGCCCGGACTAGGGCCAGGCCGGGCAGCACGCAAAGGCGAGGACCCGAGGGAGGGCCTGTCTTGGGGCAGCCTGCCACACCCCAGCTCCTGCTCAACGGGGACTGGCTGATCTGGTTAGTGTCCGCTCCCTCCTCGGCCACAAGCTCCAAGGCTGGTGCGGCCTGAGGCTGTGCGGGTGTCCAGGCCCAGGACATCCTGCTGGTACCACCTCCCCTGCTCCCGGGGGCTGACTGGTAGGGACGGGGGCACTCACTTGTCCAGGCAGGCCACGCTGAGGCACTTCTCTGGGGCTGAGGCAGGCAGGGGTGTGGGGTCCCCATCGTGCGTGGGCTGGGTGGCCGAGGGGGCGGTGGCGGGCTCACTTTCCCGCAGGATGGAGTCGATGAGGGCGGTCGGGGACAGGGGTGTCTCCCCCTCAGAGGAAGGCTGCTCAGGGCTCACCTCCTCCACATGGGGACTCTGAGGGGGGCTGGGAGGCTCCTCCTTGACGCATACCCGGGGGCTGCTTGACAGGGGCCTGGATGGACACAGGGGCACCCAAAGTAGGGGTGTGCGGTCAGCAAGTCTTCCCGGCCCCAGACCCACCCACCTGAGGCCAGCAGGGGATGGCTGGGGATTGGGACGTGGCCTCCACCTCTCATCAATGCTTCCGCCTGAGGAGGCTGAGGGGCTGGCTGGGGCGAGCTCGGTGATGTCGGAGATGATGGGGCCGGAGCCAGCCATGGCATCTGGGGAGAAGAGGCTGGAGCTGCTGTAGGTGGGGGACGAGGCCTGCAAGGGAAGCCAGTGGCTGCACACATAGCAGGGGCAGCCCTGCTGGCCCATCCAGCCAGCACACCCGGCCTGTCCCGCACCCACCCGCTGGCGAGGCCCGGTGCTCACTGTGAACGGGGCCGTGCCGTGCACGTGCTCCAGAGAGTACTGCCGGCCGTACTTGGGCATGGGGTGGGCCGAGCCGCTGTCGCTCAGCATCAGGGGGCTGCAGGGGAGGGGTGGTTAGTGAGGGCCTGCACCCTGGGGCCCGTCCAGGGGCAGGGTCCCAAGCCTCACATCTTTCTCTTCACCCCCAGGATCCGGTTTGACTGCACCAGGGAGATGAGGAACTGGATAAGCTGTGGGCAGAGAGGACCTGGTCACTGGACTGCCCGCCACAGCCTGTCCCAGCTGCCACCGCCTGCCCGCCACCACCCCTCCCAGCTGCCACCACCCCGCACCTTGTTGACGACTTTCTGCTGCTGGGCATGCTTCTGCCGCAGGCTGGCCACCTCCCTCCACAGAGCCTCGTTTTCACTGCAAGGACCCAGGCTCAGTGAGGCCCCAGCTCGCTCAGCCAGGCTGCAGGGGATGGGTTTCAGGGGCCTTGTGTGGTCTGAGCCTGGCTCCTCCCCCCACCATGCCACGAGGGCAGGCATCTGATGGAGCTGGGTGGGGGGTTGGCTTGTTCCTGCTGGCATGAGGATGGCCACCTGATAAGGCTGGGCGGAGGGGCCTGCTGGCTGTGCCACACTTCAAGGTGAGGAGGTGGCACGATGGACCAACTGGGGTGGGCCCCTTGCTTGGGGTTCCCGGGGGAGGCCTTGGGCAGAGGAGGACTCAGGTTAGGGCCGGCAGGTGAGCTTGCAGGGGGCCTTGTGGTCCCAGGATGGCGGTGGCAGTGCCCTGGGCTTCCGCCCCCCCACCCCAGCTGAGGGACCTACTGCTTCATGGCCCTTCTG
>NW_006922161.1:668129-669823 GCF_000298275.1 Orycteropus afer afer
CCAGCTGAGGGACCTACTGCTTCATGGCCTCCCTGCCCCCCCCCAGCTGAGGGACCTACTGCTTCATGGCCAGCAGCTTGGAGTCCATGCTCTCCTGCTTTCCCTTCATCAGCTGCACATCACTCAGCAGCTTGGTGACACTGTCCTGGCGAATCTTTATGTCTTCGTTCTTGAGGGTGGACACCTGGGTCCCGAGGGAAGAGGAGCCAGGGTCACCAAGGCGGCCTACAGCATGGGGCCCTGGGATGGAGCTGTGCCCTGATGCGTGGGGGAAGGGAGCAGCAGGGACACCCTGGCTCCCTGTGCAGTCAGGCCAACAGTCAACTGGACGCCCAAAGAGGGCAGGTCCTAGTGCTGCAGGGAGTCACCCTTTACCTGATCAAAGAGCAGTGAAGAGGGGTGGGAGGAGTAGACGCAGGACACAGCAAGGATGCTGTTCCTCGAGCCTCCTCCAGCCCCAAGGGCTGTAAGAGGGGCCTGGGGAGGGGGCGCGCGTTCACACTGGTGGGAGGTGGGGCCACACTCACGCTGGTGTAAGGAGGCCCCCCTTCACACATGCACGCGCACACACACACATACGCACACGCTAGTGGGAGGCGGGGGCCTGCATAGGCTGCTGGGAGGCGGGGTCACACATACGCTGGTAGGAGGAGGCCCCCCTTACACACACACACTGGTGGGCGCAGGGGTCTCACTCAAGCTGGTGGGAGGAGGGGCCGCATTCACACAGGTGGGAGCGGGGGCCACACTCACACTGGTCACTTTCCTCTTGATGTTCTCCAGGAGCTGCTCCCGGCCGCGAAGGAAGCACGGGTGCTGGAACTCGGTGTCGTCCTTCTCGGGCTTGACCAGGCCACCCTGCTCGATGTGGACCACTTTCCGGAAGCCGTCTGCATGGGACAGGGGGCAGCTCTGCCTAAGGTGGGACCACGCTGACCACAAGGGGCCAGCCTGGGCCTGGAGCTGCAAGCCCTTCCAGGGGGCCGTAGGGACGTCTCTGCCAGCTCCCATCCCCCCAGAACTGAGGGAGTGAGGCCTCATGGACAGGATGGAGAAGTGGCCTGTGAAGGCTGCTCCTTGTGGGGCGTGTAGACACCAGGCCCGCGGGCAGCTGGTCGCCCCCTCACCCTGCCCTCCTCCTCTCATCTCCCCACTGTGTTCTGAGCCACACTGCCTCCTGTTTCTGGAAACAGTGCTGCCTGGTCATCTCAGTGCCAGGTGGTCTCAGGCCACTTGGCTTCTCTGAGCCTCATGGTCTTCACCTAAGAAATGGCTCAGAGCCCTGACTCCATGGGCCAGCAGAGACGGAATGTGTGCTGGGCAGGTGCAGCACCCCTGGGTCAGCCCAGGGCAAACCAGGCTCGGGGCACATCTGGAGATGCTGTGGTCTTCACAGCCACGGGCACGGCTGCCACAGGCATTGACCCCAACAGTGCCTAGGACTCCCGCCGGGGACCAGCCAGCCTGAGTGTTCCCGGGATCAGGCTGCAGAAAGCTGGGCTCCAGCCAGAGACCCTCACCCAGAACCCCAGGTCCTCCTGAGACTGAATCAAAGCACAATGTTCTCAGGACAATGACGCCCGGCCACCTCTGGTTTCTCCAGGCTGGACAGACAAGCCAGCGGTAGACAGGGTCGGCTGGCTCCAGGTCATTAAAGTGATGGTAGTGGAGGAAGTGCAGGGGCAGTGAGGTGG
>NW_006922161.1:670255-672948 GCF_000298275.1 Orycteropus afer afer
GGGGTGAGGGGGTGGAGGGGATGGGGAAGGGGATGGGCACCGACAGGTGGAAGTGGAGGGTGGGCACACCCTGGCCCTGTTTGCCCAGAACCATCTCGAAAGGAACAGTGCTGCCCTGCCCCTGCAGAGCCGGCTGGGCGGTGGCCAGGAAGGGGGCACTCACACATGTTCAGCTGCCGCACGAAGCTGGCCATGTTGTTGTGCTTGAAGTACTTTGGCAGCACCTCCTTGGCGAACTGGCCCTGGTCAAACACGTGGAAGCTGTTCCCGCTCTGTCAGGAAACAGGATTGGGGTCACTGCCCATGCCCCTTGTGCAGTGGCTGGGGCCCCACTCCCACCACATGAAGCTGGGGCAGCCAAGAGGGGCTGGACAAAGCCAGCATGCACCCCTGGAGCCCTAGCCTCATCTGTGCCTGACGGCCTCGTCACATCCAGGGTGGTGGGGCTGCATGACTGGAGACATGGGCCCGTGCAGCGTGTCTTGTGCAGTCTAAGCGCCCTTTCCCGAGATGGGGCAGGCGCTCCCCCAGGGCTCTGGAGGTCCCCAGGTGCCAGGTTTAAACTCATCAAACACCAACCCACGCTCTGTGCCCTCTCCCTTGGGGTCTGTTTTTGGCTATAGCCAGCACGTTTCCCAAGACTCCACACAGAGGCAGACCAGCAGATGCCAGCTCAGTTCCGATTACTGTGGCAGCAGACACACAGTTGAGTTCAGAAATACAACTTCATCCTTCGTTTGGCAAGTGAGACAGGAAACAGACAGTCAAAACTTGCATATACCCTTCCTCTTCTAATTCAGGAAAGGAAGAAAAGACCACAATGGATGTCAGATGAGACTCTGAAACTTGCCCTTGACCAGAGAGTAGTTAAAGCAAATGGAAGAAATGACAAGATAAAAGAGCTGAACAGAAGATTTCAAAGAGCAGTTTGAGAAGGCAAAGTCAATTACTATAATGAAATGTACAAAGACCTGGAGTTAGAAAACCAAAAGGGAAGAACACATTTGGCATTTCTCAAGCTGAAAGAACTGAAGAAAAATTCAAGCCTCGAGTTGCAATATTGAAAGATTCTATGGGCAATGTATTGAATGATGCAGGAAGCATCAAAAGAAGATGGAGGGATACAGAGAGTCACTGCACCAAAAAGAACTGGTTGATGTCCATCCATTTCAGGAGGTGGCACAGGATCAAGAACCAATGGCACTGAAGGAACCGACAAAAACCAAGCTCCGGGAGTTGACAGAATGCCCACAGATGTTTCAACAGACGGATGCCACAATGAGGGCACTCACTCGTCTCTGCCAAGAAATATGGAAGACAGCGACCCGGCCAACTGACTGGAAGAGATCCATATTTGTACCCATTTCAAAGAAAGGTGATCCAGCAGAATGTGGAAATTATCGAACGACATTAATATCACATGCAAGTAAAATTTTGCTGAAGATAATTCAATAAAGGTTGAAGCACTGATAGGGAACGTCCAGATATGCAAGCTGGATTCAGAAGAGGATGTGGGACGAGGGATATCATTGCTGATGTCAGATGGATCTTGGCTCAAAGCAAAGAATACCAGAAAGATGTTGACTTGTGTATTATTGACTATGCAAAAGCATTCGACTGTGTGGATCCTAACAAATTATGGATAACATTGAGAATGGGAATTCCAGGATGCTTTATTGTGCTCATGAGGAACCTGTACATAGACCAGGAGGCTGTTGTTCAAACAGAACAAGGGAATACTACACGGTTTAAAATTAGGAAGGGAGTACATCAGTGTTTTCACCACACTTTCTTTTTCAAAAATACAATTTATTGAAATATAATTTATGTACAGTGAAATACACAAAACTAAAGTGATATGGGGCAATGTATTTATTTGTTTTTGCAGTGTTCTTTCCCCTCCTCTCCCACTCCTTGTAACCAACAAACTTCCATATATAAACCTTTCCTTAACTTTTTACAATAATGAACTAATACAATATTCGTCCTCCTGTGACTGACATTTCACTCAGCATAATGTCCTCCAAGCACATCGACGTTATGCAATGTTTTGCAGAGTCTACATTCTTCTTTAGTGTTGCATATTATTCCACTGTGTGTATGTACCATAGTTTGGTTATCCACTGTTCTGTTGATGGGCTCCTAGGTTTTTTCCATCTTTCTGCTATTGTAAATAGTCCTTTCACCCTACTTACTCAATCTATGTGCTGAGCAAATAATCTGAGAAGCTGGACAATATGAAGAAGAATGTGGCATCAGGATTGGAGGAAGACTCATGTGATATGCAGATGACACAGCTTTGCTTGCTGAAAGGGAAGATGACTTCAAGCACTTACTGATGGAGATTAAAGACTACAGTGTGCAGTATGGATAACATCACAACATAAGACAAAAATCCTCACAACTGGACCAATTACAAGCATCATGATACATGGAGAAAAGACTGAAGTTGTCAAGGATTTCATATTGCTTGGTTCCACAATCAAGATCCATGGAAACAGCAGTCAAGAAATAGGATGACATTGCACTCGGCAAATCTACTGTAAAAGTCCATCGACCTACAGTCAGCTGATCTTTGACAAAGGCCCCAAATCCACTAAATGGGGAAGAGAATGTTTGTTTAATAAATGGTGCTGGCAAAACTGGAGATCCATTTGCAGAAAAATGAAACAAGACCTGTACCTCACACCATA
>NW_006922161.1:674775-683566 GCF_000298275.1 Orycteropus afer afer
AACAATGTGGAACAAAACTCAAAATCACTGGAGGAAAAAAAAAAGGGGGGGGGCCAGGTTTGCTGGTCCGATAGAGCCGGATGGAACCACTGAGACTATGGCCCCTAGCTGCCCTTTGGGTCTGGAATCCAACCCACACCTGTGATTTCCAGCCAGGCAAAAGACAGGCATATGAGCTGAACATTTACCTCAAGCAGATAACACTCCTTGGAAAGAACAATCATGGGAGAAAGAAGGGCTGCTTATGCACAGGGAGACAGCTCAGGAGGCAGGAGTGCATGGAGGGATGGGCACTGGGAAGAGGTAACTATGGGGAGGAGGTGGGAAGGGAGCTGTTGCATTGTGGTAAACTGTGGTCAATGTCATGAGATAAAGTATATGTGAACTGCTGTATGGAAAATGAATTTGCTCTGTAAACCTTCACCCAAATCACACACACAAAAAAAAATCTGCTGCAAAAGACCTCTTTAAAGTGCTGAAGAGCAAAGATGTCTGAAGACTAAGGTGTGCCTAATCCAAGCAATGGTATTTTCAATCACCTCATATGCAAGTGAGAGCTGGACAATGAATAAGGAAGACCGAAGAAGAGTTGATGCTTTTGAGTTGTGGTGCTGGTGAAGAATGCTGGAAGTGCCGTGGGCTGCCAGAAGAACTAACAGAGCTGTCCTGGAGAAAGTGCAGCCGGAATGCTCCTTGGAAGCGAGAATGGCCAGACTTCGTCTCACTCACTTGGTCATGTTGTCAGAAGGGACCATTCCCTGGGAGAAGGGTATCAAGCTTGGTAAAGTGGAGGGGCAGTGAAAAAGAGGAAGGCCCTCAACGAGATGGACTGGCACAGTGGCTGCAACAATGGGCTCAGGTACAGCAAGGATCATGAAGCTGGTCTAGGACCAGGCAGTGTTTCATTCTGTTGTACATGGGGTCGCTATGAGGGAGAGCTGACTCATGGCACCTAGCAACAACAACTTCCAATTCTTTCCTACAGTCAGTCCAAAAGCCATTAGGCATCTGTGCCAAGGTAGCTGGGTGGCCCACGTAAGGCATCAAAGGCAGCATGGGGTGGGGAAGGGGAAATGCAGAGGAGGGGGTGGGGGAGCCCTGTCCACATGAGGCAGGGCACACAGGGCCCAGGGTACCTTCAGCGCGATGGACGCATGGGGAGCTGGGTTTCTCACGGCCGGAGGAGGAGCTACAGAGCTGAGACAGTGGGGCTGGAAGGACCCCTGAGGTGTCCAGTGGAGCAGAGTGAATGTGTGAGCTCCGTCACAACGCTGCACAAAGACCTTGGAGAGTTCCTCCATAAAGCCCGCGAGAAACTGGCCAACGGGCCGCAGCTTTTGAACCAGAGGCAGCAATCAGGGTACTGACTCAAGCCACACGGCCGCACCTCAGTGAGAACACAAGTGACACAGCTTTGCTTGCTGCAAGTGAAGCTGACTTGAAGCGCTCACTGATGCAGATTAAAGACCACAGCCTGCAGTGTGCGTTAGGGATTACAGCCTCATGGCCTGTGAACTCGCTTCATCTCCAGCTCTGTACCAGGCTTTTCTCCTGCAAAGTTTTGTCTCTGCAGGGAAAGGGTGAAATTAAACAGCTTTTGCCTAATGTATGTGTATTTGCATAAAAATATGGAAAATACAGTAGTTGCCAACAGGTGGCCTCCCGATAACCAGCAGTCTGGCGGCCCCCCCAGGGAAATGTGTTGGGCTGGGGTCCTTCAAAGCCTATGCCCAGAGCACGGCTGTCATTCGACCTGCCTGGCGGTTTTCTGCGAGACCTACTGTCCTTGTTGGACTTGACATGGGGCTTTCGTTTCTCCGTGCAAGAAGCCTTTTGCTCACCATGCCTGTGGTACCTCAACAGACACTTGTAACCCTGTGGCTGCCCAAGGCAGTGGGAACAGGGCAAGGAACAGCCTAACCAGAAGGCTTGCAAGAAAAAACAAGGGTGCAGGCTTAGCTCCAAGATTCCTGGGATCTAGAAGGGCACATGAGGAGGGCTAAGCTTGAGGTTCTGTGCGGGAGGAAGGAAAGGCTGAAGTTGTACTGCCTGGGTGCTGAGGGACACGCCCACACAGAGCCCCTGGGCAGAGGTGGGGGCTGACTTCTGTCACTAGCTGACCACTCATCAAATAACCAAGTAGACACTTCAGTGGCTGCATACGGGGGGGAAAAAAAAAAAAAACAAACCCCAAATTTTATCGAATCTGTTCAGGAAAATCACTAAACAAACAAGTACAAAAACAAACCGGGAGTCAGGAGACTGATCTTCTAAGTTACCTCATTATGACTAAAATGTTCACTTTCTGACAAAAATTACAAGATGTGTCAAAAAACAAAAACCAAACAAAACACACAAGAATAGATGGGCCATGCACAGGACAAAAAAGCAGTTAACAGAACTGTCCCTGAGGAAGTCCAGATGTTGGACTTATGAGACAGAGACTTCAAAGTGAGCTATGTAAAACAGCTTAAAAGGTTTGGAAAGTTCAGTAACAGAAATGAAAAATCACTAGAGGGGCTCAAGAGCAGATTTGAGCCAGCAAAGAAACCACCAACAAACCTGAAAACAGGCCAAGTGAAATTCGCTAGTCGGAGAAACTGAGCAAAAAAAAGAAGAAACAATGCACAGAGGCCGAGAGGCGCGCAGGACGCCGTCGAGTTGAACAACCTGCATATAATGTGAGTCCCGGAACGAAAGGAGGGAAACGGGCAGAAAAGTATTTGGAAAAATAATGGCTGAAACCCCCCAAAACTTGAAAAAAGGGGACCAGGTTTGCTGTTCTGATAGAGCCTGATGGAACCACTGAGACTATGGCCCCCAGCTGCCCTTCACGTCTGGAATTAAACCCACTCCTGTGGCTTCCAGCAAACAAATGACAGGCATATGAGGTGAACATTTATTTACATTAGGTAGATACACTCCTTGGAGATCAATCTTGGGAGAACAGAAGGGCTGTGTGTGAACAGGGAGACGGCTCAGGGGGCAGGAGTGCATGGAGGGAAGGACACAGGGACGAGGTATCTATGGGGAGGAAGTGGGAGGGAGCTGTTGGATTGTGGGAAATTACAATCAATGTCATGAGACAAAGTGTATGTGAGCTGCTGTATGGAAAGTGAATTTGCTCTGTAAACTTTCACCCAAACCACAATTTTTAAAAATAAAAACTCCTCCCCAAATCTGATGAAAAACAATTATACCCACAAAAAGCCCCACAAGCTCTCAGCAGGATAAAACATGAGATCCACAGCTGGACACATCCAGTTTTGGGCTCCTTATGAAAAAAGTGCAATGTCTTTGTTGGCAGTGTATTTTCATCCATCTTGGGAAAAACCTAGGAGCAGGCGTGCTGGGCCCCAGGGCAGACACGTTTCCCGCCTACGGACTTACTCTGTGTGTTCAGTTACCACCCATGAGTTCCAGAGGCTTCCTCTTCCCATCAGCACCGGACCCATCTGCAGGACCCATCTGCAAGTCGGCCCATCCCAGCAGGTGTGGAGTGGCCTGGGGCCGCGGCTTACCTGGCGTTTTCCTGCTAATGGCGCCAAGTGGCTTTTCATTGCTGAGTTGCTATTCCTGTGTTTTCCTTTTGTATCTGTCAAAAGCTCTTGTCTTTTTTAACAATACTGGCTTATTTATCTTACTGAGTCATAAGAGTTCTTTATACCTTTGGATACAAGTTCTTCATCAGATAAACGCTTTGCAAATACTTTTACCCAGTTTGTGGTTTGCTTTTTGTTTTCTTAACAGTGTATTTTCTTGAAATTTTAGTTATTTGGTTGTTGAGGAAACACATAGCAAAACACATACCAATTTAACAAATTCTGCATGTAAGGGGAGAGCCCCCAACAGGAAGTGGGAAGCCAGGCCTGACAGCTGGGACAGGTAGGGGGAAGGCCAGGAAGTGAGTGCACCTAAGAACAACAACATCTAAACTTTAGTGACATTCTTTGAGCTGGGCAACCCTTCTCACCCACTTCACTGTCCCTACGGTTCCTATCTATCTCCGAGTGTCTGTTGTCCATTGGGCCCTGTGCAGACAGTCCTGAAAAGAACAGAGTGCCCAGGGTGGACATCCGCCACTAGGTTAGCCAGGCTAGCTTTCACTGCTGTCGAGTCGCATCCGACTCACAGCGACCCCTCCTTGGGTTTCTGAAGCGGTATCACTACGGAAGTACACTGCCCAACCTTCCTTCCGAGGAGTGGCTCGTGGCCAAACTAGTGCTTGGTTTTAATATGACTTCAGGGGTTATTTTTGGTTTACAGTTTAAAGGTTATCCAAGGGCAATTATTTCAAGGGTTCATCCAGCCTCCATGGAGTCCATGAAAATTTGAAATTCTGTTCTACATTTCCCCCTTTTGATCAGGATTCTTCTACGGACCATTTGATCAAAATGTTCGGTAATGGTAGCTGAGCACTATCCAGTTCTACTGTCTCACAGCAGAGGAGGCAGCTGTTCATGGAGGCAATTAGTCACACCTTCCATAGCCTCCTTGGACTCCTGACTCTCCTACCTCTTTGCTCCAGGCAAATAGAGACCAATTGTTGTGTCTTGGATGGCTGCTTACAAATTTTTAGTCCCCAGGCAGGAACACAACCAACTAGGTGGTAATGAGAAGCACTAAACACGTTATTAGCCAACTGACCAGGACGTGCATGAAACCCCCGACCCTGAATCTCCAAACCGAGGCACCAAACCCCACGAAGTCTTTGGCTGTACATAAGCAGCCTTGGCAGCTGCTCTTTTTGGGTGCTGTAAATGTGTCTGTCCACAACTTTTGCCAATTCAGCTTTTTACAGGTGCACAACTTACAGCACTTATAATAACTGGCCATGCAACCCTACCCTTAGTCAATGCGATTTCCCATCACTGTTAACCCCCCTTTCCCCTCCCTCCCGGCCCCAGTAACCGCCCATAAACTTGCCACTTTCATACAGGTGCAGCCTGCGCTATTTGTCGCTGTGTGATTGGCTTATTTCACTCAGCGTTGTGTCTCCACACCCACCTGTACTGTAGCCTGGATCACCTTAACAGTGTATTTTGAATTGGTGGTTGACAAGGCAACTCTGTACACTGTGAAAAAATCAATTAGCCTTGGACGTGTAGGCCTATTTCTGGACTTTTTAACCCATTCCACTGATTTATATGTTTATGCTAACCTGAGTATCGCCATACTCTATTGTAGCCTCACAGTGCATCTCAAAGTCACACTGCGTACCTACCGAATTTGCTATCTTTAAAAAAAAAAAAACAGTTTGGCTACTCTCTGTCTTTTGTTTCTTCTTATTAATGATAGGATCAGCTTATCAACATTTATAAAAAAGTGCTGGGAGTTTGATTGGGATTATGTTACATCTCTGGTGGCACAGTGGCTAAGGCATCTGACTACTAACCAGAAGGTTGGTGGTTCAAACCCACCAGCCACGCCACCAAAGGCAGACTGGGCAATCTACTTCTGTAAAGATTTACTGTCCGCAAAGGGGATCACTTGAGTCGGGATCAACTCGATGGCAGTGAGTTTCGTTTTGTGGTTTTATTTTCATTTTATAGTAGTTTCAGATTTCCAGCAAAGTTGGGAAGACAGACAGAGTCCCCATACCATTAATGTCTTAATTAGCTGCGTCCGTCACAATTTACTCACATCTCCTTAGGTTTCCACTAATGTCCCTCTTCTGGCCCGGGTCCCCACCCAGTGCACCACTCACTTCTTTCATTCCTCCTGGCTGTTAACAGTCTCTCGGACTGTCTTTGGTGACCTTGGCAGTTCTGAGGGGCACTCCTTAGTTATTCTGTAGACCATCTTAGTCTGTATTTATCACATTTTTATCAAGTCAGAGGAGTTCTGTCAGGTTTAGGGAAGGAAGAGCATAGAGCATGGTGCCATCTTCACCCACTATATCCCAGGGACAAACTCCAGATGTGACTTCTCCCTCCTGATGCTGGTCGTGGTCACCTGGCTGAGGTGGTGACAGGTGGCGGTCACCCGGCTGAGGCGGCAGCTGTCAGGTTTCTCTGCTCCTCATACTGTACTCTGGGGAAGGACATCACATTGAATGGTGGGACTTACATGCCACCTCCCTGAAGGGGGAGTTGGTGCACAAATGATCTGGAATTTGTTCCAGTGGCATTTGCTCAGATGGCTTCTTTGACTTCCCCGTTTCTGTCTTCATGTTGCCCGCCACATCCGTGAGAACACAGGGCATGTTTATGATAACTGCTTTTCCGTCCTTGTAGGCTAATCCCACTGTGTCTGGGCCCACTACGCTGGACTTCCCTCTTGTTTTGGGTGACACTGTCCCGCTTACTGGCACCAGGCTTAGACTTTATCCTGGACGGGGCCAAGGATTTTACGCTGCACGTCCGTCTTCCTTTAAAAAGTCCCAGGCTGGACCAGGTTTGCTGGTCCAATAGAGCCTGGTGTAACCACTGAGACTATGGCCCCTAGCTGCCCTTCAGGTCTGGAATTGAACCCACAACTGTGGTTTCCAGCCAAACAAAATACAGGCATGTGAGTTAAACATTTACCTCAAGTAGACACACGCCCTGGAGAGAACAATCATGGGAGAAGGAAGGGCTGCTTATGCATAGGGAGATAGCTCAGGGTGCAGAAGAGTATGAAGGGATGGACACTGGGAGGAGGTAACTATGGGGAGGAAGTGGGAGGGGAGCTACTGCATTATAAATTTTGGTCAATGACATGAGACAAAGTATATGTGAACTGCTGTATGAAAAGTGAATTTACTCTGTAAATCTTCACCCAAATCCTAAAAAAAAAAAAAAAAAAAAAAAAAGTCCCAGGCTTTGGTCTGGAAGACGAGTAAGCTCCCTGAGGCCTGGTTTGGCCCTTTCAAGGCTTGTTGGAGACTGAACCTTCACTCTAGGCTGGCTTGGCCACGGAGGCTCCACTCCGCACCCTGGCTGGGCGAGCAGCTCAGAGCCCTTGCAGTCTCCGGCCCTGGTTCTCTCCCTGGAAGCCACTCTTGGCCTGCCTCCAAAAGTTCTCACCCTACACACGAGCCGCCTGGCATCTAGCCAAGGACCCAAGGGGACCCACATGCGGACTTTTGCAGCTTTTTTTATGAAAACAAAACATTCCATTGTTTTCAGTGAAAGGCCACAGAGCAGATGTGAGCAAGCCCGTACCTCCATCACGGGGAGGCTTCTGGTCACGCTGAGGACAGTGGCCGCTGCCTTCCTGCAGCATGAGTGCTGTGCCCCAGTCTCCTCTTTGGTCCTCTGACCTGTGCACCTGCTCTTCCCGTCCTGCAGCCTCCCTGTGCTCTGGAAACAGTTTCAGGGCTGCCCCTACCCCATCCCTCCAGACCCCAAGATGCCCTGCAGCCAGAGGCACAGGCCCAGAGGCACTGGCCTGCGTGCTTGTCTGGCCATAGAAAACCCTCCGGGTGCCATGCAGTCTGCGCTGCCTGGAGTGAGTGCACCGGGGATTCCTGGGGCCAACCTGCCCCCACGGCCTGCACCGAAGACTGCACACAGACAGCCCTGGCAGGCTGGTGGCTCAGTGTAGGCAGGTACTGCCCTTCCTCCAAGGCCACCTCAGCCCAGGTGCCCCTCCCATGGCAGGTAGAGGTTTCACCTGAGGCTATGGGGCAGGTGGGGTCTCTTGCTGCCCTGGATGCAGGAAACACTCCAGGGTGCCACGCACAAGCAGCAACGGATACCCCTGGGGAAGAGTGTGGACTCTGGGTGGGTCTTGCTCTTGACAGCCCTGCGAGTTTTATCTCTAAGGTGGGCGGTCAGTCGCCCACATGTGCAGCTGTGGACAGAAGGTGTGAGGAGGCCTGACTTAGCACTGGCCCATAGGTGATGTGTGTGTGTGCGGCACGCATCCACCTGAGGTCACTACAGGAAGCAACAGGGTATCAGGAAGGAGCCTAGGGCCTCCTGACCCTGAGGCGCACCCACAGCCTGCACTAGGTGCGGTGCCCCAGGGCCCCCTTGCCACTTCAAGTCCATGCCAGCCCTCATGGGCGGGGCTGCAGCTGGCACCCTCTGTACGTGCTGGGGGTAGGCAGGCTGAGTCCTGCCTAGGTGCGCAGTCTGAGAGCAAGTGTGCAGGCTTGCACCGCCCCTGTCAGGAGCCCTGGGAACTGTCTGAGGCCAGGGGTCTGAGAGCCTGGGCTAAATGAACCCCATCCGACAGACCTGGGCCTGGACAGGGATGGGAGGGCGTGCCCATGTGCTGCGTGGCCTGGCTCCTGACAGCTCCTGGCATGACCTCCCGAGGAATACCTGGGCTGGCACCTGAGCCCATGTGGAGGCCCAGCACCTCCAAGCAAGCCTTCTGAAGAGACACCATGGATACCGCTGGGAGGCGCCCACACCCCGGGGTCCCACAGCATCCTTCCTCGTGTGTCCCCAGCCCACCTGGCTCAGGGAACAGCCGCACTTAAAGAGCTGCTCAGTCTAAGGCAAGTGCAAGTGAGTCTAATGAATTAGTCACTAGGCCTCTGGGCCCTGTCCCGTGTCACACAGGGGCACCGACATGCCCGCCCCTCTCAGGACAGGAGAGTACTCCCAATACAGGCAACAAGGCCCCCAGACCAGAACGGTCAGCACCCCAGGCCTGGGAGGCTCTGGACAGCAGAATCTACAGGGTCCCAGACGGGGGCTAAGCTGCGAGGCAGGGCTTCATTGGGTGCTCCAAAGGCCGCAGGGATGGGAGCGTTCCCTGCTTTCCTGCCCAGACGGGGGCTAAGCTGCGAGGCAGGGCTTCATTGGGCACTCCAAAGGCCGCAGGGATGGGAGCGTTCCCTGCTTTCCTGCCCGAC
>NW_006922161.1:683741-685922 GCF_000298275.1 Orycteropus afer afer
GTTCCCTGCTTTCCTGCCCGACCGGGGCTAAGCTGCGAGGCAGGGCTTCATTGGGCGCTCCAAAGGCCGCAGGGATGGGAGCGTTCCCTGCTTTCTTGGGCCAGGCAGCCCGCAGCTCCTCTAAGCCAGGTAGGTATCAGGGCCCACCAGCATCTTGGCATCCTTCATCAAGCCCTGCCTACTCCCCCATGAGCTGACCAGGGAGTACTGAATGGCACCCCGGCTGGCACAGATAGGTTTGCAGGGGCCCCAGACTCGACCAGCTACAACGCTGCACCCAAAGGTCTTCCCCAAACCACGCGGCAGATCCAGGAAGAGTGCATGTAGCGGAGACACGAGGGAGTGCCTCACATTCTGTACATGCCAACGGCAAGCCAACTCCACGGCAGGACGGCAGGACGGATCATCCCAGCAGGATTAAGCTTAGCCTGTCTGGGCCACTCCCTGATGCCCTTCCCCCTTCAGAGAGCCTAAGAGAAGGTCAGGGAGAACGAGGTGGCTAGGATGTGTGCAGGTGGGGAAGGAAGGGATGGCGGGAGCGTGAAGACAGCACACAGGGAAGCCCACTGCCTTTCAGGGACCTGTGCCTGGCACTGAAGATGCCAGGAGAGGCTGGGGCATGGGGGATACCCACCCAGGGATGGTGGTGGCCGAGGGGGCCTAGGCAAAGGTTCCGAGTGAGGGTGTGCAGGGCTAGTGGTCCACTCTCCTCCTGATCCCCAAACGCTGTCAGGCAAGATGGCACTTTAGCCCAGGCGGCTCTTCATTCCCCATGACTCAAGGAGTCAGGCTTGGGTGGTGGAAATGGTTAACTCACTTGGCTGCTACCTGAAAAGCTGGGGGTTCAAGTCTACCCAGACACACCTCGGAAGAAAGGCCTGAAACCCACTTCTGAAACATCAACCACTGATTGACCCCACACATGGGGTCACAGAGAGTCAGAATCACTCAATGGCCACTGGGCTCCTGGGCCCAGCCACGTCAGGCCCCTCTCAGCACAGCTGGAGAAACTCCAGCGTGGGCGCTCTCACAGGGCGTCAACACACCCAGTCCCATACAGTCTCTCCAAAGTCCCCTTTCCTCAGGCCACCAGTCATGTCCCAGCCATGGACAAACCATCACAGGAGGACGTGACAGTGGAACGAAAGCCAATTCCAAACACAATCATGGGCTCGATTCTGCAACCCGATTCTGCAGGGTCAGGCAGCGTCAACAACCCCGCGGCCCAGAGATGCCCCAGCAGGAACAAGAAACAACTCCGGGGAAACTCGCATCCGGCAGGTCCAGGGAGCCTGAGACTATGGCGTTTCACTTTCTGTTTCCATCCCCGCTCCTGTCCAGCCGAGCAGCGCCCTGCCGCTCGCAGCCAAGTCCTGATGAGTGCCACCACCCTGCCAACATGGCCCGGGACGGAACAACCGCGCCCCTGGCCCAGCGGGTCAGCGCACCTGGGCGCACGGATGCAATGTAGAAACCGATGCAATTCCACGTTTGCCCAACAGTCAGCTACGGACCAAAGAAAGACGAGGTCCGTGCTTTCTCCCCAGGGACCCCTCAGTAGGGCAGCAGCTGGACAAGAAGCAAGCTGAGGCCAGCGGCGTGGCTCCAGATGCCACCGAGTCGGGGGGCGCGAAGATCGGGGCGCTGGCCCCCAGCTTTCAACGTGCTTCGGGGAGGGCCGGGCCTCGGGGCAAAGTCGAGACCTGCAGGCCTGGGGTGCAGGCGGGGAGGCGCCCCTCGGCCCGACGGCGGCGGCTGGGCGGCTCCCCGCCCCACCCACGGGGCCTGAGAGGCGGGACCCGGCCTCTGCCTTCCCCGGCTCCCACCGGGACTCGCGGCGCGGCCTCGGCTCCTTCCGGAGAGGCCTACCGCATGCAGCGGGGCAGGACCCGCCCTCCCGCCGCCCCGCCGGTCTCCCTGAGCGCCCTGCGCCAGGCGGGCGGCCCCTCACCGGGCTCCAGCAGATGAGCGCATCGGTGTCCGGGTCGCTCACGAGGGTCCAGAGCTTGGTCAGGAAGGCCGGGACGTTGCTGGGCCCTGGCGCGCCGGGGCCCACGGGCAGATCCATATCGTACAAGGCAGGGACAGGCAGAGGCAGCGACCGAGAGCAGAGGCCGAGGGCAGGGTTAGCGCCGCCGTCGCGCTTGCCGCTCGCGCAGCACGGCCGCAGCCGCCCGCAGC
>NW_006922161.1:686303-701197 GCF_000298275.1 Orycteropus afer afer
ATCGCGGTCGGGGAAGCAGCCCGCTGAGGCCGAGAGGGAGCCGGCGCTGGAGCCAAACGAGGTGACAGCGGTCGTGGGCCGGGGCGGATAGCCGCAGCGCGCAGTGGGACCCGGGCGCTGGCGAGCGGGCGAGGCCGAGCTCTCGCGGCCTCATGTGCGGGGCGCCCTGAGGGTGCTGGGCGCATCCTCCGGGGATGTGGCAATGGCGTAGCGCATGGTGGCTCCTTGGGGCCGGGGCAGAGGCTGGGCGGAGAAGAGGCGCCAGGGTGGCCAAGGCCTCGGAGGTGGAGGTCGGGGGGATCGTCCTTAAGTGACAGAGTACCTGTGCCGGGCTGTTTGCAGGGGACCGCTCCAGGTGCGCCCACGGCCGGTACGATGGGACAGCCGCCTCCCTTAAGCAGCGTACTGTTCAGTGTTAATGCCACAGCTATTCGGCGGCTCTCGCCGTAGTGTCAGGTGGCATTCTGTGTTGTCGATGGCCGTTCAAACAAGAGACCTCGCTGGCACACCGCCAGGAGAACCCCCCCGGAAGTGTGCGTACCTGGGCTGGATCTGGGTGCAGGGTGCACCGGGGAACTAGGAGTGGAGGAAAGGTGTGGGGATCAGCTGATAGAGATGGCATCCAGGGAGGTGTCCAGGCAGAGAGGACAGCCTGCCCTGAGGGGTGGTCTGCAGTGGGGGGCAGTCCTGTGGGGCTGGAGAACAGTGTCAGGGGGACAGCATGGGAGGGGAGAACAGGGGAGGGTGGGCGTCCTGTCATTCAGAACCTTTGAACAGCAGAGGACCAGCAGCTGCTGAGGCTGCTGATGTACAAACATCAGCATTTGGACGTCCAGGGTCTTGGCTTCACAGGACATCCCAGTTTGTTGTTTAGTGCTTCTGTTCTTACATGCGATCATCCAAGGCCCAACCATTGGTCTCTGTTCACCTGGGGGAAGAGAGGAAGGAGAGTCAGGAAGAAGAGGAAGTGGAATATGTGGCTAATGGCCTTCATTACCAGCTGCCCACTTTGCCTTGAGACCAAAAGAACTGGATGGTGCCCAGCTACGATTACTGAATATTTTGGTCAAAGATTCTTTAGAAGAATCCTGATCAAAGTGGGGAAAATGTAGAACAGAAGTTCACATTCTCATGGACCGTCGACTTTTTGGAGCCATGGATGCTGGATGAACCCCTGAAACTGTTGCCGAGATGAGCTTTAAACCTTAAACCAAAAATGTCCTGAAGTCGCCTTAAAACCGAGTACTAGTTCAGTTTCTCTAATAAATGATGCCCGCCTTAACCATCAGGCTCTTTTCAGGACCATCTCCATGGGATCAAATTGAAAACAGCAACTCAAAAATTAGATAGGAAACTTAGGGGACAATGACTTTATGTAATAGGGAGGAACAACTCAGAGAAGAAGGGTGAACATGGTGGCCCAGCTCAAAGAATGTCACCAGCATCACTGAATGGGACACGCAGAAACCATTGAATTGGTGTCTGTTTTACTGTGTATGCCCTCAACAGTGACAAAGGAAGACAAGACAGAGTAGAACGTTTGCACTCACTCTCCTGGGAAACAGCGCTTAGGTCTGCGGCCCTGTGTGGTTAGCGGCTACGTTAGATGCTTCACGGTGACGCACAGAGATACGAGCTGAGGAGGTACTGGACGGAGCCCAGTCTGCAGGCTGCCGTAGAGCTTCTCGTGGTAGACACGCTGTTTTAACTCAACCCACTGACCACTGCTGCTTCGTTGCCCCGCTTGCCCCACTTGCTGGGCTGCGGTGTCAGATCCAGGGCGCAGAGACGCATCTGGTCCAGCCTCTTGCAGCTGATGCCACTTAGCTGGCTTCAGGGGAGCTGTCCCTCTGCTTTGTGAGATGGACTCATGCTGTCCCCCTTCTGCTGCTGCGTCCCTCGCACCCCCAGCAGGCAGTGCTCTGCTCTCCTCATGGCTGTGGTCACCAGCGGGGCCAAGGGCTCATCGGGAGCCAGGTCCAGCTGTTTCTGTTTGCTGTTGTAACTGTGTAGCTGTCAAAACTTGACAGAGTGTAAGTGTAGCTGAGGGTCATGTCTGTGAAAACAAAATTGGATGCTGGGGAAAATAGGCTGCAATGAAGTTGGATGCTAGGCACGGCTGGTAACCGGATGAGACGGTGAGAACATCGAAGGAGTGGGGAGTCTGGATTCTGTGTTCAGGGTGCTTCTGAGGCACTTCTGCGACCTTGTATCACAGCAAAGGCCACGTTGGGCTTTGTAATGGGCCCTGCTTGTGGTGGAGTAAAGCTTATCAGGTCGGCGACTACTTAATCAGGATTTTCTATTTAGTGATTGACTGGTGGCCTGAGTCTCACTGGATGATGAGGCCTCTGCCCTCCTTCATTCTGTCTCTGCCTGGTTCCTCTCCTCGTGTGCTCATGACTCCGGGAGCCTCGAATGACAGGGTGAGGCATGGGAGGTTTCATTTGACACAGAAAGCCAGCTTGGAGGACGCAGTGAGAGCTAAGCTCTCAGAAGATGACACTGTCCTTTGACGAGTCTCTGTCTCGGGGAACCTAAGTCAAACGCCCGTTCAAGGGGGAGCGGTGATGTGTGGAGGTGGAAGATAGGGTGCAGGTGGAGGCTTGCTGCTCCTCTGGGCTGCGATGGGGCCGGGTGCCTGGTGGACAAGGGGGAGCGGTGATGTGTGGAGGTGGAAGATGGGGTGCCTGGTGGACAAGGGGGCGCTTTTAGAACCCGTGCTCTGCTTTCCTGCAGCCCTCCCTGCCCGGCGGCCCTGCTCCCGGCCGCAGTGACCCCAGTGGCTCTGGCCTCTCTGACAGTGAGGAGAGCGCATTCTCCGGCCTGGAAGAGTCCAGCAGCGACAGCAGTGAGGATGGGGCCAACAGCGATGATGACCACGGTGGAACAGAGAAGGCCACTGGGACACAGCCACAGGTGGGTGGGCAGGGCTTCCCGTGGGCCTCCCTGGGGCCAGGCAGCCAGGAACAGTCTTCCATGGCCGGGTGCAGGGCTCACCAAGAGGCCATGACTGGCTTTCCCACAGCTTGTAAGCCCCTTGGGTGCCCCCTCCTCCCTGCCCCTGGGGCACCTTTGGTGCCCGGCACAGCCACCAGTTTGGAGCTTGGGCAGCAGGCTGCAGGGCACTGGCTCCAGCCACAGTGGGTGTCAATCACTGGGGAAAACCACGTCACCTCCATGAGACAAGGACACCTTCTCCTGACCCTGCCAGCCTCGGTCTTCATGGGAGCCCTGTGGAGATGGGCAGGTGTCAGCGAATCCCTTGCTGTGATGACAGACAGGCTGAGCCCTGCGCTTGTTTTAAGACAGTGGAAGAAAGGCTTTGTTTAACCAAATATGAATCAACTACTTTGAGGTCCTAGACACTGGTTCTTTAACACAAGGAATGTATCGAGCTATCTCAAGTGACGTGCTGTGAGGGCCGGGGGCCTGGCTGGGGAGGCCTAGTCCCCACAGCTGGGGGCCTGGGGCTGCGTGCACGGCTGTGCTGTATGAAGCCCACGCGGGCTCTCGGCCAGCATGGCGCCCGTTCCTCTGCTGGCTCACTTCTCTGCTTGCATTGCTGTGCCATGCCCCCACAGGGTGTCCTTTATTGGCCACAGGCCAACCATAAAGACCAAACCAACTAAACAAAACCAGACTCACTGCCGTCGAGTCGGACCCGACTCATAGTGACCCCTCCTTGGGTTTCCGAGGCAGTATCACTATGGAAGTCGATTGCCCAACCTTCCTTCCGAGGAGCGGCTGGTGGGTTTGAACCGCCAGCCTTCTGGTCAGCAGTCAGGTGCCTTAGGCACTGCACCACCAGGGCTCTCACAGACCGATCCCGTTGCCCTCGGGCCGACTCGGATCCGGGGCTGCTCCTGGTGCCTGGTGGCCCTGATCCCCACGGAGTTTTCTGTGGCTGGTTTTGAAAATTCACCGTCAGGCCTTTCTTTCGAGGTGCCCCTGGGTGGACTAGAACCGTCAACTTTCGGTCAGCAGCCAAGCGTGTGCACCATTGGCACCTGGCAGAGAGACCCGGCTGTAGCCCTGACAGCAAACGCTCCACCACGTCCTCTGGGGGGTGAGGTCCTCTCCTCCGTGCTTCACAGGTGGCCATGGTCCTGCCATCTTCCTCCAGGGTGGACCTTGTCGACCCTGCTTCGGGTGAGGGCCAGACCAGCTGGGCAGCGGTGGAGGCTGCCCTCTAAAGCCACCCGCTTGGCTTGGCGGTGGCCCTGGAGCCTCCCAGCTCTGGACTGGGGTCCTCACCTCTTGCTGGGAGGGAAGTCTAAGATTTGCAGTGGGCATTTTAAAGCCACCGGCTGGCAGAAGGTAGCCATGTGGTTCCCATGTGCAGGTCCCCCACCCCAGGCCTGGGGCCCTGTCATTGAAGTCATGAGGTGAGGTCCTCATACACCCACATTTGGGGGTGGCCCAGGCTGGCCCCTTGTCCTTGGTGTGGACTATGCAGCTTCCCAGCTGGGGGTGCCACTGCTTTTCCTGGGGGGTTGGGGGTGGAAGGAGGACTGGAGGGTAACTTTGATTTCTTCTGGCTAGTGCAGTGCACTTTGGGTCTGGTAGGTGTCCACCTGCCGGCAGACACGCTGCACCTAGGGCTTTTCGGGGCTCTTGGGGGTGCCTGGGCAGAGCCTCTGAGCGGCAGAGTTCGCCAGTTTCAGCCAGCGCTTGTGGGACCCCTGCCCACAGCCCGGGGGCTTGGACGCCTGGAGGCTACCAGCCCTGGCGGGGGCACGGCAGTCAGACACTGCAGCCCTGAGCTCCTTCCCTCCTGGGCTCCAGCACCTCCTGCCGCCCTTCCCCGGCTCCTCCTCCTCTGGCCGCCTGGGGGCCCCTCTGCCCTGCCTGCCGCCCACCCGCTTCAGTGCCCTTCCAGGCCGCGGCCGGACCCAGCGGGTGCATCTTTGTGCGGAGGTGTTGGGCTCGCGCACCTCTTTCCCTCCCACTGGGTTCGCATGCCCCGGGCTCGGGAACGGCTTGTGGGTGAAGAACGCACCCTCTCCAGCTGGCGCCCCGCCCCTGGCCGCTCCGGACTCGGCCTGCGCTGAGTGCGGCGCTGGGTCATGGCAGCATCTGCCCAGCTTTAGGTGGCAGCGCCCTTGTATAAGGTTTTTTATTTTAATTTTAGAGTTGGGGAAAAAAAAAAAAAAAACTAGTGCCCAACTGGGCAGCCCGCTCCGTAAGGCTGGGGGAAGTTCCGGGTTCGCGCGGGGCGGAGCCCCATGTCCGCGGCGTCGCGCCTGCCCCCTGGCGGCCGCTGCCGGCCTTGCAGCCTCTTCCAGTGGACGCTGCCCGTGGCTCAGGGCGAGCTGGGAGGTCAGGCCTGGAGACTCGAAGCCTGCGGGACTCCGGAGCACACCTCCCTGTGACCCAGTGCATGCCCCCTGCGATGTGGGGTGCATGAGGAACCCCTCCCTGCTCCTCATGCTCCCGCAGTGTAGGGTGCGCTCCCGGCCTTGTGACAGGTGGACACAGTTGGCAGCCTGAGGGTGTGGCTGGGCTCCTGTGAGAGTCCCGTGCTTGGGGCCCAGAGGCTCAGGAGTCTGGGGCCGGCTCCCACGCACGCAGTAGGGCAAATGGGGCCGTGTGGGAGGCTTGTGTGGAAACCCTATCCCTCTTGGAAAAAGACTTAACTCCTGCCCTTTGAGTCCTCTGGGGAGAGCAGTCAGGCCGCGTGCCCCGGCAGGAGGGGTGGGCTCTGCTGGGCTGGGGAACCGGCAGCGCTGACTGCCCTGGGTGGGAGAGGGCTGCTTTTCCCATCAGTCCCCTCCTGCCCCGGAACCTCGGGGAATCTGTTTTCCAGGTTAGGGTGTGAGTGCGCACGACGCCACAGCTGACCTGGAGGGAGGCCGGCTTTGTGGGGGGCATGTGGGTGTGTGTGGGACACCCCTTCCTCTGGTGTCCAAGTTAGAGGTGTGCGGCACGGCCCTCCACGGCTGGGACGTTGGCAAAGGTCTTCCCAGGTGGCAGTGGCCCAGGTGTGGGCTTGCTCTGAGCCCTGGCCCTGCTGTGGCCCGTGGGCCGTGGCCTCCCCTGCTGGGTCTGAGCCCAGAGTCGGGGGAGTGTGGGGGCCACTGGACAGGGGCTGCGCAGCTGGTGTTCACGTTACCGGCTTGTGTGTGGGTGGACAGGAAGGGGGCTCAGTTACTGAACGGCATGACCTGGTCGTGCCCTTTGCAGCGGCTGGCCGTGTCCCCAGTACCTGAGGGAAGTAGTACCCAGTTGTGACGGAGGCCTGTGGTCTGGCAGTGCCCTCGAGAGGGTCACTTGCAGCTGGGCTGTTCCAGTCTTATTCCAGGGCAGAGGCCAGGCTGGAGCTGCTCTGAGGTCTGGGGTGGTGAGTGCCCTGTAGGCCTGTGGGAACCCAGGCCTCAGTAGAGGCCTCTTCCTAAGTGCGTCTTTCAGAGGAGGGCTGGGACCCTGGCCCGTCATCCTGTGTCCCCCCAGACTGATGTATGTCTCTTTCTCTGTAGGCTGGTGCCCCTTCCCTGGCGACGGAGGCGGAGGTGAGCACCCTGGACGAGGATGAGTATGCAGGTGACAGCTCTGATGAGGAGGTGAGGCCTTGCGTAGGGCTGTCGGAGGGTCCTGGCCTCGCACCAGGCTGGCACTGGGCTAGCGTGTGGGCCTGGGTCTGTGCATCGGGGTGGGGGTGAGCTGCGGGCGGGTTGGCAAGGCCAGAGCAGTCCAAGTGGGCATCCTGGCTCAGGGCCGAAAGCTTCTGGAGGAGTGATTTGGGGTCTGGGACCTGTGACTGTGTGTGTGTGTCACTGCCCGGCTAGGGAGGGTGGGGGATGAGGCTCTGGGCCAGGCCTCTGCTCCCTGGGTGGCCCTGGGTGGCTTTCCCTGTACCCAGCCAGCCTCTGCTGGGACCCTGGGGAGGGGTCCGGGGGGAGAGTGTCCCTGTTTAGGCCCCCACATGCCTTGGGTCGCCCTACAGGCTCATACTGCCTGTCCGTGGGGTCAGCTGAGATCCGCTGTGTGGAGCAGACACAGCAGCCGGTCCTTGAGCCGGTCCTTGAGCAGAGTGGATGCTCTGGGGTGTGGTTGGCTTGAGAGTGCTGCCCCTCGGTGGGTCAGGAGTGGCTGGGAGCTGGAGCCCCAGCAGTGTTGGTGGTCGTGCACACCAGGGCCTGCAGCAAGCCAGGGGACGGCCGGAGGGGAGGCGGTGGTGTGAGGTCCACAGGGCAGGTCACTTCTCTCCAGTGGTCTTCCAGCCTACCTGGGGAGGCCTGCTGCGGCCCTGGGGACGGCCTCCCTCTGTGCGGCCTCCCTCCCCCTGCTCTTGGCCGTGGCCGCACAGCCTGGCCCTCCGCCCGCTCCGGGCTGTGCTGTGCGTTCAGAGAACAGAGACAAAACAAAATAAATTGGTTTCCTGGCCGGGAGCGGTGGGCGTGCGGCGAGGGGGTGCAGCGTGGCCCCCGCCCGTCTCCCCACCCCCTTCCCAGGGGCCCTGGCCGTCGGCGGCCACATCCTGTCGGCTGCTGCTCTGTTTGGTGTTGTGAGAAGTCACCGTGATTTGGAGTGTGGCAGAGGCGAGGGGGCGGGTCCCCAGCCCTGAGGAGTCCTGGGGCAGACCAGGGGCGGCACTGCAGGGGGCTCTGGGTGGGCAGCCTGCCCGGCGGAGGAAGCTGTGGGGGTAGGGCACTTCCTCCTGCGATGACTATCCCATATGGCGCCGGGACTGAGTGACGTGCCTCTGTGGCCTCCCCCCAGCCCCGGTTCCCCGCCAGCACAGCCGGCCTGTGGCTCGAGGGGGCGGCAGAGCTCAGCTTTCAGGAGCCAGCGCCTTGCAGCTGGTCCCCAGGTCTGTGAGCGTGGGGGGCAGGCTGGGTGCAGGCTGCACGGGTCCATCCTCTTGGAAGGGACTCTCCTTGCGGGAGGCAGGGCTGTACGCCCTGGGGTGCAGGGTGGTCGGGGAGCCCAGGAGCCTTGCCCTCTGGGCTGCCCCTGTGGTTCTGGGGCCACTCTTCTGCTTTGGCCAAATGCCCAGCCTGGGAGGCCCTGGTCAGGGGCCGGCCTATTGGGGTGCACCCCTGGTCTGTAGCTGGGCCTGGCCTGCAAGAAGGTGTGTGTGTGAAGGCCTGGGCCCCTGCTGGGAGGGGCGGCTGCCCAGTTCTTGGTGGTCGTAGTGCTGGGACCCTCACCCTCACACCTTCTCCTACCCCTGCCCCCCTTCATTCACTGGCACAGCTGCCTGGAAACCCAGCTGGGCTGGGCAGCGCTGGCACGCTGGTGGGTGCGGCTGGGTGGCGGCGCCAGGCCCCGCGCGGCTTCCACGGCCCCACCCTGCCAGAGGCCACCAGCCACAGGCTGGGCCTGCTGGAGGGCTGGGGGCCCTGGTGAGCAATTACTCTGGAGAGGAGCTTGGCAGGAGGGAGTACAGTGGGGGTTCCGGGGGGCCCACGGCCACCCTGTCCCACCAGAGTCTTCTCCCACCCCCTCGGGCCCACTCAGGATTCTATCAGGTCGAGGTGGCCTGGGCTGGGGGCAGCTGCAGCTTTGGGGTCTTGCTTTGGGGGGAACCCTGGCGCTGACCAGCCCTGACGGGAGTTGGTTCCTTTCTTCCTCCCCGTCCCTCAAGCTCACACCCCCGCTGCTGGGTGGCCCCAGGACGGGTCCTGCTGCAGTGGAGTGGGGGCGGCCCCCAGGCGCAGGCCGCTGCCAGGCATCCTCCCCGCCCCCACACGTCCACCCCACACCTCCCCACACGACAGCGCTTCACAGACGTGATCTCATCCGCTGCGGGACCCCCAGGGAGGTGGGCCGGGGGCGAGGGGCGGGCCGGGGGCGGCAGCCTTCCGCACGGCAGTCCCTCCTCCTCTGCAGAGCAGCTGGGAGAAACTGAGGCCTGCGGGGCGCGTTCGGGCGCGTGTGGAGGAAGTGGGGCAGGCTCAGGGTGAGGGTCAGGCGCTGTGCACTCGCTCTGGGCCGGCCTGCAGGCCCCCCAGCCCGGCCCCCCAGCCCGGCCTGGCTGTAACTCGGGAGCCTACAGGGACGGCCGGCCCGTCTGCATCCAGAGCCCGCCGTCCCCTCTGCTCTCGGGCCAAACGCCGTTAATGGCTTCTCCCGGCTACTGAACGGCAGCTGCCTCCGTGCTGGCGCTGCTCCTGCGCCCCGCCCGCCTGGCCGCCCGCCGGCTGGGAGCGGGGAGCCGGGCTCTGGCAGCCGGGCTGCGGCTCAGGTTTCTGAGTGAGCGAGCAGCCTCCCTCCCTGCTGTTTGTGAAGCCGGCTTGGCCCTGCTGCCTCTGGGGCCTGCAGCCGCCCCATTCTCCCTCAGCAGCAGGCCTCCCAGTGGGGATGCTGGCTGGTCTGGCCGGGGCTCCCTGGGACCTTCCCCTCCCCCTGCCAAGGGCGCATGCACAAGACACCTGCCTGGGCTTGGCCCCGGAGGGTGGGCACGGAGGCCGCTGGCCGGCCGGGGGTGAGGCACGTGCAGCCAGCCCAGTGGCCCTGGGGCTTTGCCTGTCCCTCTGTGCACCGGGCTGAGGGCCTGCCAGGGTATGATGGGGCAGGGTGGCGCTGTGCCGCTGTGGTCACGGGGCCTGCCCTGATCACAGCTGCCCTTGCACTTTCTCACTCTGGTTGTAGGAGTGGCAGACAGCGGGGTCAGCATGAGGGAAGACCGAGGGCAGGCCCCTGGGCCCTGGGGGTGCCAGCAAGGGGCAGGGGGCACCCAGTCAGTGGAGAGAGGAGGGTTTGGCCCCATGCTCTAGGTCACTGTGAGTCAGAAGTGACTCGATGGCAGTGGGTTTGTGTTTTTTGTCTTCGGTGTCGGCGGGGAAGGTGGTCGAGGGCTGTGCTAGGTCAGTCAGAGCCTCTGTTTCCTGCAAGGAGCTGGTTTTCAGGGGATGGCATGGGCAGGGCTGTGGGCTGTGGGGTGAAGTTTAAGGCTCTTTTGGAAGGTGCTATTAGGGCTGCCAGGAGTTGAGGCTGGGTGCTGAACAAGGGGGTGCTCCAGGCCCTGCAAATGTGAGGTGGGAGCTTGGCGCTGGGGGTGGTGAGTGGTTGGTTTGGAGGTGAGGGGTGGGCCGGTCAAGGAAGGTGTAGGTAGGGTCTGGGCCATCTGAGGACCCAGAAGCCGCTGGGGGGGATGCCGTCTCCACGGGCAGCAGCGTGTCTGAGGCCAGGTGATGCAGTGATGGGGTGTTGGGCAGCACCTCTGGGAGTTGGCACCCAGCAGAGGGGCCGGGGCCAGGGCCTGTTGTGTCCGGCCTGGGCCCTGTGGTTGGTTTGGCCTCCGGGAGCAGGACCTGGGCTCCTCATCTGGTCTCGGGAACCTTCCGTGGCGTGCTGCAGGTGAGCCCGGGCGCGGTCAGCCCCTGCTCGGCCAGCCACACCAGCACCACGCCGCCGTCTGACAGAGATGAAGAGGCGCTGGAGGAGCGGCAGACGAGGCACAGGAAGGCCGGTGGTGCTGGGAGACGGGGGGCCGCGTGCAGCGGGGGAGCGCGGCAACACTGCCGGCATTGTAATCGGAGAGGGGCAGGGAGAGCGGGACCAGCAAGGGCGGCTGACCCCGCACTCCCGGGGGACAGGTGGGGAGCGGGAACGAGGAGAGAGTGAAGAATTCCAGAGGTGGGCCGGCTTCCTCTCTCGCAGACAGACACAGGGCGGGCAGCCGGCCAGGCGTACCTGCACTTCCAATCTGCGGGCCTGACAGCTGCAGCCACTTTGGGGAGGGGGAGGGGAGCGAGCGCATCGAGAGCGGAAAAACCCCAGCCGACCATCAGCCAGTCGCTGGCCTGTGTCCGGTTCCGTCTGGGGGGGCACGCGGCAGTGGGCGGTGCAGGACCCCTGGCTGGCTGAGTGCCCCGAGCTCCATCCTCGGGGTGGCCCCCCGGAAGGGAGCCCGTCCTGCCAGGCGGAACCCCTGGCTGGGCCCTGCCTGGGGTCCGGAGAACAGCGCCTGCCCCAGGCGGGGGTCCCGGGCCCGTGCGCCCCAGGCTTCGCATGTGTTTCCTGGCAGCCGCAGGTGCTGAGCGGGGCGGGGGCGCTGGTCTGGGCGCGGGCCGTGATGAATCATGTGGGGAGGCCAGCAGCTCATTCCCGGCCGGGGACAGGGGGCTGACAGCTGGGGCAGAGACCGTTTCCAGCCCGGCCGGGCGGCCGCAGGGCGGCTGGCAGCCCCCACCCTCAGTCACCTCCGGGCAAGAGCTCAGGGCCCAGTGCTGCCAGCCAGGTCCCTGAGCTGGGCTGGGGCAGAGCCGGGCAGGGAGCACCTGCCCCCTTGGGCCTGGTGGCCACGCACCAGCCCAGCCCCAGGCCTGGTTCTGGAGCCGCGGAGGGTGACAGTGTTCTTCTCCCGCCCCCTCCTTCCCTCACTCGCCTGCTGGCTGCCAGGATCTCGGCTGTACCAGGACCTCTGTGCTGCTGCCCGGCTGGCCTGCCAAGCTGCAGCCGCTGCAGAGCCACGGGCCAACGCAGCACAGCGCTGGGCGGTGGTGGCGCCGCAGGACGTGGAGGCCAGCCCTGACCAGCTGGGCCTGCATCTGCCTGGGGTCCTCACCTCCACGCTGCCCCTGACCCAGGCCTGCGCCTTCCTGGGACGCCTGGGCATGTGTCGGTGCCTCCCTCCCTGCAGTGAACTCCTGCCCTGCCCTCCTGTTCCACCCTGGACACGACTGTAGACCTCGAGGCTTCCCCATCTCTCCCCTCCCCCCGCCACTCGCTCTGTGGGTCCCGCCACCACCCAGTGCCATATCTAGCATCACCTGCTGCAGTGAGGCACCTCGTCACACCGAGGCCAGGCTGAAGGTTGAGGCTGCAGACAGGATGGGGAGCTGCAAGGACCTGGGTCTCCCCACCCCACTGTGCACAAGAGCTGGGCCCTCAGTGAGCTCTGATCTTCTAGTCACTGTGTTGGGACCGGCAGGGCCCAGTGCCTGGACTGTCTGCCCTGAGTGGTGACCCACTGGCCCACGTCCTCAAAGGGGCTGAGCCGTGCATAGCTTGTGGGTGTGGAGACCCCAGGCTGCCCCTGTGCAGACTGGCACAGACCCCATGGCGGTGGCCTCCTCTTGCTACCTCAGCCCCCCCATGGTTGTGTGCCACTGGCTGAGGTGCTGGGGTACCTGCCTGCAGCCCGGCTGTGCCTCAGGATCGCTCAGGCCTAGCTCTCTGGGATGGCGGGCAGGGGCCTCTGTGATGATTGTGCCCCCCCCCCCCCGCCAGCTGTGGGCTCCTGCAGGATTAGGGAGAGGAAACTTGGGGTTGGGTTTCTCTCCGAATGGAGCCAGCCGGTAGGGTTTTTGTCCTTAGATTTCTATCGGATTGGACACAACCTCCAGCCCTTAATGGCTGTGGCTTTGAGTATTTCCTCCAGAGTCACACCACCGCTTCCTGCCTCAGCGTCCCTGGAGCCCCGTCCCAGCAGAGGAGCGGGGTGTGGGGGGGTGGGCACGCATGTCCGGCCGGGGTTCAGGAGGGGTGTGTTCTGAGTCTGCTCGGGGCCAGAGGGAGGCTCAGGAGCCAGGTCCCCCTTCCCTGCTGCCAGCCAGAGTCGGGGAGCCCATTGGTCGGCACCTGGCACTCCCCTGCATCGTGCCCCCACCCACCTGCCCGGAAATCGGGCTCTGCCGCCTGGGCTGGAGGAGGTGGCCATGGGGGCCGCCTGCCCCGTTGCTTCTCTGTTGTGCCCCGTGGAGCTCACATCACTGAACTATAATTGTCACCTGCAGGATTTTAATGGCTGGCCAGCTGTGTGCAGCACGGGGTGTGCAGGGGGCTCAGCCTCCTTGAGAGCGTGGGTGGAGCCTGGTGAGTGAGTGGAAGGCTGCCTGGGGTCCTTCCTCCAGGCAGAGTCGGGCAGAGGGCGGCCTCTGCACCAGTTGCCGGTTGGTACTGGTAGGGCCGCCAGGTGGGTGCTCCTGGTCCAGAGGGGTGGGTATGCTTCTGGGGGTGTTTGCCCAAGGACCCCCTTCTCCCCACTTGTGCTGTGCTGGCCTGGAGGTGAGCAAGCTGTGGGGGAGGGGGCCCACACCAGCCCTGGGAGAGATGCAAGGCCTCCAACGACTGGGTGTCGGGGTTTTGGGTGTGAGCAGGCCCTTGCCTGGGGCATGCTTTGGCTCTCCTGGGTGGTGTGGGAGTCAGGGTGGCAGTGTGTGCTGGTTTCTCTGCACGCGCCCCCTGGGCTGGCCAGGAGTGGACAGTGTAAAACCACTGCTCGGCCGAGGCCAGGCAGGTACGCTAGCCTCTCTGCCCTCCCACCCTTCAGCGGCCCCTGGGCCTCCCAGCAGCCATCATGCACTGACCCTGTGTCCCCTCCCATTATTGCCCCAAGCTCAGACTGTCTCCTGGTCCAGGGTCTGTTCCCACCCTCAGACCGGGCACCTGCTCTACTAAGCCTCTTGCCCAGAGCTGTTTAAGTGGACAGGCATCTCCGTGTGTGGAAGATATGGTTTTGTTTTTAATTATACAAAATTTCCAGACTTTATATTATATCAGAGCACACAGTGACCTAGAAGAAACCAAGGCAGGAGGCCAGCAGGAAAAGTTCCAGGTGGCCTGGGTGAAGGCTGGGGCCCCAAGTCCTGCCACCGTTGCCGCTGCCGCCGCCGCCGCCTGTCAGTAGACCCCATTCCAGCTGGGCCGGGCTGGCCTGGCCGCCCTGTCCTAGCCCCAGCCTGCCGGGCGCCTTTGGAATGTCCTGCAGAGGGTCCACGGGGGCTCTCCTGGCTGTCCCCACTGCGGGCACCTCCAAGCTGGCTGGGCTCCTCTAGCTACGAATCGCCATCTTTCTGTCCCGGTCCTTGCTCTGCAGAGGGTGGGGGGAGCATGAGGTGGGCAGGGGCCCAGGCACCCCAGGCCAGCCCCGCTCTGTCGTCCCCTGCGGCTCTTTCCACTGGGTGCTGTCCGGGGTGCAGGCCCTCTGGCCCCCTTGCTGGTGTGCCCCCGTGTTCTCGTGCAGCGGGGGCGCTTTGCACAGTCGAAATTGTAAAATTAAATTTCCCAGATGTTCAGGCCCCAGGAGCCCGCACTCCGTGCCGTCTGGAGAGGAAATGGGGATTGGGGAAAGCCAGGCCACGCTTGCTCCCTACTTACCCTGCCTTTCCTGTGCACCAGTGTGGCAGGGCTGTAAATCACAGGCCACAGCAGCCCCGTGGCGTGTCCCCACCCGGACACCTGCCCTCCCCCAGTCCCTGGCAGCCACAGGGCTCTGGGCTGTCTGAAGTTGGAGCCCTGGAGGGGGTGGGGGAGGGACCAAGGAGAGATCAGCAGGTGCTTCTTGGGTACAGGCAGGGCTGGGAGCTGTGTGCTGGCCTCAGGGCCCCCAGAGTTCCCTTCCCCTGACTGCCGGGTGGGTGGCCACCCTGCTGTGCCTCCCCTCAGACCCCCCCGGACCTGGGTGGTCTTCTCTGGGCTGTCCCAGCTCCTGCCCTCTACCCCGAGTCTTGCAGGAGCCTGTGTCTAGGGTCGGAAGGGGCGCCTTGATGTCCCAGCTCCTCCCCGACCCCAACCCCGGCCTCCTGGAGTTGGGCAGATTTGGGTTCTGCCCGCCCCGGGCCCCGTGCGCACCCGGCCGCTGCCCGCCCCAGGCCCCCTGCGCGCCCCGGCCGCGCGCTCACCAGCTTCCTCTGGTTGCTCAGGCAGAAGGTGCAGATCTGCTTGGGCTGCGCGTTCTCGCTGTCCCGCGGCGGCGGCGGCGGCGGCGGGGGGCTGCCTGCGCGCGCGGGGTGGTAGAAGGCGGGCCCCGAGTGGCACGGCTGCCCGTCGCCGCAGGCCTCGCCCACCAGCAGCACGTTGCCCAGGTGCGAGATGTAGCTGGAGGCCAGGCGCAGCGTCTCGATCTTGGAGAGCTTGCGGTCGGCCGGCTCGGTGGGGATGAGCGTGCGCAGCGCCGTGAAGGCCGTGTTCACGCTGTTGGTGCGGTCCCGCTCGCGCGCGTT
>NW_006922161.1:701752-716141 GCF_000298275.1 Orycteropus afer afer
GCCTCCTCCGGGCCTCACGTAGGGGGCAGATCTTGGAGCATCCTTCCCTCGGGGATGCAGAGGAAGTGGGGCCCCCTTCTGGGTGGTACTGGACCCCCAGCCTCCGCCGTGCGGTTCTAGTAGTGCATTTCTTCAGCTGAGCCCGGGGGGTCAGGCGGCACCCGGACACGGGCTTCCCCCTCAGCGGTCCTGGCCTCCCACCGCCACCCAACCTGCTCTCTCTGTGTGTCCCATGTGCACTCAGCCTTCTGTGTCTGGCCCGTGGAGGTGAGGGCTTGGGGAGGGCGTACAAAAGATGCAGGCGGCCCCAGCCCCCAGCCTGGTGCCCTCCCTGCTCCTGGGAGCCTCTTCCTCGGTCTTTGTCATAACCACATGACCACAGGGACAGGCCACCGGTTACCAAGCCCCTAGGACACACACAAAGGACCTCCTCTCCTAGTTTTGTTTGAGGGTGGTGGACTCCGGCAGGGGCGAGGGGGCAGGAGGTCCTGTCCTGCTGTGTGTTGTGGTCCTCTGCCTCCCAGCTGTGCTCCATCTCATTGGGCCCCTCCCCCACGTGGCTACTGTTGCAGGAAGTGGCTGCCTGGGCAGCGTCCCGAGCTGGGCGGAGTGAGGTGGTGGTGGCTGGCAGGGGCTTCAACCAGGAATGTGTGTCCAGGAATGTGAAGCTCGGCCTGCCAGGGGCAGTGCTTGGGCTGGGCGGCCAGGACAAGGGGGCTAGGGGGACTTGGGGGGAGGATGGGGCTGGGGGGACTGGGAGCAGGACTGGCAGGGGAGCGGGCTGGGCCAGCAGTGGCCGCCCCCCCCCCCCCGAAGCCTGATGTCCCTACCCTGTGGCTGCCACCTCGATGCCTCAGGGCCCCGCCAGGGGAGGGAGCCCACGGGCGATGAGGTCACCTTGTCTGTGGCTGCCCAGAGCCCTGGCCAAGGAATCTGGCGGCGGGGGAGGCGCGGGGCTGGCACCACTTCAGTGGAAAATGTGAAGGTGCAGCCCCGGCGCCTCTGAGGCCGGGTGGGGGCAGTGCTGGCCGCCACGTCAGACCGGGGCAGCAGGAGGGCACACGTGGGGTCGGGGTCGGGCTGACACAGGTTGCCCTCCCCACCCCAGGACATCCGGAACACAGTAGGCAATGTGCCCCTGGAGTGGTATGCTGACTTTCCCCACGTGGGCTATGACCTGGACGGCCGGCGCATCTACAAGCCCCTGCGGACCCGCGATGAGCTGGACCAGTTTTTGGATAAGATGGACGACCCCGACTACTGGTGGGGCTAGGCCTGGAGGCTGGTGGGGCAGGTGGTAGGGGCCTGGGGGATAGGGCCATCTGACCAGGCAGGTGGACTGCCCCCAGGCGCACTGTGCAGGACCGAGCAACAGGGTGGGACGTTCGGCTGACAGACGAGCAGGTGGCCCTGGTGCAGCGGCTACAGAGGGGCCAGTTTGGGGACGTGGGCTTCGACCCGTATGAGGTACGTGCCTAAGCAGCAGTGCTGGGGCCAGGGACGCCTGGCAGCCCACCCACCCCTGCTTTTCTCACCCCCAAGCTGGCTGTGGACTTCTTCAGTGGAGACATCATGATCCACCCAGTGACCAACCGCCCTGCTGACAAACGCAGCTTCATCCCCTCCCTTGTGGAGAAGGAGAAGGTGCGTGTGGCCTCACAGGGCAGCCCCCCACAGTGCTGACGCCAACCCTAGGGTGTGGCTTCCCGACCCTAAGGTGGGGCCCTGCCACTGTCTGCCCAGGTCTCTCGGATGGTGCATGCCATCAAGATGGGCTGGATCCAGCCTCGCCGGCCCCGGGACCAAACCCCCAGCTACTATGATCTGTGGGCTCAGGAGGACCCCAACGCTGTCCTGGGGCGACACAAGATGCATGTCCCTGCCCCCAAGCTGGCCCTGCCCGGCCATGCTGAGTCGTACAACCCCCCGCCGGAGTACCTGCCCAGCGAGGAGGAGGTGGGCCTGGCGCAGGGTGGGCTGCCCAGTGACGAGGTGGGCCTGGCGCGGGATGGCCTCGGGGCTGGGTGGCCACATCGGGCTCCCCTCTGTGTCCACAGCGCCTGGCCTGGGAGCAGCAGGAGCCCAGCGAGAGGAAGCTCAACTTCCTGCCACAGAAGTTCGCGAGCCTTCGAGCCGTGCCTGCCTACGGCCGCTTCATCCAGGAACGCTTTGAACGCTGCCTGGATCTCTACCTGTGTCCCCGGCAGCGCAGGATGCGGGTTCGCAGTGGGGGCGGGCCCTGGGCGGGCACAGGGCAGGGAGAGCCGTGTGGGGCTGTGTGGTGACCACGTGCTCCCCTGCCCCAGGTGAACGTGGACCCCGAAGACCTCATTCCCAAACTGCCTCGGCCACGGGACCTGCAGCCCTTCCCCACGTGCCAGGCCCTGGTCAGCACCCAGGCTGTGGTGGGGACTACGTGGGGGGTCGGCAGGGCCTTGCTCGTGAGGGGGGCGGGTGGGCGGCTCAGCAGGCCTCATCACTGCCCCCCTCCTCCGTAGGTCTACAAGGGCCATAGTGACCTGGTACGCAGCTTCAGTGTCTCCCCGGGGGGCCAGTGGCTGGCTTCAGGTAGGCCTCGGGTGGGAGGCAGCCTCAGAGAGGTGAGGGGAGGTGGGGTCTGCTGAGGGTCTTCTCGTCTGTGTCCAGGCTCAGACGATGGCTCTGTGCGGCTCTGGGAGGTGGCCACCGCCCGCTGCATGAGGACTGTGCCCGTGGGGGCTGTGGTGAGGAGTGTCGCTTGGAACCCCAACTCTGCCGTCTGCCTGGTGGCTGTGGCCGTGTGCGTGGGGGCTTGGGGGCTGGGGCATCGGGGCAGGTGGGGTACATCGGTGGGCTGAGGTTATGTGGCCCACAGGGACGATGCTGTGCTACTGCTGAACCCCGCCCTGGGGGACCGTCTGGCGGCAGGCAGCACAGACCAGCTGCTCAGTGCCTTCAGCCCGCCCGAGGAGCCGGCCCTGCAGCCGGCCCAGTGGCTGGATGCCTCGGAGGAGCAGCGCCAACATGGCCTGCGACTCCGTATCTCCCATGGCAAGGTGTGAGGGGGGCGCTTTCCTGGGGACAGGGAGGGGCTGTGGGAGTGGGGTGGCCAAGCTCAGTGGGCCTCTCTCCCATCCCTGCAGCCAGTGATGCAGGTGACCTGGCACGGCCGTGGGGACTACCTGGCCGTGGTGCTGGCGGCGCCGGGGCACACGCAGGTGCTCATCCACCAGCTGAGCCGGCGCCGCAGCCAGAGCCCCTTCCGCCGCAGCCACGGGCAGGTGCAGCGCGTGCTCTTCCACCCCTCCCGGCCCTTCCTGCTCGTGGCCTCCCAGCGCAGCGTCCGTCTGTACCACCTGCTGCGCCAGGAGCTCACCAAGAAGCTGATGCCCAACTGCAAGTGGGTGTCCAGCCTGGCTGTGCACCCGGCAGGTGAGGTCACCAGGTGAGAGCTGGGGACTGAGGCCGTGAGCTCTGGAACCCATGCTCTGCTCCTACCCTGCCTCTAGGTGACAACGTCATCTGCGGCAGCTACGACAGCAAGTTGGTGTGGTTCGACCTGGACCTCTCCACGCGGCCGTATAAAGTGCTGAGGTAGGGGTCAGGGTGTGGGGCTGGGGCTGCCTCCCTCCTTGTCCTGAGCCCATCAGCCACCTTGTCACCCCCACCCCCAGGCACCACAAGAAAGCCCTTCGGGCTGTGGCCTTCCACCCCCGGTACCCTCTCTTTGCATCCGGTTCAGACGACGGCAGTGTCATCGTCTGTCACGGCATGGTATACAAGTGAGTGCTCCTACCCCAGGGTGGGCCCCGCCTGTCCTGTCCAGCTGGCCCCTAAGCCCCTCTCCTCTCCACAGCGACCTGCTGCAGAACCCACTGCTGGTGCCCGTGAAGGTGCTGAAGGGCCACGGGCTGGCCCGAGGCCTGGGGGTGCTTGACGTGGCCTTCCACCCCACCCAACCCTGGCTCTTCTCCTCTGGCGCCGATGGCACCATCCGCCTCTTCACCTAGCACCCAGGACCCGCCACCCCAGACAAGGCCCTGGGAGTACCCTGGATCTTCAATACAGTTTTGTCACCACTGCGTGTGTGCTGAGCCTTCACTCAGTCCTTGAGCCTGCCCATGTGGGGCCATCAGGGCCCTGCCCTCCACCCCACCCCACCCACCCACCGAGAAGGAAAGGCCAAGCCTGCCCTCCCACAGCACTGCTGGGGCCATGTGGCTTTATTGAAGAAGGTGGCTTTCGGCGACTACTGTCCTGACCCCGTCAGTCTCCAGCTCCTTCCCTGCCAGAGGGGTGGTCCCTGGTAATACCAGCCTCTCCCCACCCCAGGCAAGGGCTTCAAGGCCTCAAGCTGGTCCAGGCCTGGGTCTGGTCCCGAGGGGGGATGGATGGCTGGGGCGGGCAGGCCAGCCAGGCTCAGACAAACTTCACCAGGCGGCCCAGTGTCTCTGCTGCCTTCATGCGCACCACGGGGGCTGGGTCCTTCAGCAGGAGCTGGAGAGCTGAGTGGAGACAGAGGGCACTAGTCAGGCTGGAGCCTTGGGGCCCCACGCGCCTCCACCTGTCCTGACTGCCCTGAGCCCCCATGGGCAGGGTCCCACCCCAGGATGGGGCACACTGGCTCCTGCATGTGGGGCCACTGCCACCCTCCAAACAGGCCTCTCAGCCGGGAGGCGCGGGAGCCAACGGAAAGATAGCTTTTCCTTTTTTAGTGTTTTTTAAGCTCTTTGGAACGGCTTGCAAGTTTCCGTGAGTTACTAGAGACGATGAGGTCACCAGTGGCAGGGAGAGCCCTCAGGTCCAGGAAAATCACTCAGCCCCCTCCCCCTGGGGCCCACGGGGTCAGGGGCCCAGCGGGCCACAGGCTGGGCTGCTGGGGGAGGGGCAGCCCCAGCGGACACGTGCTGGTGGCGGGAGGGGCCAGCCAGCCAGGCGCTTACCAGCCACCAGCTGTTCCAGGTCCACCTGGTGCCGGAGCTCGCGGTCTGCGTGCAGCACCAGAAAGCCTGCGGGGAAGGGGCGGTCAGAGCCAGGGCGCTCACAGGCGAGCATGGGGCGGGACGGTGGGCTGCTCACCGGTGAACATGGGGGCCGCGGCCCGCACGTCCTCCCAGCAGCTCTTGAAGTAGAAGAGGCTGGTGCTCACCAGGCGGCCCAGCAGGTCCGGGAAGTGCCGCATCTGCAGAAGTCACAGAGGTCGTCAGGGCGGCACGGCCCGCCCAGCCACCCCGCCCCGCCCCGCTGCCTCACCAGGTGCTTGCAGGTGGCGTTGAGGAACTCGCCGAAGTGCAGGCCGCGGCCCTCCTGCAGGTGCTTCTGGAAGGCGGCCGTCAGCTCCTTGCAAGCCAGGTTGGGGCCACACATGCGCAGAGTGAACCTGCAGGCCTGCGAGGCACTGCGCTGAGTCCCGGCCTTGCTGCCCGGCCCGCCCTCCCACCTGGTGGGCCAGCCGGGTGACTCACACCAACCACAGCGGCCTGGGGGTCGCGCAGGTGCAACAGCAAGGGCGCCAGCGCACTGACAGTCTGCTGCAGGAACATGTCCTCGCAGTCCCCGTGGCAGGCCTTGTTCAGGTGGCCAAAAAGGCAGACGGACGCCTGCCGGAACTCTGCCTTCTCCTGGGGTTGGGACAGCGTCACTCGGTGCTGCCTCCCGCCCCAGAATGGCGGGGGCCGGCCGGGGTTGGGATTCGGATGGTCTGGGGTCAGCCCGGTGGGCTAGAGCCAGGAGGGGATGGTGGAGGCTGCCCCTGGGAACAGGACCTGGCCTGGCCGGACTGGGGTGGACTGGGGTGTCCCCTTGCCCTGCCCCCACCTACGCTGTCAAAGAAGGGCCTGATGCGGATGGCCACATGCAGCAGCACTGAGCGGAGGTCCCGCGGTTCCACCAGGTCTAAGAGCCTTGCCAGGCCCAGCATGGCCTCCAGGGCCACCAGGCTGTGCAGGTCATCCACGTCGTCCAGTCCAGCGATCAGGGTTGTCAGGAGTTGGGGGCCATGGGCCTGCACCTGAAAGCCGTGGCTGTGCTGAGGATCCTGGGTCCTGACCTTGAAACCCGGCCCCTGCCCAGCCTCGTGGGTGCCCCTGGCAGAGCAGCAAGATCCCACCTTGTCTGGGGAGCCAGAAGCCAGGTTGGCCAGCCCACGGAGCACCAGGCGCCGCACGCTGGCACACGTGTCCTTCTGCCGGGCGGTCAGGTTGTCCAGCAGTGACTCCAACAGCATCAGGTCGTTGACCACGTTGCTGCTGAGCAGCTGCAGGCAGAGGCCGTGACCCCTGTGACTCCCTACCCAGCCCAGCTCGAATGCCCGGCAGCTACGTCCCACGGATACAGGAGCAGGCGTGGGGCCGAGCCCATGGGAGGCGTGGTGAGCAGGCCAGCAAGGACCTGTTGCTGACCCACACTCCTGGATGCCCCACTCGTACTGTGGACCGTGTGCTGGGGCCCTCCCAGCCTCCCCCAAACCCCTTGCCGACCACTTCAGTGGGCCCGTGAGTCTTGGTGTGTAGAGTTCTGGGCCCGTCTGCTGCCCTGCAGGGCTGGGGCAGGGGAGGTCAAAGCCTGTCCCTCTGCCCCTCGTGGTGGGGACAGGGGCATCCTGCGCCTTCTCCTAGCAGGCCCCTCAGGCCTCACCTCTGCCAAGAAGGCCGTGGAAGTGACTCTTTGGATCTCGTAAACGCTGCTGTGTGTGGAGACAAGGGCCTTCATCACCAGCGGCAGCCGGGGGCCCGCATGCTTCGCCATGGCCCTGGAGGCGGCAAGGGGTCAGGGCCAGGCAGCTGTCCACCACCCCCAGCGCCTGCATGCTGAGAGGTGTGGCAGCCCCACTGCCCTATCCCTGAGCCCTGCCCCCAGGTTGCCAGGCCTGTGTCCTCTCACTCAGTCACACCCTGACACACATACACTTGCTGAGGGGTCCACCGCCACCCAGGACAGTTCACACAGAACCACGTCTGACCTGCTATTGTGCTGGGGCGAGGCCCCACGCTGGCCTGGTCCTCACAGCACCCACCAGTCCCTGAGTGGCTGGCTCAGGATCCCCCCACGTCAGTACTGGGCCTTTCCAGGGGGCCATTTCCGGGGCACATGGCAAGGAGGCCTGCTCACCTGGCCAGCCGAGTGACACCCTCCTCGTGCCCCTCAGAGGTCCTCAGCAGCTCCCAGCCACCTTCCAGCTCCAGGTGCCGCACCACGTCCTCGCTGCCTCCCCTCAGCAGCATGGCCTGCAGGGTGTCCACCGCGGAGCTGTGGAGACACATCACTCAGCCCCACCCACCATGCCCACATGACCCCTAGTGTCCCACGCCCAGGCTGCAGCAGCCTCCACTGAGGACTGGGCCTCCCTCTCCCCCATGGCGGGCCCTTTGGGAGCTGAGCTGCTGGCATGGGGGTGAAGGACTTGTGGGGTCACCCGTGGCAGTTCAGCTACCAGGCTGAACAGACCCACCCGGCCCCACCAGCACCTGGTGCCTTGGCCATGGCTTCTGGCCCAGGTCCCAGCCTGCACTGACCCTACCTGGCTGGCAGAGCCGGGGTCTCTGCCCATTGGCAGGGGCACTGCCCTGGGCAGCAGCCCTAGTTGTGATACAGGGACAGCTGTGCTTTGGGAATGGTGACCAGCAGCTATGACTCAAGATTAAAGGGGGGATGGAGCATGGCCCTCACCAGGGGCCGGCACCCCCAAGTTCACACAGCTGGGTTCCCTCAGGAACTCAGAGCAGAGCCGTATGGGGCGTGAGAGAGAGGGCTGTGAGGCTATGCCTGGAAGAGGCTGCTGTGCAGTCCACAGGCAGGGGTGTGGTGCACATGGTCACCACTCTGTTGGGGGTGGCGCCCATCTGGGTACCCAGCAGTGTCCCTGGCTGAAGCAGACATCAGCTCCATCTCTGATTCCAATGGCTTTGTGCCCCAGTTTAGCCGCACCCAGCCCACCTGCCTGCCACTGCCGATACCCCCAGGGCCTGTTCCACAGCCCGACCCCATCCTTGGGCCAGCTTCTGCCCTGGAGACCTCAGCCTCTCCGGCCACCCTAGTAGACACCGTTGGGGCTGGCCGGCTGGGGTCCAGGTAGGAGAAGGGCTGCAGGGCCCTCCCCAGGTGACTCTGGTTGTCCTGAGGACTCCCCAGAGCCCCTCCTGCTTCCTGCCCTGCCACTGAGCCAGGACAGCCTCCTCATCGTCTCCCCCTGCAGGAGCCGTACAGGAAACAAGTCTGATACTGCAGCCTCTCCAGGGCCTGTCTGGAATTCGGCTGCCCCCACTCAGCTCACAGTGAGAACCCTTCCAGGCACAGTGGCCGGCCTGTGGGCGGGGCCAGGAGAGCCCACAGCCTGGTGGGGGCCCCCCGCTGGGAACAGCACGTGCTATGCACAAGGGCCCAGGCAATGGAGCAGTAGGATTGGATGGCTGCCACCCTGGGCATGAGGGCATGCCAGCGCCCCTGGGTGGGAAGGGGACGGTCTGGGGAGAGGGCAGGGCAGGCATGGGATGACAAGCCTAGTCTGGGACCCATGACTTCTGGGCTGCAGAATGGACACGGCAGGACCCTGTCATGGACAGAAGTACAGCTGCAGGTGCCCCAGCCAGGACAGTCCTTGTGGACTGTGGGGACATCTGAGGGCAACTGGTGCGGGCCACTGCCACAGCCCAGGCTGAGAGTCCGCAGATCCCACCTTCCCGGGACTCCCCTTCCCCAGAGAGCGAGCCCAGGCGTGCCAGATCTGCAGTGGCTGCGTGAACCAACAGCAGACAGAACCCGCCCATGCCGCGTTCACATGGGTTGTAGGAGAGGTGGCCGTCTAGGCGAGGGACGCCCCTTACCTGGGGCACTGGCAGGCTCCCTGTCCTGCACCACCCACTGCCACAGCCAGACCACGGTCTGAGCTCAGAGAGTAGATGGCTCAGCTGCAGGCCTCCTCTGCCAGCCCAGCCCTGCCAGAGCGCCACAGGCTCTGTGCTTACTGTAGGGCCCGCCTCCTGGTGAATGACCTTCAGCTGAAAACCAGGCTCCGAAAAACGTCCCTAGCAGACGGGGCCAGAGGCTTGTCCTCCAGGCTAGAGAACAGCAGTGACAGTGCCTGGAGGGAGCGGGAGCGTGGCGTGCCCCACGTTCACGGCAGACGGAGCCAGGCCATGTCAGCCAGTCCCTGCTCACGCTTCCACTCTGCTTGCGGCAAGCAGGGCGAGAAAGCTCCCAGGCTGGTCCGGCAGTGGGGCTGCCCCATCCCCACACATACCTGTGCATGCCCAGGCCAGACCCCAGGGCAGGCAGGGCCAGCAGATGAAGAACACATGCAGAGAGGCCATGGAGGCCAAAAGTGAGGGGCAGGGTACAGGCGCCCTCAGGTAGCAGCACTGTGCACCCCACCCACCCCAGCTCCTGCCTAGAACCCAGCACCTACTCTGCAGAGACCATGAGGGCCAAAGGGCAGGTGCCCGCACAAGCAGGGTAGCTGATCAAGCCGAGTCAGTTAGCCTGCCTGTAAAGCCTGAGCCACCTGTACTCCCAACAGGGCTGGGCGCTGGGAGGCTAGAGAACAGGAGAGCTAGGGAAGTGTTGAGGCTGGAGGGCCAGGGTCAAGGGCTGGACTTGTCCTGAGCTTCTGACTGAAGCAGGGCTCTCAGTGTAGAAAGAGCAAGAACTGAGCTGAGCAGCTGAGGTTCTGGCCTTGGGGCCCTGTGCAGGTGGCTCGCTTCCCGGCCGTGTCCTCTGCTGCAGACGACCAGAGCTCCCGCAGGACAGGAGGCCCCACGAGGCCGTGCCCATAGCATCTCAATGCACCCAACTACCCCACCACGCTGACTTCCCACGGAAAGCACACCCACGTGCTGTGCTGACAGCGAGCCCAGGCCCGTGTACCTGCAGGGCTCCAGGCTCCTGGCGGCCAGGGGTGCACTGGAGCTCCTCTTCTCCCTGCCCTGCAGGGTCCGGGGCAGCTGGACGCCCACTGTGCAGCTGACGCGCAGCAGGAGGGCCACAAACAGCTCGGGGTAGAGCTCCAGCACCGCAGGCCCAGAGGCTGGTGCGGACAGAACCTCATACAGGGCACACGTGGCCTAGAGGGGACCCGTCAGAGGCGCCGTCCCAGCCTTCAGCGGCAATGGCTGGGCCTGACACCCTGGGGTCCCACCCAGCCTGCAGCCCCCATGCATCTTGAAGCTGCAACTGTGAGGGGAGTGGGAGCAACTGCCCAGGCTAGGGGGTGGGGGCAGGGCTGCCTCCACGGGCCGGGCAGCAGACCATCTGTTCTGGGCTCCTTGGGGCACTGGGAGGAGGAAATTTTCACAGCTGCTTTACTGCTTAAAAGTGGCCAAGCTGGGTTTATTTTTTTTTCACAGGATAAAACGCAAAATGATCTCCCTTGGGGACAGACACCTGAGAGGCCTTTTATGAGCCTGGCTGTGGAGCTCGAGGGCCCAACGGGCCAGTGTTCCCAGGGGCAGCAGCCAGGTGCTGGTGGGCGGGCCCAGGCTGTTTTAGTGAGGGGCCCACTGACTCTGCCAGGCTACCTCTCACTGCAGCATCCTGGCCCACGATGACCCCGAGTAGGGTGGGCGGAGGGGGAGGAGGGGTGGAGCATGCGGGGCCTCTGGTGCACTCACCGCAAGGGGCAGTGTGGTGGCCACACGGTCCGGGGTGCTGCTCAGCAGGAAGGCCCGACTCTCCTTGAAGGGGACGTCCCTGCCCATCTTCTCCAGAAGCAGTTCCAGCACTGTGGCGGCAAGGCTGGGCTCCACGGCCAGGGCCCGCCACAGGGTACAGGTGTGGCTGTGGCACATGGGGACAGTCACCGAGAGGCACTGGCCCCTGGGCTCTGCAGTTCCCCAGGCCCCACACCACGTGGATACACCTGCCAGACAAGGACTGGCCCTTCATCTGACCCCAGAGTCTGCACACAGGCTGACCTGGAGCTGAGCAGTGCAGGAGGAAAAGGACAGGAGAAAGGTCAGGCCCGGATATGGAGGCCTGAGGGGGGCTGGTCGAAGGGTCCCAGGTGAAGTCCCTAGGGGCCCTCGTCTGTAGCAGCAGGCCCACCCCATGCTTGGGAGCCCCTGCAAATAATTTTCCAAGAGCAAAGAGCACACATGGCTAAGGACACAAGACAGGTCACGCATATGGCACTGAGCACTGATGGGCCCAGCAGTCTGCAGATGCTGGTGACCAGACACCAGAGCAGCTCTGCTGTGGAAACATAAAGGGACAGGTGGCAGTGCTCAGACTGCCCAGCTGGGCTGGGACGTCCCGAAATCAGATGCCACAGACTTGAAAGAGAACCACCTCACAGTTCTATTTGAAATGAGCAGCCAAGTGCACTCAATGGATACGGCTGGCAGCAGCCTGCTAAGGCAGGAAAGACAGTGATGGGCAGAACCCAGCACTGAGAAGGAACAAGGGAAAGAGGCAGGGACAGACAGGGCTGTGGGTCACAGGACAAGGTCTAACACATCTGACTGGAGGCCCAGAGGCAGTGGGCAGAGAACACAGTTGTGGTCACACCTGGAAGGAAAAGGTGAGACCCTTCTGGACCCAGTGGGAGATACCAACACCCATCTCCAGCAGTCAGTGGCACCCTGGCCAATTAAAGAACACGAAGTCCACGTGGGAGCCCCCCAACTGCAGGCACCGGCAACCAGCCATCAGGAAAGCAGATGCTTCCTGGGTAACAGGCCTGGAGCTGCTTTCCCAAGAGGACAGTGCAGCAAGACAAGAATAAATGTCATCTAGACAGACCAGGAGAACAGCTGCCAAAGTGGAACCCTAGAGCTCAGAACTAGCATCCAGGAGACGGCACAGTGAACCCTTCTCAGGTCAGCCAAACGAGGAGGCTGCCCCCGACACAGCCTCCGCAGGCAGAGGGAAAGCGATGGGGACCTGGGAGCAAGGAGGCATATAGGGACACAGGAACACACCTGTGGGACAGGGAAACACCACATGCTGGTGAGGATGGAGCCCCCAGCATTCACGGTGGCGCTGCCAGAGGTGCCTGGCTTCCACCAGCAAGGGTGAGTGCCCGTGTCTGCTGGAGCCACCGGGACTGTAGCCTGGGCGGGGCGGCAGACGCCTTCTGAAAGGTCCCAGTAACAAATCCTTCAGGCTTGTGCGTCTCCCTCCTCTGTCACAAATACTCAACTTTGCCACTCAAGTATGGAAGGTGCAACAGGTAAAGGACGGGCAGGGTTGCGTTCCCCAAACATTCATTTACGAATGCAGAAACCTGAAGTCCATGTGATTTGCAAGTGTCACAAAGTGTTTTTTTCTTAACCATTTATAAACATAAAAACCATCCTTAGCTTATAGGCTGTGGTATTTAAGATTGAGTGTCAATGTGGCTGGCCTGGTTTTGAGTGGCTTGGTGGCTGTGATGCACCTATTCCCCATGATGAGGCTGGATGTGGTGTAATCACCTCCATGGCGGACTCTCCTGTGAGCACTTAGTTGAGGGGGAGTCACCTGATTCAGGGTGTGGCCTGCTTCCAGGAGGTATGCAAAGGATCCCGCATTTGGCCCATTCTCATCTCCAGTTTCAGGTCCTGAACCCACGGCCTGTTGGGTTGCCCGCCAATCTTGGGATTGTTGCCTTGGCACCCACTGGGCTGACAATCTGCCATTTCACCTGCTGATCCTGGATTCATCAGCCCCCGCAGCTGCGAGTCAGGAGAGCCTCCAGCTCGCTCCAGTGGGCCTGGAAGGCAGAGCTGAAGCCCCAGGCGGAGCGGCCTCACCCAGCCCCTGGAGCCTGCACTCTGAACTCGGCCATCTAGCTTGGTCTTCCCCTAGAACTGGCTCTCTGAATTTGGACGTCTAGCCTCCTAAACGGTAAGAGAATAACTTTGTTTGTTAAAGCCCCTGCTGTGTTATGTCTACGTAGCAGCACCAGAGAACTGAGACAGGCCTCACAAGAACAGGCCGTGGACCAGATGTGGCCAAGCCCAGAGCTACAGCAATTCCACTCCTGGATACACATGCCAAGAGAGACAGAGGCTTCTCTCAATCGGCATAACATACTACACAAAAATACCGTTCTACGTCCTACTTTGCTGAGTAGCAACTAGAGTCTTAAAAGCTTGCAAGCAGCCATCTAGATGCAACGATGGGTCTCTCCTTGTCCAGAGCAAAGAATAAAGAAGAAAACCAAAGACGCATGGAAACAATTAGTCCAAGGGACTGGTAGACCATGCAATCCTCAGCCTATATGACCATGAGACCAGAAGAACTAGATGGTGCCCAGCTATCACTGTTAACTACTTGGAGGGGGATTGGTGCAGGAGATCCTGGATAGGGTGGGAAAACAATGTAGAACAAAACTCAAAATAATAAAAAAAAAAAAGGCTTGTTAGTCTGATAGAGCCTGGTGAGACCCTGAGATTGGCCCCTAGCCACCCTTCAGGTCTGGAACTGAACTTACTCCTGTGGCTTCCAGTCAAACAACAGACAGGCACATGGGGTGAACATTTATATCAGATAGATATAATCCTTGGAGCTACCGACTGTGGGAGAACAGAGTGAGGTGCTGGCACAGGGAGACAGCTCGGGGGCGGGAGTGCATGGGAGGGAAGCACACAGGGAAGAGGTAACTCTGGGGAGGAAGCGGGGAGAGAGCTGTTGCACTGTGGGAACTACAGTCAATGTCATGAAACAGTGTGTATGAACTACTGTACGGAAAATGAATTCACCCAATCACAATAAAAATTAAAAAGAAGAAAAGAAAAGAAACAGAGGCTTCTGCCCACCCAGAGAATAGACACAGCTATCTGCCCATCGTCCCTAATGGCTCCAAAGTGGAGACCAGCCCCATGCAGTGGGTGCACAGGCACAGCAACACCCCACGACCACAGAAGGCGTGAGCTGCAGGACAGCCTGTGTGAGTCCATCTACACCAAGCTTAAGGTCTGGAGACAGGGGCCTGGGGCCTCCTGGGGACAGGACGTGCTGTCTCCCTGATCTGGGCAGTGGGGACCCACTGCACTGCACTCCAGAAACACACACTCTGCTCAGTCCACAAGTTACACTTGACAGACGGGACACGGGACTGGAGAGTAGAGCAAGTGGCAGCTACATGGGCAAAGGCCACTGGACATCAAGTGCACAGCAGAGGAGAGAGAAGCTTGTGGGCCACCCAGCAACAGAACGGGGGCCGGGCGCTGCAGGCCGCAGGGCACCAGGCTGCACACCCAGCAGCAGAGCGAGGGCCGGGCGCTGCAGGCCACGGGGCACCAGCCTTCACACACAGGTAACCACGTGTGGCCACTGCTAGAGTGGGGCAGTCATGAACAGAAAGGGAACAGAGGTGTCCATTGTTGTTGTTGTTGTTGAGTGCCGTCGAGTCGTTTCCGACTCATAGCGACCCCATGCACAGCAGAACGAAACACTGCCCGATCCCGCGCCAGCCCCACAATCCATGCTATAC
>NW_006922161.1:719309-720854 GCF_000298275.1 Orycteropus afer afer
TCTGTCCAAGTTCCTGGCTTTTATCCCCTTTCTCCTGCTCTTCTGGCCTGGTACTCTGGGCGGGCCTGAGTTTCCTCTCCTCACCTAATCCCTTTGGCTGATTGCTCTTCTCTCTGGCTTCCTGGCTTTTAATCCCCTTTCTCCTGCTCTTCCCGCCTGCTACCTTGGGCGTCCCTGACATGTCCATAGTGGGAAGATAAGTTGATGATGGTCTCTAGGTGGTGTAGCTGGTTTGTGCTCAGATGATAACCATTAGGTTGGTGATTCAAACCCACCCAGCAGCTCTACGTAAGACCCACACCTGGTGATCTGCTTCCGTAAAGATTACAGCCAAGAAAACCTGAAGGGCAGTTCTCTGTGACACACAGGGTCTCCCACGTCACAAATCAACAACAAAAACAAAATCAACAGAAATGTCATAAAAAGCACCAACTCAGTCAAAATTTAAAACTACATGGAAAGAGACCAGTAGCCAGCACAAACAAGACAGGGCTCTGGAGCTCAGGCTCAGGAGGGTGTCCCGGTCAGCTAGAAGGGCTCCTGTGGGTGCAGGGAGGACGAGATGCAAGCTGTGCCCTAGAGAACAAGAGGAGCCACCTGCCGGGGGAATGGGGGGCTCTCAACAGAGGCACCGGGGTGGGGGGACCAGGGGAAGCCTGAGGGTGCGCCAAGGTCCAGGCCACTAAGGGGAGCTCAGGCTGGGGGTGAGACCAGGGCTGCAGGTGACCCTTCCCCTACTGTGCACCAGGCCTCTGATGTGGCCCAATGTCCACTGTCACACAGCTAATGGAGAGGCCAGTGTGGCCTCATGGCTTCCGGAGAGGAAGTGCAGGGACAGAAGCTCCACTGCCCACCGGGAGGGCATGAAGGAGAGCCTGAGGATGAGAAGGGCTGGGCACTGGCTCGTGGGGTCAAGTCTCCATAGGGTTGTCTGTCATCCCCACTTGGCCCAAGGCTCCCATGAAGAAAGGGGGGCAGGGCAGGGCCTAGTGTCAAGAGGAAGTGGAAAGATACCTGTCAAAGGGCAGGGGGCTGCCCAGCAGGCTGGACACAACGGCAGCACGGTGCTGGGAGGCCAGCAGGTATACACTGTGCTGGGCAGCCTTCAGGACGTGCTCTTCCTGGGTCTCCTGCAGCTTGGAGCGGAGCACACTCACAATCTCAGGAACCTACGCAAGACAGGTGGCCCTCCTGAGGTCAGGATGTGGCCTCTCCTGCCCCACCACCATGACTGCAAGCTCCCCCCCCCCCCCCGCCCACTTTGGCCTGCCTCTGCCCCACCCTGACTGCGGTCCTCCTCCCTGCCCCAACTCCAGCCTGGACCTGTCCTTGAGCACGGCCCCACCCCTTCGGCCCTCCCCTGGGTTCCCACCACCTAAGTTGTGCCCCCTCCCGCCCTACCCTCTGAGTCTTTTCCTGGGTCCCAGCCCCTTGGCCCTCCACTGAGTCACTACCATCTAATGCCCCGCCCCTCGGCTAATGCCCCAAACCCTTGGCTCTCCCCTGGGCTCCCACCCCCGAAATTCCAGCCCCCTCCAACTCCCA
>NW_006922161.1:721021-733516 GCF_000298275.1 Orycteropus afer afer
ATGTTCAGCTCATATGCCTGTCTTTTGTTTGGCTGGAAGCCATAGGAGTGGGTTCAATTCCAGACCTGAAGAGCAGCTAGGGGCCATAGTCTCAGTGGTTCCACCAGGCTCTATCAGACCAGCAAACCTGGTCCCCCGCCCCCCCCCCTTTTTTCCCCCCCCCCCCTACTGTCTAATGTCCCGCCCCCTCCGTCTTCCCCTGGGTCCCCGCCCCCTCCAGCTCCACCCCCTCCACCCTTGCACCCTGGGTCCCGTGCCCTTGGTTCCCTCCTGCCTTCTCCAGCAGCACAGCGCCTCGCTCTTTCAGCAGACAGTTGATCATGACCGTGGCAGCGCGGGAGCAGTTCTTGTCAGGATCCCCCAAACCCTCAAACATGGTGAGCAGGAGGCTGATGAGCTGATCGGGCGGGAGGCGCTTCCCTATGATCTGAGAGGGGATGGGCAGCCACGCCCTCCTAGGCTTCAGTGAGTCCCAGCGGCGGGCACTCCCAGACGCACCTCCCTCCACAGGACCCCTGCGCCCTCAGGCCCGGTGGGGTCACAGGACACTACTGCATGACGCCAGCGACCATGCGCCCCTCCACACCCCACCCCTGTGGGGAAGCCACAGCACCTGGGCCACGGTGTGGCACGTGTGAAAGAGCACAGTAAAGTCGGGGTGCACGAGGCCGCCCTTGAGGGCCAGGAGCTGCTCAGCAACGTCATCCCGATAGTCCCGGGAGAAGCCTGCAGAGACAGGCAGGGTTGCTGAGGCTGCCCACCACCCAGGGGGCTCCATGGACTCACCCACCCAGCTAGGGGCTCACCCTCGTAGCCCAGCTGGACATAGAGCAGGGAGTGGACGCAATCTACAGCCTCCTGGCGGGTAGCCGGCCACAGGTCAGCGCAGCGTGGGGAGAAGAGGCCAACAAGAAGGCCCAGGTTGTGGAAGGGCACCAGCGCCTGGGACAGACACAAGCCACTGGTAAGCTGGGCAGCAGCCCAACCTGTGCCCCCTGTCCCATGGGGAGCACCTCCTTAGGTAAGGGAGGCCAGCCAGGACCACTTGTGGCCAGAACACAGCCCTGACCGGTCTGCTGCCTCCAAAGCCCCTTGGGGAATCCCCTCAGGGCTGCACACCCCGCCCGTAGGGTCGCCACCACTCCACACTCTCTGACCACACTTGAATACTTGCGTCCCTCAGAGGGACCTTGGGGAAGAACACAAGGCAGAGAAGGCCAGGCTGCAGGTCCCAGGAGAGCAGCACGGCTACATTGAAGGGGAGCCCCCCACACCGTGCAGCAGAGGGGGTATCAAGGACACTGAGGGAGGGCACAGTCCAGGCTCTGCTGTCACCTTGGGAAGTCCCCTCTCCAGAAGGCAGACGCTTATGTGGAAGACAAGGGAAAGGGCTATGGAGCACATCACCCCTCTCCACCTCTCACTGGCTCTGCCCCTTCCTCCTGGTAATGGCCCTGCCACCCATGGCCACACCCCTGCACAGCCCTGAGTGTTCCTGCCTCACCATGTCCTTCACAGCTCTGGAGTGCCCACTCTACCCTCAGAAGGCCCCTTCAAGCATCCTTCCCAAAAGTCACCAATGGTGAGAAAGAGTTCAGGTCAGGAGGGAAAGGCTGAGCTCATGGAGGGCTGGGGTGGCTGGCCGTCGCTAGCACCAGCCTAAAGTGTAAAGCACGTGCCTGCAAAGACTGCAGGAAGGGCACTGAGGTGCGTACAAGGCACAGGCACATGGAGGCCAGGAGCAGATGGGCCTGCAGGAGAGCTAAAGGTCTGGTGCATTTCAAAACAAGATTGTCACTGGAGAGGCCTGAGGCCACCGGCCAGATGTCAGATCTTCACAGCCTCTAACAGGTTCCTACAGAAATGCTCTTACAACAGGCCACTGCTCCCAGAACACAACAAGAATTAGGCACTGCCACTGAGACCAAGCACCGTGCTGAGCAGTGAGACGCAGGCCAGGTAGGCCACTGCATAGGGACCTTGCTGTGGAAGCACCCAACAACAGGATGGTGGGTGAAGATGGGTAAGTGACAGGGGGTGACAGCAGACAAGTGATGGTGTAGGCGATGGTGCATGACAATGGGTGGGTGACAGTGGATGGGTGACAGTGGGTGATGATGGATGGGTGACAATGACTGAATGATGGTGACAGAGAGTGACAGGTGACATGTGAGTGATGGGTGGATAACGGTGGGTAACAGGTGGTGACTGGGTGAATGATGGTGCGCAGGTGGCGCTGGGTGATGGGATAGGTGGGTGACAGTGGGTGACAATGAGTGAGTGATGGGTGGATGACAGTGGGTGGGTGAAGGTGGGTGGATGACAATGGGTGAGTGATGATGGCAAGTGACGGGTGGGAGACGGTGGGTGACAATGGTGCTAACAATGGTGGCGATGACGGTGGTGACATGCCTCATTATTACTGTCACTCAGAGACAGCTGCCCAATAGACCAGCCCGTCCAGTCAATGGGATCCCCACCCAGACAGCCCACGACTGGCAAGATCCCCGAGGATTATCCAGGCTGATGGCTTTGTGAAAACAAAAAGTTCTGGGACAGCTCAGTGGGACAGGACTGCTCTTAGTGATACTAAAGTGCACACAGTCAGCCTGCCACATCCGTAGAGTCAACCAGCCGCAGGTCGAAAATAATGGGGGAGAAATCCATTAAATGGTGAAAGCAACCTCTCAGATTGAGAGGGGCGTGAAGTGCTGTTCTCACAGCACTGACACTGCATGAGGAGCTATGAGTTACCTAGTTGTTGCTGTTATGTGCCATCAAGTTGGACCCAACTCATAGCGACCCCTCCTTGGGTTTCCAAGGAGGTATCGCTACGGAAGTAGATTGCCCAACCTTCCTTCCAAGGAGTGGCTGGTGGGTTTGAACCGCCAGCCTTCTGATTAGCAGTCCAGTGCCTAAGGCACTATGCTAACAGAGCTCCTAAGTCACCTAGAGATGACTTAAAGAAGACGGGAGGATGTGCGAGGTGGCGTGCAGACACTACACTGCCCTATACGAGGGACTCGAGCATCTGCGGAGCTTGGGCTCCACATGAGTCCCGAGGGAGGACTGTGTACAGAAAGTGTGGTTCACAGACGAGATGCCCACGGCAACCCAGACCCCTGCCTTTGCCCTGCTGGCCACTGCTGCATGGAGCGCCCTGGCTCTGCTGCATGCAGGTCTGGGGAACATGCATCCACATCATCGCATTAGCTCTGAACCAGAGGATGCACACCTACGTTGAGCCCCAAGGGGTGAACCAAAGACAATCAATCTCTGGCCCTACAGGTCTTCAACTAACGTCGGGAAGGGGGTTCTAGGCCAAGGCAGGAGCAATGGGCTCAGAGCAGCACAAGAACCATGGGAGGCTGGTGGGTGGGTCACAGGTGGGGGTGCAGCAGGCATGATGGGGCATGGCAGGCAGGGTGGGTGATGTGTGGGGGTGCACCAGGTGCGGCCAAGGCAGGCGGCTCATGGGCAGTCCACGGCCCAGGAGCTGGTACTCACACTGACGTGTAGGTGCTCCAAGAAGTAGCGCAGCAGGCAGGCGCTGATCCCCATTGCCCGCTCCCGCTCATGGCCGTGGGGGGACTTGATCCACGGGATCAGATGCTGGAGAAGAGGAGGGGCTGCACCACAGGCTGTAGGGGGGTGACCGAGGGCAGGACACAAAGCGTACAGGCCCCCTACCTCCACCATGAGCTGCAGGCCTTGAGGGGTCATGTTCTGACACAAGAGACTTGTCAGCAGGTCCTCCAGGGCATGGACTGTGTCGAAGTACAGGGCCTGGAAGGAGTGTGAGGCCACCGCCTCCTTGAGTGACCCTGCCCACAGCACAGGGCACTGGACACAGAGGTGCCCTCCCAGGGTGACCCCACCTACAGCACAGGGCATGGGGGTGCAGGGGCACGCTCCCAGGGTGACCCCACCCACAGCATGGGGCATGGGACACAGGGGCGCACTCCCAGGGTGACCCCGCCCACAACACAAGACACAGGTGCACTCCTTGGATGACCCCATCTGCAGCATGGGGCATGAGGGCACAGGTGCACACCTTGTGGTTGCTGGAACCCTCTCCACAGGGCTCTGGAAGCAGGGCCATGACGCTGTGCAGGCAGCCCTGGATCACGTCTGCCCACATCTGCTCCTCCAATGGTGGCTCCAAGGAGCTGAGCAGCCAGTCAAGGGGCCACCAGGGTAGCGGCTGATGGCACCCTGCAGGGGCTGGTGACCAACTGGATCAGCACAGAGCCCTGTGTGCTTGCACACACTGCAGATACAGAATGGTGCCTGCTCCCCAGAGTGTACACCCATGCACCCATGTACCTCCATGGAGGCAGAGAGGCACATATACATACACACACCAGTGTGCCTCCATGCAGACAGGGGTACATACACGTACACATGCAAGCATGCCTCCATGGAGGCAGATAGGCACTCATACATACACACATGCCAGCGTGCCTCCATGGAGGCAGGGATACACACCCACACACACATCAGCGTGCCTCCATTCAGGCAGGGGTACACACACATACATATTAGTGTGCCTCCATGCAGGCAGGGGTACAAACCCACACACATCAGTGTGCCTCCATAGAGGCAGATGGGCATACACACACGCCAGTGTGCCACCATGCAGGCAGGAGGGCATGCGCACACACATACACTGCAGACACACAACAGTGTCTGCTCCCCAGAATGTGTATGCATACCCACACACCAGTGTGCCTCCATACAGGCAGAGGTACACACAAACACACTGACAAACCTTCATACACACGGGCATACACACACAACCTCCATGCACACGGGCACACACAAACACTTGACAACCTCCATGCAGATGGGCATACGTACACACACATGCAGACAAGGACACACTCACAGAAAGGCACACTTGCAGATGGGCACACTACACACACATACACACACCTACACTTAGGCACACATACATACATGCAGATGGGCACACGTGCACACACACCCCAACACACCTCCATGCAGATGGGCACACACACAACCACCATGCACACGTGCACACATGCAGAGGCACACATGTACACATACACACTGACACACACCTACATGCAGAGGAGCACACATACAGATGGCGGCACACGTACACACAGAGACACATCTACATGCAGATGAGCACACGGATGTACACACATACACTGACAACCTCCATGCAGGCGGGCACACATACACACACATATGCATATAGGCACACAGATGTACACACACATACTGACAGCCTCCATGCAGATGGGCACGCACACACACCTCCATGCAGATGGCAGATGGGCCCACATACACACGGGTATGCACACACACGTCAGTGTAGCTTTGGGCCAGCAGGCAGGCCCGCACACATGCACACACACTGACACACCTCCACGCAGGCAGGAGGCCATGCCCGCAGATGCATGCACACGCACACGAGGGAGGAGAGGATACACCAGGAGTGTGCAGGCCACCATGGCCTTCTTCCGCAAGGGTGTCTTCAGCAGATCAGGGGGCTCTGCCCGGATGAACTCCTGCACATGCAGCACTGGGCTCAGTCCCTGCAGCCCAGCCTCCTCCCACACTGGCCCCTCACCGCCAGCCTCCTGCCACAGCACCCAGCCTCGCGCTCACCATCATGCACGCCACCAGTTCTGCTTTCCTCGAGAAGTGGAAAGTGGTGGCTTGTGTGCTGCCACAGATGGCCTGGCTGACCATGCAGATGCTCTGGACGAGGCACAGCTTCAGGGCTGGGTCCTGGAGGAACAGCGTGCTGCAAGGGCCCGCTCCACCCTGCACCCCACAGCCCCCGTCCCAACCGCAGGTCCCCACCAGCAGCAGAGCTCTGTTCTGAGAGACCCTGAGAAGGCGCCCATCGCCTGGTGGCTAGCAGTGGCCCAGCAGCCTGCCCCGCCAGCCTGTCCCAGGACAGAGAACCATGCAAGACACTCTGGGCTCAGCCCTGCTGTCTGAACTGCCGGGCCTGGGTCTTAGCCTCAGGCTCTGCCCCCCAGTGTCCTCTGAGCCCTGCAATGTGGCTGCAGGGCCTCCTGGCAGGAAGCAAAAGACCCCCTGCCTGCACTGCCAACAGGCCCCAAGGGTAGAGAAGGTATGGAGGGCCAGTGTTCTGAAGGCATGGGTAAGCCAGCCTGTGGCACCCTGGGGTCCAGAGGCGATGACCCTGCATACCACATCCAGGGCAGCGAGGGGCTCCCACTCTGATGGGCTGTTTTCTCTCACCCCCAGCCTACCCCAGGAGGCTGGGAGGGGCTGCTCCTCAAGAGAGAGGCCATCCCCAACATGGGGCTCCTGTCACTTGAGGCTGTGGTTCAGCAGGTTAGTGCCTGACAGAGTCCAGAAGGCAGACATGTTAGTGAGACCAGCAGCTGGCCAGAGACAGAAAGAGCCGGCCTGTGGGCACTGGGGGCAGAGCCGGAGGAGACAACAGCGCTGTGGTTATGAGGTGGCAGGCCATGGGCTCTCCACAGGCCTGTGGGCAGTGACCCCTCCTTCCCCCCACCCCAAAGGGAAGAGCTGCGCCTTAGGGGAGCGGGACAGGGATGCGCCCTGCAGTGGTGCTCTGGACCGTTCCTGTGGTGCCCCTCTGGCTCCTGCCCGCAGCCCCCACCCAGGGCGAGGAGGAAGGCAGAGCCGTTCCGGCTCCAGGCACAGTACCTTGGTTTCTACCTTTATCCCCAGAACCTGACAACAGAAAGCAGCAGAGTCACGAGGGGAGGCCCACGTGCGCGCCCCCCGGGGTGGGGCCCGGCCCACCTTGGTGTTGAAGCACTGGAACATGTTCCGGAGGATGTCCGCCTCCACCCGGGCCAGCACCAGTTCTCGGGGTGCCTGCGCGGCCACGTGCCCGTAACACAGGATCAGTGTGCCCTTCACCTTCTCCACCTCGCTCTCGTTCCGGTCCTGGGTCGGTGGGCAGCACAACTCCAATTAAACCAGGACCTCCACCCAGGCAGGAGACAGGGCTCCAACTAAGGAGTATGCACCCTGAGTCTTTCCAGAGACCAGAGCCAGTCAGTGACAGCACAGGCACCGCTGAGCACAAGGACGCCTGACTGGGCTGGAGGGGAAGCAGAAGGGGCCGGCCCTGGGGATAAGGGGACAGGCAAGAAGAACAAGCAGGTAGGGGGCCACGCGGCACCTGCTCTCCACGCCTTCCTTACACACACCTGGCACTTCAAGCATAATCAGTGCCACACCATTGCTGGCCACCAGGGGGCAGAGCAAGCTGGGCTATGGACTGGCTGTCCCTCTCCTTCCTGGCTGGGCCCTGCAGCCCTCCTCTGTCCAGAGGGAGCCCACACACACTGACTGGGCCCTGGTACCCCACAAGGCTGGCATAGTTCATGAGAAGCACAGCTGCCCTGAGGGGCCCTGTACCCCCCCCCATGAAACAGGGGCACAGACCACAGGGCACAGATGGCATGGTGGCACAGATCCCAGGACACAGATCCCATGACAGGGCACAGATCCCAGGACACAGATCCCAGGACAGGACACAGATCCCATGACAGGACATAGATCCCAGGACAGGGCACAGATCCCATGACAGGACACAGATCCCAAGACACAGATCCCAGGACAGGACACAGATCCCAGGACAGGGCACAGATCCCATGACAGGGCACAGATCCCAGGACAGGGCACAGATCCCAGGACAGGACACAGATCCCATGACAGGACATAGATCCCAGGACACAGATCCCAGGACAGGGCACAGATCCCAGGACAGGGCACAGATCACAGGACACAGATCCCAGGACAGGGCACAGATCACAGGACACAGATCCCATGACAGGGCACAGATCACAGGACACAGATTGCAAGACAAAGCACAGATCACAGGGCACAGATCCCATGACAGGGCACAGATCACAGGACAGGGTGAGATGAGACAGGTCCCTCACCCCACCCGCCTGCCCTCGGCACCTTGAAGATGCTCAAGATGCCGACAGACTTCCTGAACACGTCGGACCGCACAAAGTCCTCCAGCTGGGCCAGGGTGTCATCCAGGTGCGAAATGGCACAGATGCCAAAGCAGCAGGCCAGGCCCTGAGGGTCACATGGGGGATCACATGGGGGGCCTCTACCGGGTGCTTACACACACAGGCTGGGGGCAGCCAGCCTGAGGCTGTCCCCACAGTGGACCTGGGGACAGCTGGTCAGTGGATGGGAGAGACACAAAGAACAGCACTGCATCCCACTTCTGTCTGGAGGCTTCTCTTGCACCTGAACCTGGAGCCAAGGCCCGGGGGTTGTGCACCTGCTCGGGGGCAGAGCTGGCCTTCCGGGAGAGGCCTGACACTGCACAAGGCACTGGTGCTGGGCAGGAGGCAAGCAGGCCTGCCTAGAAGAAGAGGCCCAGCAAGCAGGGAAGGGACCTGGGCTGCTCCTGAGAATGGCATATCAGAAACGTGCACAGTCGCATGCACACACATTCACACACACGCATACTTGCGCATATGCATGCTCACACGCATCTGCACAAACGCATGATCTCACACACGCAAGCACACAGATGCAAGCACGCACACGCATAATGTGCACACACACATGCCCATACGCACACACTGCTCAGGGCCCACACTGCATGCACATGTGTGCACCCAGGGGCCCTGGGAGTACCTCCCGCTCAGCCTCCTCCTGATATCTGGCCATCTCCAGCAGCTCTTGAAGGTGCTTCCTCACCACCTCCTTACTGGATGCGGCACCCAGGGTGGTCCCTATGCATTTGTACAGGAAGTTCTGCAACAGGGCAGAGCACAGCAGGTTCACTCCAGCGTGCAGAGCAGCCCCGCGCAGCCACGGCCCACTGAGCCAGCAGAGCCAGGACCCTGGGGACAGGAACTTAGGCAGCAAGTGATGCGACATCAAGGCTCAGGGAAGGCACAAGGCAGCGTTCTTGGCAAGAACACCAGCCGAGGCATCTTGGCACCTGTGCTCTGGCAACACAGCCCCACAAAGATGTGAGGCCGCAGCAGCTGTGGCCAGGGCTGCCAGAAGGGCCAGAGGCTGCACTGATCGACTGGGCCAGGGCCAGGCTGCTCAGGCCGGACCCTGACTCTGACGTTTGCTCCCTGGTTGGTGCAGGCCTCTGACCACGGAACATGGCCCAGTGTGGAGGGCGCACCTTCTCCTGGGGTACCCCGTTGTAGCAGGGCAGCTGCTTGCACATTTCCAAGCTCAGCTGGCAGATCCAAGTGTTATCAGACACGGCAGCCAGAGTGTCCCGCAGGAACTGCGAGCAAGAGACGCTGGTGGGACAGGTGTCCGCCACGGCCCCCAGGATCAGCCAGGTTCCACGCCAGGCCAGGCTGCCCCACCTCCCACCGCCTCTCACCATCAGAAGCCTTTCTTCCCACTCCTTCCGAGACAGGGTCTCCTCAGTGTGCTCTGAAACAAGCAGAGACCCAGTTGGCATGGCCCCACCTGAAACATGCAGGCCAGCACCCAGCACCTCCCCTGCCCTGCCTGCCCACCACACGTAGGCCTACCCAGCACACGCAGGCTGGCACCCAGCACCTCTCTTGCCCACCCAGCAGACACAGGCCAGCACCCAGCACATGCGGGCCCACGCAGCACATGTGGGCCCACCTGGCATGCACAGGCCAGCACCCATCACGTGCGGGTCCCCTTAGCACACACAGGCCAGCACACAGCACGTGGAGGCCTACCCAGCACACATAGGCTGGCACACAGCACGTGTGGGCCTACTCAGCACACAGAGGCCAGCACCTAGCACGTCGCCTGCCCTGCCTGCCCAGCCCGTGCAGGCCTACCCAGTACACACAGGCTGACACCCAGCACCTCCCCTGTCCTGACCACCCAGGTGGCCAGGCCCTGAGCTGGGCTGCCCCCCCACCAAGCTAACAGTGCTGGGGGTGCTCTCTTGACCCCTGTGGGGTCTGTCTCCTCCACTGACTAGACGCCCCCGGGCACTGCGGGCCTCACCATCCAGGTGCTGCAACAGCAGAGGGACAGTGGTCGCCCATCTTGGGCCCAGTAGAGGGTGGATGTGGTGATGGAGGACATGTAGCAGCCGCAGCGAGGCCGCCCCCCGGCCATCTCCCATGTAAGGGTCAGAAGATACGACCTGCGGGAGGGCCGTGGGGAGCACACAGGCTGAGGGGGCAGGGACAGCTGTGTGCAGTCCCCCAAGTTGGCCAGTCTTGAGCACTGGGTAGAGGGTAACCCAACCTGTGTACCCCCACCCTTGCACGCCTGCCCCACCTCCAAGCCCAGAGCAAGGCGGTGCTTACCAGCAGCCTAGTGGTTATGGCATAGGGTGATGGGAGGTTCACTGAAACGAGAGCACAGGAGCACCATCACACAGGGAAGCCACGCCCCACCCCAGGCCCTGGCCCCAGGCAGGGCAGCACGCACCACTGGCTTCATACTGGATGAGGAAGGCATCTGGCCCAGTCTCCTGCCTCTTCAGGGCCAGGTGTGCCAGGCTCCGGCAGAGTGGTGTCAGTGCCCCAGTGAATCGCACAGGTGTAAGGAATTCCAGCAGGTACGGCCAGAGCACCTGGGGGCAGAGTGCCTGGTCTATGGGCAGGGGGTGGAGCCCCGAAGATGGGCACCCGCAGGTGGGGAGCCCGGGCAAGCCCCGAGAGGCAGCACTGGCAGGGACATGGAGGGAGGCCTGGTCCCCTCCAGAGGCCAACGTGATCCACATGTCCCCTGCCTGAGGGCCCCTCAAGGAAGCAATGTAGGGCTGTGAGGGCAGCGAGCAGATCACCCCTCCAAGGCCTGTCAGGACCCAGAAGGGCTGGGCAGCCACTCTGCTCATCCTGCTAAGGTAAGGTCCCCTAAGGGCCCCTGACAGGCCTGTCCACTGCCACCCTTCATGGTCAACTCAGCCAGGACCTGGAGGGAGGAGGGTCAGTCACTGGGCAGGGAGGACAACTTCGAGCACTGGAGAGGAGAGCGGAGGGCTGGGGGCGGGATGGGAGGGACCGCACACTCACGTCACTCATCCTGTCCACAGTGGTGCTGATGAGGTACAGGGTGCTGATGCTGATGGCGTGCACACTGTCCGCGGGCAGGTCCTCAGCGCCTGGGCCCTGCCTCTCGGGCTGGGGGCAAATGTTGTGTACAGGTGGCTGCAGGGCACCACCTGGCCCCCAGTGGCCACAGACAGAAGCCACACCTGTGCTGCCATCACCCTGGAGGCAGGTGCTGACTCAGTGCCCATCTGCAAAGTGAGACACCAAGTGCTCCCACCAGTGGTAGCTAAGCCTTTCGTCTGCAACATGGGAGACACAGATGACATTAGAAACAGCACCGCAGGAGACCAGCCGTGTTCCCCAACAGTGACCATTCACCACAGCAGCCTTGGAGGCACCCAGTGTGACTGCCCTAGGAAATGCCCCAGTTCACATTCCTTCTTACTGCCACCCTAGGAAATGCACCCAGAGGGAAAGCCGTTTGCTTTGTACATACTCCAAGTCTCCCGGTTATGCTGTGAAATAACAAAAAGCAAAAACTGGACGACAGAAACCAGCAAAACCGCAGCAACAGCGGGAAACACTGAACATCTTCCCTAGAAACCAAACGTCAAGGAGAAAAAAAGAAAGACATGGAGGCCTTGGACAAAACGTTTAAAGTGCACTAAAAGTTTTGACAGAACTTTGTACCAAACACATAAGCACAACCTTTAAAACCTGACCATCTATTAGGCCAAAAGAAAACCTCTGCAAACTCCCAAAAGCAGAAAGAATCCTGGACAAGTTCAATACTATAGTGCAATACTCCCAGCCTCACAGAGGGAAAGAGGAATGTATTTAAACCCAAAAGATACACTCAGGTTAAGAGATCCAGGAGAAACCACAAACCACCTGATGAAGGGCATCTGGAGAGCCCAAGAGTGCAAGGTCACAGAAGATGCACTCAGGTTAACAAAGGCATCTTGGCTGTGGTTGTCTTGTTAGGTGCCATCGCGTGGGCTCCGACTCATAGCGACCCCGTGCACAAAAAGACGAAGCACTGCCTGGTCCTGCACCAGCCTCACAGGCCTTGCTACACCTGAGCCCATCGTTGCAGCCACTGTGTCAGTTCATCTCATTAAGAGCCTTCCCCTTCTTCACTGACCACCTACTTCATCAAGCATGAGCTCCTTCTCCAGGGAATGATCCTTTTGGACCACATGGCCAAGTAGGTGAGACGAAGTCTGGCCATTCTCACTTCCAAGGCGCACTCTGGCTGTCACTTTACTGAGGATAGATTGTCTCATTCTTCTGTAGTCCATGGTATTTTTCAGTATTCTTCACCAACAATATAATTCAAAAGCATCAACTCTTCTTCAATCTGCCTTATTCACTATCCAGCCTTCACATGCATACGAGCCTGTTGAAAATACTGTGGCTTGGGTTAGGTGCACCCTAGTTGTCAAAGTAAAATCTTTACTCTTTAGGACTTTAAAGAGATTTTTTTTTTTTTTTTAGGATTTGGGTGAAGATTTACAGAGTT
>NW_006922161.1:735246-764194 GCF_000298275.1 Orycteropus afer afer
GTTAGTGATCATTTTTTCCATATCCCTAAAGAATGTTGATGGGATCTGGATTGGGATTGCATTGAATGTATAGATTGCTTTGGGTAGAACTGATAGATTTTTTTTTTTTTTTAATGTCATCGTGATTTGGTGAAAGTTTACAGAGCGAATTCATCTTCTATACAGCAGTTCACATACACTGTCTCATGATATTGCCTGTAATCTCCCACAGTACAACAGCTCCCCTCTCACTTCCTCCCCATAGCCACCTCTTCCCTGTGTCCTTCCCTCCCATGCATTCCTGCCCTGAGCTGTATCCCTGTGGATACACAGCCCTTCTATTCTCCCATGATTGATTGCTCCAAGAAGCGTATCTACCCATATGCCTGTTAAAGAAATCTTTTGCAGCAGATTTGCCCAGCGCAAGACAATGTCTTATTTCTTCATTGCTGCTTCCATGGATGTTGATTGTGGGTTCAAGTAAAATGAAATCTCTGGCAACTTCAATCTTTTCTCCATTTATCATGACGTATTGTGTGCAGTTGTGAAGATTTTCATTTCCTTTATGTTGAGGTGTAATCCAAACTAAAGACTGTAGTCTTTGATCTTCATCAGTCAGTGCTTCAAGTCATCTTCATTTTCAGCAAGCAAGGTTGTGTCATCGGTGTATCACACATTGTTAATGAATCTTCCTCCAATCCTGATGCCATGTTCTTCTTCATATAAACTCTCCAATTATTTGCTCAGCACACAGATTGAATAAGTACAGTGAAAAGATACAACCCTGACACACTCCCTTCCTGATTTTAAACCATGCGTTATCCCCTTGTTCTGTTCAAACAAAAGCCTCCTGATCTATGTACAAGTTCCTCATGAGCACAGTTAAATGTTCTGGAATTTCCCATTCTTCTCAGTGTTAGCCATAATTTGTTATGATCCACAAAGCTGAATGCTTTTGCATAGTCAATAAAACACAAGTAAACATCTTTCTGGTATTCTGTGCTTTCAGCCAAGATCCATCTGACATCAGCTATGATATCCCTCATTCCACATCCTCTTCTGAATTCAACTTGAATTTCTGAAAGTTCCCTGTCAATATACTGGTGCAACCATTTGTGAATGATCTTCAGCAATGTTTTAGTTGTATGTAATATTAATGATATTATTTGATAATTATTAGGTCACCTTTCAACATTGCAACTCGAGGCTTGAATTTTTTTCTTCAGTTCTTTCAGCTTGAGAAACACCAAGCATGTTCTTCCTTTTTGGTTTTCTAACTCCAGGTTCTTTGCACATTTCATTACAATAACTTGTTTTGTCTTCCTGAGCTGCTCTTTGAAATCTTCATTTCAGCTCTTTATCTTGTCATTTTTGCTTTAGCTACTCTCAGTTCAAGAGCAAGTTTCAGAGTCTCTTCTGACATCCATTTTGGTCTTTTCTTCCTTTCTTGTCTTTTTAATGACCTTTTGCTTTCTTCACGCATGATGTTCTTGATGTCATCCCACAATTCCTCTGGTTTTTGGTCATTGGTGTTCAGTGTGTCAAATCTATTCTTTAGATTGTCTCTAAACTCAGGTGGGATATAATCAAGGTCATATTTTGGCTCTTGCGGACTTGTTTTCATTTTTTTTTTCAGCTTCAGCTTGAACAATTGATGGTCTGTTCCATAGTCAGCTCCTGACCTTATTTTGATTGACGATACTGAGCTTCTCTGTGGTAGTTAAGGTTATATGTTAACTTGGCTGGGCCTGAGTGGCTGGGCAGCTGGATGTAGTTATTCCCCATGATAAGCCTGTCAATCAACTCTATGGTGGGATCTATCACAAGCAATTGAGTAGCTGCTTTAGGGATGTGATCTGCTTCCTGCATATAAGCAGCAGCTTTGGGAACAGCCTCTAGCTTATGGCATGCTTGAACCCTGCATGTAGCCGAGTTGTTGTTCAGTAGTCTGCCATGTTCCCTGCCGATCTTGGGACTTTTTCTGGACTTGAATCACTGACCTGCCATGTGGTTTGGTAATACTGGGACTATGCCTTGGGTTTGTCAGCCTCAGGAACCAGCAGCTGCCTGGGTGAAGAAAGCCTCCAGCCTCAGTGGACCGGAAACAAGAGGCAGAGCTGAAGCCTAAGGTCGAAGGGCTTTCACCCAGCCCCTAAAGCCTGGCACTTTGAACTCAGACTTCTAGCCTCCAAAACTCTAAGAGAATAAACTCCTGTTTTGGAAAGTCATCCCATTTGTGGTCTATTCCTGTCAGAGGGGCACTAGTAACCAGAACATTCTCCATTGCCTTTGTCCACAGATGTAGTCAATCTACTTCTTGTGCATTCCATCTGGTGAGGTCCACATGTATAGCCACTGTTTATGTTGTTGAAAAAGACATTTCAAATAAGTTGTTAGTCTTGCAAATTTCTATCATGCAATCTCTGGCATCATTTCTATCACCAAGGCCATATTTTCCAACTATCGACGATTCTTCTTTCTTTCCAACTTTTGCATTCCAATCACCGATACTCATCAATACATCTTGATTGCATGTTCAGTCAATATCGGACTGCAGAAGCTGGTAACAATCTTCATTGTCTTCATCTTTGGCTTTAGTGCTTGGTGCATACTTTGAATAACAGTCGTATTAACTGGTCTTCCTTCTACGCATACAGATATTATCCTACCACTGACTGCATTGTACTGCAGGACAGATCTTGAAACATTCTTTTTGATAGTGAATGCAACACCATTCCTCATCAATTTGTCATTCCCTACAATTGTAGACCACGTGATTGTCTCATTCAATATGGCCAAAACCCACCCATTTCAGCTCACTAAGAGATCCAGGAGAAACTGCAAGCTGCTCAATGAAGGGCATCGGGAGATACACACAGAAGGTCACAGAAGATACACTCAGGTTAGCAAAGAGATCCAGGAGAAACTGCAAACCACCTAGTCCAAGCCTGAGTCCAAGGTCACAGGATGTAGGCCAAGAACATGCCTTTTCATGCTACGTAAACATGCTATAAATGGGAACGTGGGAGCAATAGGAACCATGAAAAGAACACCACCTCTCGGATATTATGTGAACAATTATAACAGTTGAAATAAAGAATTCCATTCAGAAAATCCACAGTAAATGGATACAGCTGAGGAAGGAAGTACCACCTTGAACTGACGAAAACGTCTTCAGGAGATTGAGAGAGGAAACCTGCGCAATGTGGAAGACACACGTGGACTCTGACGATGGAGACCCTGACAGGGAAGTATGGAGATGAAGGCTCTGGAAATCAGGGCCACAGCAGAGAGAGGGGCGCCCATGGCGGGTCCAGGTGCCAATGTGTGCTGAGAAGTGAGAGCATGTGCAGAGGACACAGGCAGGAGGGCCAGAGTCACTGGAGGGAGACAGTTTCTGCGACGTGGGATGGAAAACTCTGGAAACATGGTGGTGATGGTGACACAATGTGATGACATGACCAACAGCACTGACTAGTGTGTGTGGAAAGTGCCAGACAGCAAATGCTTTGTTCTATATGTTTTACCACAACTAAAAAAACAAAACAAAAACAGGGCACAGGAACCAGCATGTAGGGGCTCCATCACTCATCAGGGACAAGTTGAACACCCACACCAACAACAGTAACGGGTGCAAAGCACCACATGAGGGAGGGGCCCACAGGGAATGTCAGACATACGTACATATGTGTGAACACAGGGACGTGTGTTTGTGAACATATGAACATGTGGATATAGGAACATGTGAGTGTATGGACATATGGACATGTAAATGTATACAGTGTGGATGTGTGAACATATAAACATGTGAGTGTACGATATGTGAACATGTGGGCATGTGAACATGAACATGTGAGTGTGTGGCTATCAGAACATGTGAGTGTATTAACATAAATGTGTGAATGTATGAACACAGGAACATGTGAATATGTGAACATATAAATGTGGGAAGGTATGAACAAAGGAATGTGTGAGTATGTGAACATAGCAACATGTGAATGAATGAACATGGGAATGTTCAAGTGTGTGAACACAGGAACATGTAAAGGTGTGAACACAGGAACGTGTGGCTATGTGAACACAGGAACATGTGAACAAGAGAACACAGCAACATGTGAGGAGGGAACACAGGAACATGTGAGTGCACGAATACAGGAATGTATGAGCATGTGAACATAGGAACATGTGCATGTGGACTCAGGAACATGTGAATGCATGGACAGGGGAACATGTAAGCATGTGGACACAGGAATGTGTGGATTTGTGAACTTAGGAATGTGTGAATGTCAACATATGACAAGGAAAAGCTGTGTATAAAGCAGAGTCCCAAAAGATAAGCCTAGCAAACTTAACAGAGTTGGACAATCACCCTCTCTCTCTCATTGCCGTCCAGTGCTAAAACCAGTAGGTGAAGGCTGGAAGAGCAAGACAACATATACTGAGCCCCAAAGCACCTCCCTACAAACTATTTGTTAGGCAGCAGGGCACTAGTAGTAACTTCCCAGAACAGAGGCTTAGCATGAACAAGCAACCAGAACCAGCACCACTGCTACCTGACGCAAAGCTCTCCCACGGCATTCCCAGCAAAAACACGAAATCTCACCACCCACAAATACCAGGTGGACACCAATAGAGAGCATCTGAAAAATGGCTGAACTCTTAAAAGATGTCAAGGTCCAGAAGCACAAAGAAAGGAGACTAAGGTGACGTAATTAAGCTCAATGGCCCTGGACCACATAATAGCTACAAAGGGCATAACGAACATGTCAAGAAGACTTGGATGCAAATCCAGCAACAGCTGGCCTCATGTTACATTTCCTGACTCTGACAACTGAGCTACAGTTCTGTAGGAGGCTGGTTTTATTCCTAGGAGGGAAACACCAACATGTTCAGAATTTAGGGATTTTAAAAGGGCAAGAAAGAAGAGTATGAAGGGATGGACATTGGGAGGAGGTAACTATGGGGAGGAAGTGGGAGGGGAGCTGCTGCATTGTAAATTTTGGTCAATGACATGAGATAAAGTATATGTGAACTGCTGTATGAAAAGTGAATTTACTCTGTAAATCTTCATCCAAATCCTAATAAAAAATAAAATAAAATAAAAGGGCAAGAAGTCTCCAACTTATTCTCAAATGACACATGTCATAAAATACAGGGAGAATGCCAGACAAAGACACCACAAGAAAACAAACTTACAGACACAGCTCCCTGATGAACATAGATGCCATGACCCTCAACAAAGTGCCAGCACAGTGAACCCAGCAACATGGAAGGAGATGTGCAACATGACCATGTGGGATTTACCCCAGGAAGGCGAAGGCACCCTAACCCCACAGTCAATGGGATTCTCCATACCACGCAGATAAAGGAGAAAACTCCCATAACCATCTTCTCAGACGAAAATCAGCTTCTGACAAAACCCACCACCCCCTCCACAACAGAGACACTCTACAAAGCAGGAGCAAAGGAACCTCCTGGCCTGATAAAGGCATCTCCGAAAGCCCAAGGCTGCCATCATGCCTGGAGGTGAGAGACTGAGTAACTTCAGCCCAGACAGAAGCCCCGCCCTCACCACTCCCTCTCCGCACTGTGCTGGGGCTCTGCTGGGACAGCGGGGCTGGGAACAGAAGTAAAGGCATCCAGACCACAAGGCAGGAAGTAAAACTGTTTCTCTACACAGGGGACACTGCAGCTTTGCTTGCAGACAGAACAGCTGAAGGACTTGACTACAAACAATTAGAACAAACATACAAACGTGCACTCAGCAAGGCTGCAGTCACAAGGTCAACAGGAAAAGACAACTGTGTCTCCACACGGTAACAATGAGCAAACTGAACATGGAATTAAGAAAATAACTTACAACAGCATCAAAAAGAAGATAAGGGACACATTTAACAAAGGCAATACAATGCTTATGCTCTGCAAACTACAAGGCCCAGGAAAAGGAAACATAAGAAGACCTAGACACATGGAGAGATATCCCAAGTTCATGGATCACAAGACTCCAGACTACTAAAACAATAGTCCCCAAACTAGCCTACAGATCCAACACAGTCCCTATGAAAGTCCCAGCTGCCTTTGCAGAACTGGACAGGGTGCCAAAGAAGAAAGAGAGAAAGCCCAAGCCTTTATACTGAAGTTAATTTCAAGGGTTAGTTACTTTCAAGGATTAATAAATTACCTAAATAAACTTTAAAAACCTTAAAACCATGTTTCACTGAAGATTAACAGTAATAGAGAGTAGCAACCACTCAGCCACAATCAGGTTTTTCTTACAAGTGTATCATCTAACTCATAAAACACGGGTATGTGCACGAGTATGTGGGCCTAGGTCAGCATTTTAGCTGCATCCTGTGGACAGCTGTGCACACCCCAGCCCTAAGTTAACACTGCTTGGCCCCAATGCAGTCCTCACTGCAGACATAGTCATGCTGTTTCAAATATTTCTGCAACGGAGTGTTTATGAATTAGCATACATGCTGTCAGTTACTAGCGACGACTCTTCACGTGGTAACTAAGTCACCTAGGTGGTAACTAGTAGAGGCTGCACGGGCATGCACGACTCTTTGTTTAGTATTTCCCATATGCATCTTAGCATCAGCTTGCCTAGTTCCAGGGGTGGGGAAAAAGTGTATTGCGTCAAGAAAGACTGTTAAAGGCCAAACGATTACATGAACAATACATGACCATGTACAGGGTTGGTAGGTGATGTGTCTACAAGTACATCTGTATGTTCTGTAAGAATTTCCAGGTATATAGTAGAGCTGACAAGGGACAAGGTTGCGGTGGCTTCTTGGCCACAGCCAACTACCCGGAGGGAGGGAGTAGTTAAACCTGTGGACTCAGGACCATGGTCGCAGGGGACATCAAGCTCAATTGGCATAACATACTACACAAAAACATTGTTCCACATCCTACTGTGGCAAGTGCTATTGTTGTTGTTATGTGCCATTGAGTCAGACCCAACTCATAGTGACCCCTCCTTGGGTTTCTGAGGTGGTATCACTACAGAAGTAGATTGCCCAACCTTCCTTCTGAGGAGTGGCTGGTGGGTTTGAACTTCTAGCCTTCTGGTTAGCAGTCAAGTGCCTTAGATGCTATGCTACCACAGCTCCCTCTTTGGGAAGTAGTGACTAGTATCTTAAAAGCTTGCAAGCAGCCACCTAGATGCAACGGTGGGTCTCGCCTCGTCCAAAGCAAAGAAGAATGAAGAAAACCAAAGACACATGGAAACAATTAGTCCAAGTGACTGGTACAACATGCAATCCTCAGCCTATACGACTATGAGACCAGAACTAGACAGTGCCCAGCTATCAATGCCAACCACTTGGAGGGGGATCTATGTAGGAGATGCTAGATAGAGTGGGAGAACAATGTGGAATAAAACTCAAAGTCATTGAAAAAGAAAAAAAAAAAAAAAAAGGGACTATGTTTGCTGGTCTGATAGAGCCTGGTGGAACCCCTGAGACTATGCCCCCTTGCTGCCCTTCAGGTCTGGAATTGAACCCACTCCTGTGGCTTCCAGCCAAACAAAAGACAGGCATACGAAGTGAACATTTACACTAGGTAGATACACTCCTTGGAGAGATCAATCATGGGAGAATAGAAGGGCTGTGTATGCACAGGGAGACAGCTCAGGGGGCAGGAGCGTATAGGAGGGAAGGACACAGGGAAGCGGTAATTATGGGGAGGAAGTGGGAGGGAGCTGTTTCCTTGTAGAAAACTGTAGTCAATGTCATGAGACGAAGTGTATGTGAACTGCTGTATGGAAAATGAATTTTATCTGTAAACTTTCACCCAGATCACAATAAAAATTAAAAAAAAAAAAAAAAAGAAAGAAAGAAACAGTCTTCTGCCCATAAATTCAACGATGTAGATGAAAGAAGAGAACTCTGGGAAGACCATGTGTGAGCAGTGGCTGGATCTGTACAAGGCCTGCTGGCAGGGGTGGCCCACGGTGGCCCTTGGCTTTACAAACATGCTCTGAGGATTAAGATGGTACAGGCGCTGGAAGCACGAGCAGCCACTTTCCTTCGGGGAGTCTGGCACTTGAGGGAAGGGGTTGGCACAGTGTCAGCATGACCAGCCCCTAAGAACCCTAGGTGCTGAATCTCTGGTGGGCACCCTGGGCAGACATACTGCACTTGGCTGCAGCATCCTGCTGCTGCAAGAGTGAGCAGACTGTGAAGCCCCTCCAGTAGCCCCCACGTGACACAGCTTTTACAGTGATAACCGCAGCCGTGAGTCCAACCATGAGGCCTAGCTGCTAGGCAAATCGCCAAACACAGAGGTGGTCCTGGGACTGGCGACCCAGAGATACACCTCCAAAGCTCATGCAAGAAAAACAGAAAGCTTAAGTAGTCCTGTGTCCATTAAAGAAATGGAATTCATGATTAAAGAATCCACAGGCCTGTGTGGTTCCACTGGTGCATTGTACTAAAGATGTAAGGAAGAAATAATTTTTCACAAATTCTTCCAGAAATTAAACTCATTTAATGAGGCCTTGGCATTATAAGGAGCTCTGGTGGTGCAGTGGTTAAGACACCTTGCTGCTAACCAAAAGATCGGTAGTTCGAACCCACCAGCCACTCTGCAAAAGAAAGATGACGCAGTCTGCTTCTGTAAAGATTTGCAGCCATGGAGACCCAATGGAGGTCACTATGAGTCAGAAATGACTTGAAGGCAGTGAGTTTGGTGTTTGGTTTTTAGCATTCCAGACATAGATGGCAGAAAGTACAGACCAAGCTTTCTCTCAAAGAGACACCAGAATCCTCACCCAGATAGTAACAAGAACCACTCCAGCAAAAGAGGACAAGGAGAAAAACAGAGTAGCCCAACCCTCATATGCATTCAAACTACAGTGAAACATCATGGGGCAGCACAGAAAGCCAAACACAGAGCAAGTGCTGAGGGCAAGGGCAACAGGAAGTCTAACCCCCAGGGCCCCACAACCAAGAGAGCCCCACGTCCTGAGGCCTGTGTGCTTGGTAAAGCTTCAGACGCCAGGAAGCTTCCTTTTATCACATACAAAGGAGTAACACACCCACAGAGGGCAGTGGTGGCCAGTGATAGAACTCCTGCCTTCTACATAGGAGACCTGCAGTGCAGTAAATTACTTAGTATGGCTTTTCTACCCATAAGTCATTGTAAACTCAGTGGTGGAATGAGCAACTGAAGTGGATTGTAAATGTTATCCACCTGGGTTATTTCTGTTGGGCGTAGCACAATGCAATGTTATGGAAGGCTCACTCTCAAGTGCTTAGAGTTCTGATGCTATGATTGGCTAGTTTGGCCACTCTGCCAAGCTCAAAAGGAGGCCTCCTAGAGGCAGAACTTTCTCTGACTGCTGGTTCAGGAAGACATGCTACTGAAAGAGACACGTGCTCCTGAGACACGCATTGCTGGGAAAGAGACACAAGAGACATGCATTACTGAGTGAGACACTGAGGGACCAGCACTGCTGGGAAAGAGACTTTGAGAGACTGTTGGCTGAGGGACGGTGGGCTGGGAGAGAGACTGAGCATTTTTCCTGAACTTGAATTGTAGTCTGGTGCTTTCCTAATAAACCCCATAATCTGTGAGTTCTGTGTGGTCACTGCAGCAAATTATCGAACCCAGGAGAGAGGTGGTGGGTGCTCTGGGAGGAACAGTTGGAGAAAGGGCTGGAGGGAGGCAGCATGTTTGGCCTCGCAGGAATAGGCCTTGGGCTATTGATGGTGATTCTGTCTTCCTCTTGTGGGATTAGAGGAGGTCAGAATATGTGGCCTTCTTGCCCTTTTTGCACGACCCAAGTTCAAATCCCAGCCCATGCACCCGCTTGTCAGAGGAGGCTTGTATGTGGCTATGGTGCTAAACAGGTTTCAGCAGAACTTCCAGACTAAGACAGATAGGAAGAAAGGCCTGGTGACCACTTCCAAAGCATTGGCCAATGAAAACCACCTGGACCACAACAGTCCAGTCTGCAGCCATTGTGGGAGGGCCGGCCCACTGTGCACAGGGTAGCAAGGAGTCAGGTGCAGCTCACCACAGCAACACGCCCACACCCTTTCTTGTTGAGCTCTGCCTGGTTCTGGGTGCAGGGGACCATGGGGACAGACACCAGAGTTCTGAGGACACACCTGTCCTTTCCTGGCCTCGCCATCTGCTTGGTGACATTTTCAATAGAAATGCCTAAGACAGGGAACGTCTCTCCTGCCTCTCCCCACTCAGGACTGAGTGCCAAGTGACATGAACAGGCCCAGGCAGGCCCTAGACCCTGACCCACAAGCTGGGGACATACTCAGCCCAGCCCCTCCAGTTGGTGCCCATCACCAACAAAGGAGGGACCCTGGGGGGTGAGGCAGCCTCACCTGCGGCTCGGGGGGCAGTGCACATTGCTGCACAATGTACTCCATCATTGCCTGGCCTCCGGGCTGCTCCAGGTAGCCATGGTGGGCCATGGCGCTGATCACCTGCACCACTGCCCGCTTCACCTGCCGGAACAAGGGGGAGTGGCAAGGACCTGAGATGGTGCTCACGGTAACCCCTCATGGTTCAGCTCCTCATCCCCTGCCTGCCACACATCTGCCCACATCCCCACCTACACCTGGGTCCCACCACCCACTCCTACACCTGCATCTCCACTTGCACCCAGTACCTGTGCCCCCACCTCCACCCACTCCATTACCTGCACCTCTACCCACACCCCCTCCTGTACCCCCCCACTCCTGTACCTGCCCCCCCACCCCCACCTGCACCCACTGGTGCCCATACCCACACCTATGCCTGTACTCCCACCCACCTTCTTCACCACCCCTCAGGGGCCTCCCCTCCCCACCACTGCCCGATCCCCTTCCAGTGTCCCTCACTAGCTTCCTTCCTCATCCACTTCAGCAGAGCGTCAGCCCCAGCCCCTTCAAGGCACCTACACAGAGGCTCCAGCCCACCCTGACCCTGATAGCCAGCCCCGCACCACAACCCCCCACCCCCGCTCTGGTGCTGGACTCCCCCAGCCCTAAGTGTGCACCCCGACTGGGCTGCAGGTGCTGCAGTCCTCTGGGACATGTGGCCCTGTGGTCTCTTTAGCCTTCAGGGCAAAGTTCTGACTTACAGCTGCTGCCGACACAGGCCTGGATGGTCTGACCCTGAGTGGCCAGTGTCCACTCAGTAACTGAGCATCCGGCGGTTACCCTGGACGAGAATAGCCACCCTCTCCCCAAGCTGGCGCTCCTCACCCATGCTGCTTCTCACTTGGGGACACAGGCCTGTCCAGGCCCAGCTCTCCTCACATGCTGCCCACCTCGAGAACCTTATCCTGCCAACCCAGACCACAACGGCTGCTGCCCAGACTCCCGGCCCCATCACACACCCCCACCTGTGTCCCGCCCTGGTAGAGGGGAGGCTGGACTGAGCAGGCAGGTGGCAGAATGTGGACCTCCAGGCTGAGTGAGGGCACGGGTCTACCAGACCCCGCTGAGCTGATGTCAGTGACTTTTAGGGGGACACAACACGCTTCTCATAGCAGGCCCAGCAAGCGTGCCCAGCAGAGGGTACACAGGCTGGAGGAGCCCCAGGTGGTGAAAGGACCCTCTGGGTCCCGAGGGCTGGCACAAGGGCTGAGCTGGTCTGGGCCCTGGCATAGAGAGTGAGGTGTGCAACAGCAGCCCTCACTGCAGGCCACGTGCACCCCCTGCGCTGCCTCCCGCCGGCAGGGCTACCTTGTCATTGGCGTCCAGAAGGGGGAGCCGCATGGAGGACAGAATGAAGAGCTTCCGAACTTCCATCTGCGCAGCTGCAAGAGACCCGCAGGATGGCTCAGGCCCAACCAGACGCAGACAGAGGCCACCAGCCCCTCGAGGGCCAGGGCCTTGTCTCCATGCCACAACCCGAATGTGCCAGCCAGCATGTGACCTTCCTGTCCTCCACCTCAGTTACCTGGGGCAGCACGGCCACCTCACGGGGTCCCCGTGGGGCGGCTGAAGCACTGCTTACGAGGGAGTACTTTCCTGTCCACTCACTGACCCGCACCCTCTCAGCCCCGCGCCATGGAGCACCACTCCGAGGAACAGGGCCTTGGAGGCCATCCCCAGCCATGGCAGCGCTGGTCCACCGAGGACACAGGGGTTCTGCGGCACCGTCACCAGACTCACAGCTCGGTGTTACATGTTGGGCTATGGTCCCGATGGCCACCGCCCTCCCAAGTCCTTGTCCATTTCCTGAGCCACTTCAACATTATCCCCACAGCTCTGAAAGTTGCCCGCTGCCCACTGCCCACTGCCACTGTGTGCAGCCAAGCCTGGCGGGTTGATGCAGACCCTCAAAGCGGCCGTTCCAGGCGCTGTGGCAACACGGGCTATGTCACATATTCCTTTTGCCTTTAAGATGCAGAAACCCTCTCTGAGCTCATGACATGGCCAGCCTGCTGCTCCCACAGCACGAGCTGCACAGAGAGGGGACCAACAAGCTCCATGTGAAACCAACCAAGCTCAGCAGCAGCCATGACATCAGCCTTCAGAGCAGGGCCTGGCACCTCAGGTCTAATTGCAAGGGGACATCAGACACATCCATACAGGGGCCATTCTACAAATTAGCCAGCCTGGCCTCCACACAGACATCAGAGTCACAAGAAGACCAAAGGTACAAACGATATGGGGAATTTTTCTCAACCTCAAGAGTCTAAAGAGACAGGCAGTCCATGCACGTGCCCCTGTTCTACTCTCAGTGGAGGGGAAGCTGTGAGAGGAGACAGTGCTTGACACGTGGCCCTGTCACACCTGCCACCTGCCTGTGCACCACAGGAGAACCTGCGGGCACCCCAGGTACAGCCTGGTATGCAGCCTTAGACCTCCGGGAAACAGCTTCACTATGTTCTCTAACTTTTCAGAATGCTTGGAACCTTACAAAACAGTAATTGGGGAAACTCTTCCAAGAATTCAGAGCTTTTCACCTAAGCAAGGGGCGGCGTCTTGCTCAGGAGCAGAGGGCACTCACCGGCCGAGTTGATGACATGCCTCAGGACCTGCAGGGAGCCCACGCGGACCCGTTCGTTGCTGGTGTCCAGCTTGGGCAGCAAGAAGGCCAGCAGGCGGTCAGGGGCAAAGCAGGCTACAGAAACACAGTCAACCACTTCAGCCCGCACCCTCTCATCAGCACCCACCCAGTAGGCCATATACTCCTCAGAAGGGCTGGGAGCTTGTCCGTCTGTTTGTCCTTGTCACCAGGCCAGTCCCCTTGCTTGAAGCCTACAACCACGCCCTCCCCCAAGGCAAGGCCTCTTGCCCAGCCCTGCCTCAGCCATACAAAGAAAATCGCTGGCTGCCTCCCCCGTGGCAGGGCCTTGGGGACCAGTCTCCATGTGCCACCAAAGGAGGGCATCCATACTGCTGCCCCACAGCATCACTGGCTGGCCTCTGTCACAGGGTGACCAGAACCACCTGGAATCACCCCAGGAAGTCCTAGGGGGATGGAGGGGTTCTACACACAGTTGGGGCAATACTGTGCCCAGGACCCCAGGGCCAGTGTTGCCAGCTCCTCAGAGAAACAGCTCTCTGGCTTCGTACCTCAGTGCTCCTTTAGGCCAGGAGGGATGGGGGTGTGGAGGCAGATTCTCAGGAGCCCACTCAAGGTTCTCATGTCCTGGGGGAAAACCATGGAGGCCCCAGCACCCCACCTTCCATCCTGGTTCTGGGCCAGCCTAAAGTGGGGGGTGACCCTTGAGCCCAGAGCCCCCGACTCACCCAGCACCGTGAAGCAACGCAGCACCTCCTTCTGGTTGCTGGCCACAAGGGGGCTGGACGACTCCACTGGCACACAGATCTGCTCCAGGGACAGAGGGCAGAGTCACCAAGGGGTGGCTGGGGGCCAGAGGGCCAGGCCCAGCTACACAGCAAGGAAGCACGCTAAAGGGCTAGGCCCCAGCCGTCTGGGCCAAGGGCAAGGGGGCTAGGGGCTCCCCCACAGAATCAGAGTCCACACCCGTCCCCTTCCAGTGAGGAGGGAGACAGACAACGGAAGGCCACTGACACACACACATGCGCGCGCGCGCGCACACACACACACACACACAGCCAGCCCTCTAGAGCCTCTGGAAAGTCCTGGTTCCTCATCTCCTGCCCCTACACCAGCACCGAGAGGACAAAGCCTCAAGAGAAGCTTGTTGATCAAGGAGACAGGTTCCTGCTGCCCTGGCAAACATTCATTCAAAAACTGTCAATCGAAAAACTGCAGTGGTAACAAGTTACCACAGGTTGTGGCAGCCTCGGCTTTAGGGCTTCACCTGGTATGAGCTCAGGGGTGACACCCTGGATCTCCACTTCCAGACCCCAGTGTCACAGCAAAGAACACTAAAGCAACTAATTCTGCAGCAAAGCCACCTTATGGTCCAGAGAGATAACCAAGCAGAACAAAGCCCAGAACCTCAGGGTTCTCCCCAAGCTGGGACTGTGCCAGTTCTCGGGAACATGGAGAGAATAGAGGAGGCGCTGGCCTAGGGGCTCTGCTCCAGGCTCCTAGGTAGCACCTGTCATTTCCATCATAAATATCAAATCTGACCACAGAAGGCACTGCAGCTTCCTCCTCACTCTCTTGGAGGATGACACACTCTGGGAAAGCCAACATCACCAGTGTTGAGTACAAGAGGAGACATGGGGCCAAGATGCCAGGGGACTGTATGTCTGATGGCTTGCAGGGATGTCTGCCCAGCCCCATGAAGCTGGACTGTCCAGTCCTGGGCTCCTCACAGGGCAACATCCCCATGGAAGGCATCTCCTCTGCACTAGCTCCACAACCTACCTGGGCATGCAGGGCGCCCAGGAGTGCGTCAAGCTGGACCTCCAGCGTTCGGCTGCCCACATTCACAGCTGCCTCCAAGATCTGGCCTAGACTCTGCCAGCAGGAAGAAGAGGTGTTGGGAGAAGCTGGACGAAGAGGGATCAGAGGGTGCAGATCCCACAGCCCAGTGAGGAAGTCCTGTCTCCCCACAGAGGATGCTGGGAAATCAAGAAAGGGCTGTCCAAGTCAGAGGACTACAGCCGGGGAGGGTGGCAGTGTAGGTCCTGGGCTCCCACAGCGCTGGTCTGAGACCCTCCCACACACAGACGCCCCTCCCAGTATTCAGCGCAGGGCTGAGCCCCTCCCAGTCCAGCACTTCGCTGGGCAGACACACTTGGGAGATGACACACCTTAGACACATGGAAGGTCTCGGCGTGCTTCCTGTAGAGGGCAAGCACCCCTGGGATGAGCCTGGGGAGTTGTTCCTCAAGCTTCTCATTGGGCAGCAGGTGGCTCATAGGCCCCAGGGCCTCCACCACGGCCAGCCGGAGCTACAGACAAATGTGGGCACCGTGTGCAACAGAATTCGTGCCAGGCCTGGGGGCGCCCAGTGGAGGAGAGCTAGTCGGTACAGGTGACTGTGAGTGACTACAGGGTGACCAATAACCACAGCATGACTGTGGATAACAACCAAGTGATCAGAGTGAACATGGGGTGACCACTGAGTGGCCAGGGATGACCACTGAGTAACTGCAGAGTGACCATGGGTGACCACTGAGTGATCGTGGGGTGACCACCAAGTGACCACTGAGTAACTAGAGTGACCAGGGGTGACCACTGACTGACCATGGGGTGACCACCAAGAGACCACAGGGTGACCACAGGATGACGACCACGGGGGTAACCACGGGATGATGACCAAGTGACCACAGGGTAACCACTGAGTAACTACAGAGTGCTTGCATGGTGACCAAGTGACTGCAGGGCAACTGCAGCAAGGGGCAAGGCTGCAACCGGGCTGGAAGGGCCATGCGCATCACAGGAGCAGTGGCTGGAGCACTCAGTGGCTGTCACCCTGCGGCCCCTCCCCATCCAGCATTGTGGTTCTCAGGGTGGGGGGTGGGGAAGTGTCCAGGGCAAGCAGGTGCAGGGGCACATGCTCAGGAGGTGGACAGAGCTGCACAGCCGGATCCAGCCAGACAGTCACAGAAGATGATCTGCAGGCCAAACGCCATGCAGGTGTGGAGATGCTCGGGTGAGAGAGGGTCTCGGTGTGAGGACCCTCAGGTGAGATACCATGCAGGAGTGAGGACTACAGGTGAGACTGGGCAGGGTGTACCTTGGCTTCCCGACTCTGCAGCCAGTGGTTGAAGAGAATATCGTGAGCGCTGAAGATCTCGGAGGAGAAGGTGTCCTTTCTGACCGTGGGGTCCGGGGCCTGGTCCAGGCTGGCCAAGTACTCCAGAGTGCTCTCACTGAAGTGCCGCAGCGCTGCAGGGACCCCGCGGGGGTGCACACAGCACGAAGCCCAAAGGGTTAAAGGGGATCCAGGGAAGCCCCTGCCCAGGGGTACAGTGCCCAGGGGAACAAGCAGCGCCAACAGTGAGGGCCGCTGGGAGGGCCTCTAGGCAGCTGCCCAAGACCAGCCTCGGCTCTGCAAGTAGGAGGGCGGACCCTGAGGTGCTGGTGTCTGTGGGCTGGGCAGCCAGAAGGGTGAGCTGGCTAGGGGCCAGAGGCCACAGCGCCTGCCCTCCCCACCATCCAGCTCTTCCCCCGCCCCACAGTCTGACGCCCCCCCAGGGGGTGCTGAAACGGGGGGGGGGCGGGGGGGCCTCTCACCAGCGCAGAACGCCACGCGCATCACGTCCTGCTTGGCCATCACCAGCATGGGCAGCATGGTGCTCAGGATGGAGGGCAGGAAAGGCACCGTGCCGAACACTGCGTGAGAACAGGCTCAGCCGCCAGCCCAGCCCCACGCTCCCTAGGCCCGCCCACTGGCCTGGCCTTGGGGCTCCCGTTCTCCTGACCTTCTGGCACTCGGGGGGGGGGGGGGGGTTCACACAGTGTGGGCACCTGGGCTTACAACAGCCCCAGGCCAGGGCTGGGAGCAGGACCAGGAGAGGAGGGAGCGGAGGCCCAGGGCAACTACCATTGGACGCTGCAAGGCTGGCAAATGTCTGCACAACGAAGTAGTGGGGCAGCAGGCCCGGCTGGAAGTGGCTCAGCAGCTCCTCCATGACGGCACTGATGAGTCGTGTGCCCACAGCCACGAGGACACTGCTTGCAGCCTGCTGCCAGTCAGGGACCAGGTCCTATCCAGAGAGCAGAATCTGAGCTGATACCTGCTCCCAGGGTGTGGGCGGGACCTCATGTAGGCAGTGCCCAGGAGGTAAGGCCAGACACCCCACACTGCCCGCACTGAGCCTACACACCCCTAAGAGGAGCAGCACAGCAGGCAAACATCCACTCTGAGGCCATGTAGCCCCTGGATGCCAAGGGACCTCCCACAGCCTCAACCTGATCAGACACCCAATGCCCTGGTATTGTTCCTTAGAGTTTAGGCATTCTGCGCTCTGTTTCAGTCCCCCTCAAAATAACCGGTGAGCCCCCAAGGAGCAGGTAACACCAGACAGGACCAGCACTCCATGCTTTGGTCCAGGTAGATGGGTGTGCAACTCACCTTGGCTTTGGTCATCTCGCTGGAGGCCAGCAGGATGACAGCCCTGGCTGTGTCCTTGTCAAGCTCGTTGATGTGACTGCGCACAATGGCCTCCGTGGCCTTCAGGATCATTGCACGGTACGGGTGGGCCAGCTGAGGGGAGATGCCGTGAGGCCCAGGGTGGTCACCCACCTGTGTGTCAAGCCTGGCTCACCTGCCTAGTCTCCACATCCCCAGAGCCTGGCTGAGCGCCTGTGCAGACAGGCCCCAGTCATTTGACACCCACCCTCCGGAAGGGCCAAGCACTCTCTGTGCCAGGCAGCCCCCATCCCCCCTAAGGATGGCCAGCAAATCTCCTGGGCCCTATCATTTCACAGGGAGAATAAGCAGCCTCTTGTCCTCAGCTTGCCAGTCCCACAGCAACACAGCTCACTCTGTGACCAGGTCACCCAGATTTATAAGGGGCCATCCTGCTGTTGCCCGGCACACGCTGGACCCCAGTGTCCCCTCACATCTTCAGGAGGTGCTTAAACCATTCGCATAAGGGGATTCCTATTAGACCCCTATGGACAGGTGCTGCATGCCGAGGCCACCCTGAGACCATGGGCACAGCCGCTGACACACGCATGGGCCACTGTGCAGCCTAAGCACCTGCATGCACATGAGGACAAGGCTACCAGAGAAGCCACACCAGAGAGAGACAGACATGTTTGAGGACGAAGCTAGTGGGAAATGCAAACAATGGAAAAGGACAACAAGAAGGAAGTTCTGATACTGTGAAAACACAGCCCCTCTTCCCGTCTCTGCCCAGGCACCGGTGGGCATGTGAGAGGGCCGGCTGCCTAACACATTAGTGGTGCCACCTAGAGTGAACGTGGCATAGGCATCAACAGCATGTGAAGACCCCCAAGCCCATCTCTCCCTGGGAACAGATCATGTCCACTGTTCCCAGACAGTTATCGTGGGACTGTTCCAAGTGGCCACACCTGGAGCCTCAGGACTGCAGAGACATCACAAGGGTACCCTGGTGGCCATGTCTGCCATCTGATACCAGACAGTGCTTCATGATTTCCTGTCATCCCACACCCCATGTAGTCCCAAACCCCACGTCACCCCATAACTGTGTCTCCTCCCACACCCCATGTAGGCCCACCCCCCATGTCAGCCCGTACCCGTGTCTCATCCCACACCCTGTCAGCCCACCCCATCTCATCCCACACCCCATGTCAGCCCATACCCGTCTCGTCCCACAACCTGTCAGCCCACCCCCATGTCAGCCCATACCCATGTCTCATCCCACACCCTGTCAGCCCATACCCATGTCTCATCCCACACCCCGTGTCAGCCCACCCCCATCTCATCCCACACCCCATGTCAGCCCATACCCGTCTCATCCCACACCCTGTCGGCCCACCCCCCCATGTCAGCCCATACCCATGTCTCATCCCACACCCCATGTCAGCCCACCCCCATCTCATCCCACACCCCATGTCAGCCCATACCCGTCTCATCCCACACCCTGTCAGCCCACCCCCCATGTCAGCCCATACCCATGTCTCATCCCACACCCTGTTAGCCCATACCCGTCTCATCCCACATCCTGTCGGCCTGCCCCTCATCTCATCCCACACCCCGTGTCAGCCCACCCCTCATTTCATCCCACACCCTGTCAGTTCACCCCCCATGTCAGCCCGTACCCATGTCTCATCCCACACCCTGTCAGCCCACCCCCATCTCATCCCACACCCCATGTCGGCCCATACCCATCTCATCCCACACCCTGTGTCAGCCCACACCTCATTTCATCCCACACCCTGTCGGCCTACCCCTCATCTCATCCCACACCCTGTCAGCCCGCCCCCATCTCATCCCACACCCCATGTCGGCCCACCCCCCATGTCAGCCCTACCCATGTCTCATCCCACACCATCAGCCCATCCCTTATCTTATCCCATACCCTGCACTCACACAAAGTGACAACTCTCCCCAACCAACCTGTAAGCCCAAATCCCACCTACACCCAACATCATGTGCCCATGTCAAGCCCAAGAAGAGCTCTGACAGCTGGTGGAGGCATATGGGAGAGAGAGGAGGCCCCCACCCATAGATCTGGAAGCTGTGCACCCAACTCACTGGCTGCCATGCAGATGAATTCCAGAAATGGGGCTGGTGTCTGAGGGTGCTACATGCTGCTGTCAGAGTCAATTCAGATGCACGGTGACCCCGTGTGACACAACAGAACCACTCCACAAGGTTTTCAAGACCAGATCTCCAGGCCTCATGGCTGAAGCACCCCTGGGTGGGTTCAAACCATCAGCCTCTCTCAGCTAGTAGGTAAGCAGGAGACCATGTACACCACCCAGGGCTCCTCCATGTCATATGGAGACACTGTTTACAAGCCAAAATATCAGGAAAAGGGAAAAAGTCTCCAGAGGCTGCCAAAGTCTCTTCCTCTCCCAGGAACGGCCCATAGCACACACAGAGGGCACCAGCAAGCTGAACAATAGGAGTGGCAAGCACAGAGCCAGGCTGAGGGCAGGCACTGGAGCCCCAGAACCCCTGAGCCAGGTTGAGGGCCAGGCCCCAGGTCCCTGAGCCAGGATGAGGGCCTGCCCCAGGCATCATCAGCCTGGGGCCCCTGCAAAGCCCAAGAACTCAAACATTCCCATGAAGCTCCAGCCTTTCCTCCAAGTTGTGGCATCTGCACAGGAGTGCTGGGCAGTGATGGCTCATCTCTGTCCCCCTTGGGGTGGCCCAATGCTGCAGGCAGCACCTTGGAGGAAGGGGTCAAGGGAACAATGTGGCACCCAGGAGGCCCTGACCCTGCCTGATGCTGGCCTGGGCCTTCCCTTATAGCGCTTCCAGGAGGCCTTCCTGGGGCAGCACATGGTGATGCTTCATCTCCCCAGGCAGGGACCATGTCTGCCCCCAGTTCCACACTTGGCACTTGGTAGCTGGCAGTTATCCAGATGGTCCCGAGTGACTACAAGAGCAACTGTGACACCACCCACAGTCACAGCCTAACCCTAACCCTAATGGGGGCTCCTCATTTCCCCAGGAGATGCAGCCACACACCCACATATGACAAGGCAAGGCCAGGCCACCTGTCTCAGGAATGCCCCTGTGGTCCTAGTTGGAACTAAAGAAGCTGAGAGATGTACTCACTGCTGGCCGGGCCCCCAGCACCAACTGCCAGCACAAGACACAACTGACTCAGGGTCAACAACCCCGGCACCACCCAAGACGGGTTCTGATGGTGCCCTGTCCCACCGGCCGGCAGAGGAGATGCCCTCTGTAGGCCGTGCACATGACTGACATGTCCTGAGCAGGGAGGCCTCCCGGGGCAGTACCTTCTCATGCTGCCGCAGGTAGTCCTCACAGGCGCTGAGCGTCTCCTTGGGCTGGGTCTCGCCAAGTGCGCACAGAGCACTGCAGATCTGCTCCTGCACTTGGACATCCTTGTCGGTGATGGCATCCATCAGGGTGGTGCACAGCTCTGCATGATGACAGTATAAGCACCGTCTGCTCACTGCTCCACTGGGCATAGCACTGGGCCCAGAACCCACACGCACGCCAGGCAAGCAGACTTGGGAGCCCACACCTCCACTGTCACAGGTGCGTGTGGGCACAGCCCCACCCTGTCTCAATACCCCCCACAGTCAGGCATGGGGTGACCATGAGGAAACAGCCCCGCTCTCCCCACCTGCCTATGAGCAGGTACCCCCGACTCACTTCTCATGTAGGACTCAGCCATGTCTTCAGATGTGGCTTCCTCTGCCTGACACTGAGCCGTAAGGCCCCTCCACACCTGCAGGACAGAACTCCTCTGTGCACGGCAGTTACGACATGCGCACAGGACACACCCTGCCAATCAACACTCTCTGGAGGGAGTGATGGTACCACATTCTGGTGTGAACCACACCAAGAACCAGAGGCACCGTCATCGCCACCGTGGGCAGTGCAGCCACCACTCAAGTCACATACAAAGCATGCCACCAAGTGACATGGCTGCCGCCACCTAATACACCATCCTCTTCACTCTGGAAAAGAAAGAGGAAGACAGAAGTGGCCTCGCTTTCTGTCTCTGCACAACCAGAAACGCCTCCTTCCTCTTCTCAGGGCAGAGGACAGCGCCCGTGCCACTGTGGTGCCCTCTGTGGTAGCCAAGACCTCCCACACCTACGAGGCCTACCACAGACTATTCCCATCCAGGGACTGGAGGAGCACTGTGCCTGAGGCCCACAGCCCCAGACCTGCCATGGAACCCAAACACCACGCACTTGCCGCAGACTGTAGCTGAAGTCCTTTCAACACCTGCACCCTCCTCTATGATGATGCCACCAGCCCTGACTCCCACCATCACCCCCTATCCTACCTCCTCCCTGACACATTCCTGGGGAAATTGAGGAGCGAGGCCCTCAGCTGCCCTGGCCAGCAGGCACGGTCAGTGGCTGGCCAGCCATGGGATGAACACAGAGAGGCTGGGCAGCATTCAGGAGGTGGTAGAACTCAGGTCAGAGAGAACTCCAGCTCCAGAGAGCAGAATGGTTACCAGCCCCACTCGCTCCACCTGGGCCTGGGAAACGACGGAGAAGAGGCAGGTTTTAAAGGAGGAAACCCAGGCACACTGGAGAACACGCAAGGATAAAATTAGCAGGACCAGAATCACCAGGAATTCCAGGGGCCGGCGAGCAGATGGAGAAGCCTCTGGCTGCAGACGGAGGTGCCAGCCAGCATTTCCCCTTCCATATGGGAGAGTACTTCAGAATTGCAATGCAAACAGGAAATAAACACGCACATCCCATCTGCGCACAGGCCTGAGGCAGCAAATGTCCCACACTATGGCGGTTCAAACCCACCAGCCACTCCTCAGAAGGAAGGTTGGGCAATCCTACTTCTGTAGTGATACTGCCTCGGAAACCCAAGGAGGGGTCGCTATGAGTCAGGGCCGACTCAACGGCACATAACAACAACAACAAACAACATGGAGGGTTATGGTACAGGGCCACAGAACATGCTGCTTAGAGGCAAGCACACCCAGAGACAGACCCCAAGGTCCCACGCTCCCTGGTCTGGTCCAAGCAGCAAACCCCTGCCCACAGCTGCCCATCTGAGGAAGAGGTTTGAATGGGCCACGGCCGCCCACCATTCTCGTCCACCGGGGAGTAAAGGCAGGCTCAGCCAGGTCAAACCGCACCAAGCCCAGGATGCTCTTCATATAAATGCCAACCAGAGTAAACCAGGTAACTAACAAGTAGAGACCTCTACTTCCATATGCCCTCCTGCCCACACTGAAACGAAACAACACAAAACCAAAGTTCTCAGGCACTGTGCATCAGGAGATGAAGCCAGTGACCCCTAAAAGGCTCAGCCACCCTGGAGACTGCCAGGCCGCAGCATGGACCCCTGTAGCCAGAAATACACCTGAGCTGAAGAAAGGACAGTGGGTGTGTCAGGAGCCCAAGGCAGCTAGAGTTTGCAGGGTCCAGCACCATAGAGGCAGCTGCCCAGAGAGCTGCCTGTCAGTGCTGGGGTCACAGAACAATGGCCCAAAAGATGCTCATGCCCTCATCCCAGCACCTGTGAGTTTATACTGCACAGGGGACTTTGCCCATGGGATTGAGGCTTACTTAGCCCATGAGATGGGGATTGGCCTGATGAGCTGATCATATGACCCTTTAGAGGCGGACCCATCACAGCTGGGTGAAGAGAGATGTGACTCTCAGGAGGGTCAGCAGCAGGGCTGGAACTGCAAGGTGAGGGCTGTCAGCAAGTGCTAGAGAGACCCCAGGATGCCAAGAAAAGCAAAAAGATCCACTCCTGTAGAGCTTCTGAAAGTAACACAGCTCTGCAGCATTTTGAACGTAGTCACTGAGATTCTATGGAACTAATAACGTAAAGTAATAAACTTATGTTGTTTTAAGCTGGGAACCCTGGTGGCACAGTGGTTCAGTGCTCAACTGATAATTGAAAGTTTGGTGGTTTTAACCTACTAGCCACTCCACCAGAGAAAGATTTAGTAGTTTGCTTCAGTAAAGATGTACAGCCATGGAAACTCTATGGGACCGTTCTGTGTCCTAATAAGATATGGAACAGCAGAGGAAGAAGGAGAAAACCAAATTCACTGTCATTGAGTCAATTCTGACTCATAGTGACCCGCAACGGGTTTCCGAGGCAGTAAATGTTTATGGAAGTAGATTGCCCCATCTTCCTTCTGTGGAGTGGCTGGTGGGTTTGAACCGCCAACCTTGTGGTTAGCAGTCAAATGCCTAAGGCACTACACCACCAAAGCTCCTAGGAATAGAAGGAGGAAGTAGAATGTGAGGCTAACTGCCTCCTGTGCCGGGAGACAAGAACTGGATGGTGCCCACCTACCATTACTGAATGTTTTGATCAAAGAAGACTTCTGATCAAAAGAGGGAATATGCAAAGCAGAATTTCAAATTCTCATAGAATCCAGACTTTTTGGAGCCATGGAGGCTAAATGAACCCCTAAAACTACTGCCCTAAGATAATCTTTAAACCTTAAAGCAAAAATATTCCCTGGAGTCTTCTTCAAACCAAACACTAGTTTAGCTTATGTAGCAGAGTATCTGCCTTGAGCTCTGTGCTCTTCTAAGATCTATCAATAAGGAATTACACTAACAACAACAACTCAAAAGATTAGACAGGAACATTTGGGGGACAACGAGTTTATGTTAATGAGGAGGAATAATTTGGAAAAAGATGATAAGAATGGTTGCACATCTTGAAGAATGTAATCAATATCATTTGAACCAGTATCAGTTAAAACTGTAGGACTGGTGTACGTTCCGCTGTGTATATTCTCAATAACAAAATACTTCTGGCAAGATGATGGAACAGGCAGGCAAGATACCCAGATTCTCTACAACAAAGAAATGAAAAAATAATTTAAACAGATACAGAGGATAATCATGGGACCCTGAGCTTAAACAGGAAGAATAAAGAAGTGGATTAAATACCACCCAGTAGAAGAAATTGAATGGAAACAGCAAATAAGAAAGCAAATGGAACTGTGGACTACTGCCTGAACTGATGATACAGCCACTTTGATATTTGCGAGCAGTGTTCCGATCCAGGCAGCAACCTGATAATCACTCCACTCGCCAAGGACTGTATGGGTAATCGCACTGGTGAATGGCAACCAGAAAGAAACCATATCTACCTGACCCAACCACATCCTCACCGCCCGTAGCCCCACCCACCGGGCAAAGTCTACCACCTGCTTCTGTACCAACTGATCAATGATAAGACGGCAGCCAATACCAGCCTAGCCTGCCCTCAACTGCTCACACAAACAGCTAACAGAGATCTGTGCATACATTCTCATCCTCTATCACATCCACCAGGAGACAGGTGGTGAGTGCCTAAGTTCTGCCAAACTAGTGAATAGAGGAGCACACCGTCCCTGCTCTCTCAGATATGAAAAGAAAAAAGAAAAAAACCCTAGGCAAATCACACCAACATACGATCACTGATTACATATAAATATAATGGCATCACAATGTCTCAGAGATAACTGACAATCCCAGTTCACATAAAGACAAGATAAAGTCATACAAACAAGGGACCAAAATACAGAGCCCAAAACTTCCCAAGGAAAGAAGTGGCCTTGATAAGGAATTCAAAACAATTATATTTTAGTACCTTCAAAGGATTGAGAGATTCATCAAGGAAAACACCAACAAAATTAAGGGAAACACAGACAAAATTCAAGAATAATTTAGGTGATTTGGGTGAAGAGAAGGGCAATGTACCAAATGTGAGTGATCAATATGGTGGCATTGAGGAAGAGAAAGACATAGAGAGGTACATGGGAGGTACAGAGAACAAAGATGAACTGTTTTTGCACATACAGTACTGCTTTGTCAGTGAAGGCAAACATAGGTATACAGATGGATAGATGGGTGGACAGGCTGAACTAGTAGGTATGTCTATGAAGCGGGGAATGTACACAAGAACACGCATAGCGTTGGCAGACAATGGTCCTATAAGTTTATGTGAATGATCTGAATTCCCAGGTGTATAATGGAGCTGACAAGGGGCAGGGCTGTAGTCACTGCTTAGTCACAGCCAGCTACCCAGAGGGAGCAAGTAGTTGAACCTGTGGGCTCGGGACCATAGTTGCAGGGGACATCAAGCTCAATTGGCATAACATACTACACAAAACATTGTTCCACCCCCTACTTTGGCGAGTAGCGACTGGGATCTTAAAAGCTAGCAAGCTGCCATCCAGATGCAACGATGGGACTCTCCTCGTCCAGAGCAAAGAAGAAAGAAGAAAACCAAAGATTCATGGAAAGAATTAGTCTTAGTGACCGGTATACCATGCGATCCGAAGCCTATATGACTATGAGACCTGAAGAACTAGATGGTGCCCAGCTACCAATGTCAACCACTTGGAGAGGGATCTATGTAGGAGACTTTGGATAGAGAGGGAGAACAATGTGGAATAAAACTCAAAAGCATTTGGGGGAAGAAAAAAAAAAGGTGGACCAGGTTTGCTGGTCTGATAAGAGCCTGGTGGAACCACTGAGACTATGGCCCCTAGCTGCCCTTCAGGTCTAGAATTGAATACACACCTGTGGCTTCCAGCCAAGCAAAAGACAGGCATAAGAGTTGAACATTTACCTGAGGTAAATACACTCCTTGGAGAGAACAATCATGGGAGAAAGAAAGGCTATTTATGCACAGGGAGACAGCTCAGGGGACAGGGGTGCATGGAGGGATGGACACAGGAAAGAGGTGATTGTTGGAAGTGGGAGGGGAGCTGTTCCATTATGGTGAATTGTGGTCAATGTCATGAGACAAAGTATATGTGAACTGCTGTATGGAAAGTGAATTTGCTCTGTAAATTTTCACCCAAATCACAAAAAAAAAAAAAAAAAAAAGGACTTCTCTGAAAGAGTTAAAAGAGAACCTACAGATTGGGAAAAAATATTCAGCAACAAACTATCTGACAAGGGTCTTATCTCTAAAATTTACAGAAAACTCCAACACTTCAACATCAAAAAGACAAAAAATCCAATTTAAAAATGACAGAAGACATGAACAGACACTTCATAAAAGAAGATATTCAGGCAGCCACCAAAACCATGAAGAAACACAATCATTAGCCATTAGAGATATGCAAATCAAAATGACAATGAGATATCATCTCACCCCAGCAATAACTGGTAAGTTCAACAAGACAGAAAATAACAAATGCTGGTGAGGATGTGGAGAGACTGGGACTCTCATACACTGCTGGAGGGTCAAATCATGTCCCACCACAGCCGTGCAAAACAGGCTTCACTAGCTCCCACTGCCCAGAGTGAAATCTAGTACCTTCAGTGTGGCCCACAGCCATCTGGACCCAAACCCTGTGTATGTGTTTCATCCCCACCTTATTGTCCAGGCGCCACCTTCTGGCTGGCATATATGCTTATAATGCTTCTTCTCCAGGACATGCCCCACCCCAGCCGTCTACTGTGTGGGATCCCACATACTCCTCCAGGTCAACTCCTGCTACCTAGCCTGGGACATTCACTCAACCCACTAACAATGACCAAAGACCTCACAGTCCTGAGCTCACTCTGAATACAGACTCAGCACAAAATAGTAATAACTCTATCTTCCAGTCTTCACTGGCACACTGTTCCAGTTTGGGAGGAAGGCTCTAGTTTATCTCCTTAGTGTGTACAGAATGTATTAAAAAAAAAAAAACCTGCTAACTGAAGAATAGAATTAAAATTCTCTTGTAAGCCTCAATATTATAAAAATGTCAATTTTCCTTAATCTATAAATTCAATCAGGATTTTGGAGGGTATTTAATAAATGCTTCCAACCAAAGTTCATACGAAGGAATCAACACACAAGAATAGCTGTGGTGTCCCTAGCTGTCCTTCAGGTCTGGAACTGAACCCATTCCTGTGGCTTACAGACAAATAAAAGACAGGCATATGGGCTGAACATTCACATTAGGTAGATACACTCCTTGGAGAGAGCAATCATGGGAAAATAGAAGGGCTGTGCATACACAGGGAGACAGCTCAGGGGGCAGGAGTGCATGGGAGGGAAGGACATAGGGAAGAGTGAACTATGAGGAGGAAGTGAGAAGAGAGCTGTGACATTGTGGAAAATTACAGTCAATGTCATGAGATAAAACGTGTATGAACTGCTGTATGGAAAATGAATTTGCTTTGTAAATTTTCACCCAAACCACAATAAAAATTTAAAAAAAATAAAAAAAGAAGAGTTGTAGTGCAGTAGATTGCTTTTGTGTGGCCTTTCTAGCCATGGTCTTGTAACTCCCACCAAATGCTCAGGTGGGACTATGCAAACAAGGAGCTTATGGCCCGCCAGGGGATTGGATAGTTTGCTAATAATGGAAATAAGGTGCCCAGAACTCTGTGGAGGAGAGACCATGGAAATAAGCTACATGGAACCCTATCTAGGGGACTGACTGGTCTGCTTGCCATCTCATTAGCCTTGAAATGAGCATCCCAGAGGCAGGAAGGGGAGACCTGACTACCACAAAAAAAGAAAAGATGAGAACGGAGCACATCCTTTGGACTGGGGTCCCTGTGCTTAGAATCTCCTAGATCTAGGAAACAGAGGGCTGTAACACCAGAAAAGGTGTAAGATGGTGAGATGCACAAGCAGAGAAATGGCGGCAGGAGAGGCAACAGTACCAGGAGACCGGCGATAGACTGTGTGGTAGGCTTCCTGATTCACCATGTCTGAGAACTGACTGCCTGTGAGCTGAGGCTTACTAGAGGAGTGGGGTGTCTCTGGACACATGATGTTTTCAATTGCCTCATGCATTTGAAAGCTGGACTGTGAATAAGGGAAACTGAAGAAGAGTTGATGCTTTTGAGTTGTGATGTTGATGAAGAATACTGAAAGTACCATGGACTGCCAGAAGAACAAACAAATCTGTCCTGGAAGCAGTGCAGCCGGAATAAAGGGCATATATGTGTAGTGCCTAAGGCACTTGACTGCTAACCAGAAGGCTGGCAGTTCAAACCCACCAGCCACTCCTCGGAAGGAACATTGGGCAATTCACTTCCCTAGTGATAACGCCTCGGACACCCAAGGAAGAGTCACTATGAGTCGGGTCTAACTCGACGGCAGTGAGTTTAGGGTTTTTTGGTATGCAAAATCAACAACAAATATTATTCTCAATGGAGAGAGACTGAAACCATTCCCTTTGCAAACAAGAACCAGACAAGGATGCCCTCTATCACCACTTCTATTCAACGTTGTATTGGAAGTCCTAGCCAGGGCAGTAAGGCAAGAAAGGAAAATCAAAGGCATCCAAATTGGTGGTGGGGGGGGGGGGAACTCACTGCCATCAAGTTGATTCCGACTCAAAGTGATCCCTTTGGGTAAATCTTTACAGAAGTATATTGCCCAGTCTTCTTCCTGCAGAGTGGCTGGTGGATTTGAACCACCAACCTTCCGGTTAGCAGTCAAATGCCTTAGGCACTACACCACCAGAGTTGCTTCCAAATTGGTAAGGAAGAAGTAAGACTATCCCTATTTGATGATGATATGATG
>NW_006922161.1:765754-767503 GCF_000298275.1 Orycteropus afer afer
TCAAAAGACTTCCCCAAAAGAGTAAAAAGAGAACCTACAGATTGGGAAAAAATACTTGGCAATGACATATCTGACAAGGGATTTATCTCTAAAGTTTATAGAAAACTCCAACACCTCAACACAAAAAAGACAAACAACCCAATTAAAAAATGGGCAGAAGACACAAATAGACACTTTAGCAAAGAGGATATTCAGGCGGCCAACAAACACAAGAAGAAATATTCATGATCATTAGCCATTAGAGAGATGCAAATCAAAACAACAATGAGATACCATCTTGCCCCAGCACTAATGGCGAAGTTCAACAAGAGAAAATAACAAATGCTGGCAAGGATGTGGAGAGATTGAGACTCTTGTACACTGCTGGAGGGACTGTAAAATGACACAACCACTGTGGAAAGCAGTATGGCGATTCCTTAAAAAGCTGGAATTAGAAATATAATTTGATCCAGCAATCCTATTACTAAGTATATATCCTAAAGAAGTGAGAGCCAGGACAAGAACAGAGATATATGCACACCCGTGTTCATCACAGCACTATTTACAATAGCAAAGAGATGGAAACAACGTAGGCGCCCACCAACATTAGAATGGATACACTATAGTACATACACACAATGAAATACTATGCAACACTAAAAGAATAATGTTGTTGTTGTTAGGTGACATTGAGTTGTCTCTGGCTCATGTTGTTGTTGTTGTCACGTCCTGTCAAGTCGGACCTGACTCATAGCGACCCCTCCTTGGGTTTCTGAGGCAGTATCACTACAGAAGTAGATTGCCCAACTTTCCTTCTGAGGAGTGGCTGGAGCCGCCAGCCTTCTGGTTAGCAGTCAAATGCCTTAGGCAATATGCTACCAGAGTTCCTATCTCAACTCATAGTGACCCTATCTATGCACAGCAGAACAAAACACTGCCCAGTCCCGCACCAGCTCTACGATCCTTGCTATACTTGAGCCCATCGTTGCAGCCACTGTGTCAATCCATCTGGTTGAGGGCCTTCCCCTCTTTTCTCAACCCTCCACCTTACTGTAAGGCCACTGTAAGGAGAAGAGGATGCACAAAAGTGAGGGTAAAGAGAAGTTTTTATTCTGCGCTTCCGGGCGAGGTTTACGGGTCCCTGAGAGGGGCCCGAGACGTCGTGCCGCCTGGCTGGGGAGGGTAGGGTTTATAGTGAGAGGGGCCCGAGAAGTCGTGCTGCCTGGCTGGGGAGGGTAGGGTTTATAGTCTTGTAGAGGACCTAAGCGGGGACACTAAGGAAATGGCGGGGTCCAATTATTTGTTGGCATGGGTCTGCACCTAATTAGCATGAGGGGGCTTCACAGGAGGCAGTTTATCATCACATGGGGCTTTCCAGCCTGGGCGGGCTCTGCCACCTCGGTTGTCTTATCAGGCTGTCTTATTGGGGCCTGACACCTAGAGGAAGCTGCTAACTGAAATGTTGGTGGCTTGAGTTTACTCTGGCCTAACACTTACCAAGCATGATATCCTTCTCCAGGAAATGGTTCCTTCTTACAACATGACCAAAGAAGGTGAAACGACATCTGGCCATTCTCACTTCCAAGAAACATTCCAGCTGCACTTCTTCCAAGATCGATTTGTTCGTTCTTTTAGCAGCCCATGGTACTTTCAGCATTTTTCACCAGCACCACAACTCAAAAGCATCAACTCTTCTTCAGTCTTCCTTATTCATTGTCCAGCTCTCATATTCATATCAGGTGAATGAAATTATCATGGCTTGTGTCAGGC
>NW_006922161.1:768673-770302 GCF_000298275.1 Orycteropus afer afer
AATGCTTTTGCATAGTCAATAAAACACAAGTAAACATCTTTCTGGTATTCTTTGTTTTGAGCCAAGATCCATCTGACATCAGCAATGATATCCCTCATCCCACATCCTTTTCTGAATCCAGCTTGCCTTTCTGGAAGCTCTCTGTCAATATACTGCTGCAACCGTTTTTGAATTATCTTCAGTAAGATTTTACCTGTGTGCAATATTAATGATACTGTTCGATAATTTCCACATTCTATGGGATCACCTTTCTTTGGAATGGGCATAAATATGGATCTCTTCCAGTCAGCTGGCCAGGTAGCTGTCTTCCAAATCTCCTGGCATAGCCAAGTGAGTGCCTCCAGTGAGACATCGGTTGTTGAAACATCTCAATGGGTATTCCATCAATTCCTGGAGCCTTGTTTTTCGCCACTTCCTTCAGTGCAGCTGTGACTTCTTCCTTCAATACCATTGGTTCTTCATCATATGCCACCTCCTGAAATGGATGAACATTGACCAATTCTTTTTGGGACAGCGACTCTGTGTATTCCTTCCATCTTCTTTTGATGTTTCCTGTATCATTCAATATTTTGCCCATAGAATCTTTCAATATTGCAACTCGAGACTTAAATTTTTTCTTCAGTTCTTTCAGCTTGAGAAATGCCAAATGCGTTCTTCCCTTTTGGTTTTCTAACTCCAGGTCTTTGCACATTTCATTATAATTAACTTTGTCTTTTCAAATTGCTCTTTGAAATCTTCTGTTCAGCTCTTTGATCTTGTCATATCTCCCATTTGCTTTAGCTATTCTCCATTCAAGGGCAAGTTTCAGAGTCTCTTCTGACATCTACTTTGGTCTTTTTTTGCTTTCCTGTCTTTTTAATGACCTTTTGCTTTCTTCATGTATGATGCTCTTGATGTCATTCCACAATTCCTCTGGTTTTCTGTCACTGGTGTTCAGTGTGTCAAATCTATTCTTTAGATGGTCTCTAAATTCAGGTGGGATATAATCAAGGTCAGATTTTGGCTCTCGTGGACTTGTTTTCATTTTCTTCAGCTTCAAGTTGAACTTGCATATGAGCAGTTGATGGTCTGTTCCACAATCAGCTTCTGGCCTTATTTTGTCTGAAGATATTGAGCTTCTCCATCACCTCTTTCCACAGATGTAGCTGATCTGATTCCAGTGTATTTTATCTGGAGACCTCCACATGTATAGCCGCCATTTAGTCTGTTGAAAAAAGGTATTTACAATGAATAAGTCATTGGCCCTGCAACATTCTATCATGTGACCGCCGGCATCATTTCTATCACCAAGGCCGTATTTTCCAACTACTGGTAATTCTTCTTTGTTTCCAACTGCAGTGTAGTAAATTACTTAGTACAGCTTTTCTACCCATAAGTCATTGTAAACTCAGTGGTGGAATGAGCAACTGAGGAGCTGATTGTAAATGTTATCCACGTGGAGTATTTCTGTTGGGCGTGGCACAATACAATGTTCTGGGAGGTGCCCACTTTCTCTCAGGTGCTTAGAGTTCTGATGCTATTATTGGCTAGTTTGACCACCCTGCCGGGCTCAAAAGGAGGCCTCCTGGAAGCAGAACTCTCTCTGACTGCTGGTTGAGGAAGACGTGCTGCCGAAAGAGACACGCACCC